>NC_033798.1:21065446-21076679 GCF_001876935.1 Asparagus officinalis | reverse complement strand
ATACTGAAAAAGATTGCTGCTGGCGGTCGACCGTGGCGGTCGACCGCAAACTGATACATGGCATATGACAGGTTTTGGGCTGATTTTAAAAATACATTAAAAATATCAAATAAATTCTAAAAATAGTAAAACTTTGGGAAAAGTTTCTAAATAATAAAATAAACATGTTTGAAAAGGAATTTTTGGAAAATCAATTTTCGTTTGTGAAAACTCCCTGTTTTTGAAAAGTGTTCAGAAAACCTGTATTTTCGTGAACATAAAAATTGAGATATGATTTGTTAAAACGTATATATGTAACATGTATATTATATATATATATATATATATAAAGAAGTGTGAATGAGCTGTAAACATGAAATAAAAACTATTGTAACGGAGTTTGATGAGAAATCATTTATTTGATAGAAAACGTCGAAATTGTGTTAAGTGCACATATATTGAGCTTGAATATAAACATACAATATATGTAAGAAAGCTAAACTTATACCTAGGTAAATGCACACACATGAACTTAAATCTTTAACGCTTGATTATCGTGTGTTGAATTACCTGTAAAGAGAACAACAAAAACAACAAAACTAGAGAATAGATTAGCGATAAATTGTTTGACAAATCATCATCAAAACTATAGGGCCAACACGAACCTCGATTCTAGCCGGCTAACGAATGTGAGAAGCTCTAGCAATTTTGATCTGATCGTCAACAAGAGGCAATCTCAAATCAAGCATCGAGGGGAAGCATCCTTTTAATACCAAGAATCCACGTTAAACAAAGAGAAGCAGAATTAATCTTCTCTTCATCTGTAATCGAGAGAGAACGTGAGTGATTGTAAGGGTTCGTAACAAGCGATCGAACCCATTTCTTAAAACAAAAGAATCAATCACACTTTAATTTTTCAACCCTACAGATGATGGCGACCACAGTAGGATCAACCATTCTTTCCGATGAGATGCTGGTAGCGCAATAAGACAAGATCGCTGTGGGAACGGACGTCGAGACTTTGGTCATTGAATTTGACCAGTCCAAATATGAGAATTTTCTCTCTTTTGGTAATTATAGTCCCACGAAGGCATGTAAGTGTCGTCGAGTCTTGTATGAGACTTCAGCCCAAGTGGTTTCTGATGATTCAACTCGAGTCAAACTCAAGGAAAAATCCATGCCCCTAAAAAAGGAGGCTCCAGTAACTAGTCGTCAGGCTAAGAAATGGGTTGTCAAGCAACCTAGTCGAACTTCGGCTTCTACCAGCCAAACTATGGCTTTTGATAATGAACCTTGCCCAGCTCCGGCTGAAGCAAAGATTCCCACCGGTTCATTGTCGTGACATGCTCGACAACGTCAGCGCCAGAATCAAGCTCACCTTAGGGCTCGAACTTTGGTCTTGCTAGACAGTTTTCACTATCGACCAAGGGTTAATAAGCCTAAGGTCAGCAAGTTTGACAAGGGTCAGATGAATGAGGAACATTAAAATGACAGACTTCATCCTCATACCCGAGTAGACTCAGAGCATGAACCTCACCCTCAAAAAGAGATTCAGCAATTTCAACAAGCGGTTCATACTGAGGTTCGTAAAGAAAACGAAACTCAGGTTAAGAACCAACTGAAAAGGCACAAGCGTCGAGCTTGTCCTACCAACGAATGTCCTCGCATGAATGACGAAGTTTGTCATTCAACCCAAGTTCGTCATTCTCTATCATTTAGAGGGTTTCACTCAGGTAAAGCTAAGATGACAGAGTCAGCTTGAGGTTCTCCTGTTGGTGACCTTCGGGATTATATCACGCGCAAGCACATCATAAGTCAGATGCAATCTCATTGTTGCTGTGAGAAGCTTATTTCTGTAGTACTTTCCCAATGCCCGTGTGGGGAGTCGGCACATAAATTAACAGTCTTCGAACGGTTGACTGAGCCTTCGACAATTTCATCATCAAGAAGAAGACGCTTTCGTCCTAAGAAGCAGCATCTAAGAATCGCCACATCGAAGTGACGATTAAGGCAAGGGTAAAAGCAAAGTTTTGACTGATTCCTCGGAATCTTCTGATCCTGAATACTCTCCAGGATTAGGTAAAATGCTTGTTGAAGGACAAGGGGTGTTCCGACACACCCGTACTCATAAGGGTATAGCGGTTCCGTTCGATTACCGACGATTAGCGGGAATCACAGACGAGGCTGAGCAAGAACCTAAAAACTCAGCCATTGCTACTTCTCAGCCTTCCAATACAAGCCAAAGTGAACAAGCAAGTGCTCACATGGCAGGAAATGAGGAAGATCTAGCACGATAGCTAGAAGAGCAACAATCGATAATTTGTCAGCAACAGAAGTCCATCAGACGCCTGGAAGCAATGGTGGAGAGACTCCGTGAGGAGAAGGAAAAGAAGAAGAAGAAGGTTCATTCCCAAGCCTCAGGATCTAGACGTAGACGACCTTCACCTGTCGATGAAGATGGTAATGATGAAGACGATGATGAGAATGTTGTAAAGATTCATTCTGAATCATCTGAAGTCGAATCCAATCCTCGTACGAAGGTACGAGACCAAAAGTGGGATGACTTCCAAAAGCAACTTGACACATTGAAGCTCCAAGGAAACTTCAAAGAGTTGGGGGTGGCAAGACGATATCCAAGTGAATGGGATACGATCCCGTATCCTTCGAAATTTAAACCGTTCAACTTTGTATAATTTGACGGCAAGGGTTCTCCTACCCAACATATTAATTACTTCCAGACACAAACAGGACATATAGTGGGTAATAATCCTATTATGACTCGATTGTTCATCAGTACCCTAAAAGGGGTGGCTTTCGAGTGGTTTCGCAGACTTGAGCCAAGGTCAATCCAAAGTTGGAAGGATTTGGAGAGGCTTTTCTTAGCCCGATTCTTCGATGATGACACTGAAGTATCTATGACCACGCTATTGGCTGAGAAGCAGAAGAAGACGGAGTCGGTCAGTGACTTCATCAAGAGATTAATAAATCGTTCATTGCATTCACGCGATCAAGTTTCTAAAGCTACTCTTGTAGAGATGTGCCACAATAATCTTTCTATCAATATCTTGTGTAAGATGGGCGTTGTTGAAGCCCATTCATAGAAAGATTTGGTTTGGCAAGGAGAGCAGGTGGAAAACATGCTCAAGAGAATAAATGCTGAAGAACCACAAGAATCCCAGCCTAAAAAGAAATGAGGTAAAGGCAATTATAATTCCTAGAAACAATCAAAAGGGAAGGAGACTTTAGCTGTTAAGACAACATCATCCCCGAAGTCTTCTACAAAACAGAAGGGAAATACTTCTGACAATTGCTTTCAGAAGAAATATGATTTCAAAGATGAACATGTGGTTTCCATTCTTACATCTTTGATCAAGATAAATATCACGCCCCGCTTCCCAAAATACATGGAATCAGAACGTGAACAAGCCCGCGACGTATTAGATTGAGAGGAAATATACACTATCATTTTTTTCTTTTCTTCTTAATCCAATACGCTAAGCGTCTGGAAATAAATACAATGCAAAGGCACAGGTCCCCGATCACAATCAGCAAGAATATAATAGACAACCTCAAAATAAAGAAATATCATATCACAAATGGGATAACATCCGAGACATAATAATACGGGTCAAACATGCCCTTATACAAATCTGAACAAATGAACTGAAGAAATATGAAATACATTGATCAGACAGGAATGAAAAGAACTACAAAAGTAAACTGGAACCATCAAAGAATAGGCTTCGACTCCTTCTTCTGCTCCATCTACAAGGCACTCCTGCTGTCTCCCAGCTGAACCTATTCTTCCTCTAAGTCTGACGTACACCAGAGAAAACAGATGAACGTCAGCGTGTATGGCACACGGCAAGACCCCACAAAACAAATAGAGCGAACGAAAACCCAAGCAGAAAACGATACGAAAATAGAAAATAACAAGGAGACGAATAACTGGAAATCCAACAAAACCGACATGCAATAACACTACTAAAACATGATAATCAGAAGAATCCAAAAATCGAACAGGTAATGAGGTCATGCAGCTAGCGATCAGAACAATCATACAAGTCACAAGGTCATACAACTAGATGGAATTAATACTTAAAAATCTACAACTCGAGACGTAGTACATCGAGAGAAATAATCCAAACAAGGAAACCCTCATGTATATAACATATGTCTTAAATTGTAGATAATTAAATATTAACCCCGATCTATGTTTGAAAAGAAACACAACTGGCCTACATCTCACAAGAATCATACTTAGCCAAGAATCGAGGTCATGTAACTAACCATCCTATCTCAACTCACTGGTCCACATCTCACATAGAGTCAACACTCATATCATCGGATAACTGACTGTTCACAAATCCTCTACGTGCACCCAATACGTCGCTACACTAGATCGGTTAGAGGGCTACACGTAATCCGTTTTCAGTCTGGTTCGAACTCAATCAAAACCCGGGTGAATATCAAATTCACGGACCAAAGTGACTACACTGGCTTCACTTTGACCCAACAAACTAACCCCAAGCTACACTGGATCATGGGGCGAGCCTGGAAGATACATCAACAGTTATATCCGATCACATGAACATGGACTTCCCCATCCCAACTTTTCTTGTTTGTCTAAATCAACAATCATAATTTCTATTAACTCGGGTTCACCACCTAAACTCAGTCAACACACTCACACATGTCACTAAGTCTGTTCATGACGCATGAGGCCACTAAGTCATGAACTGCTAGGGGTTCTCAAACACAATAGAAAACAATAAGTATAACCAATCATGCGCAACGATATCATGGCATATCACATAATTAAAATGAGAATCACACCGTCAAAAATAATCCTTTAAATTAATAAATTTATTTACTTCAAAATGATTTCCTTATCCAAAATAAATCTTTTCTTTTAATTTATCATAATTATTCTGAAAATGCTATTTATCATATCATCATGATTTATCTAATATTATTCATCAACAATCCCACTCAGATAATTATATCACAAACTAATCTACGTAACCAATTAGATATAAATATCAAAATGACAAGTCAACGAGCAAGAGGGATCTTGCCTAGGGGTTTCGTCGAACGAGTCAACGTCGACGACGCGGGTCGGATCTGACGAGGAAAGTGCGGCGTCGGGAAGAACTCTGGGGAGGGACTATCCAACGATGGCAACGGCATCGGGGAGGGCTATCCGCGACTGAGTACGGAGCTGCGTTGGTGGCGACGTCGCAACTTGGCGGAATTTGGGCGGTGCGAGTTGTCGGGGGAAGACGCGGCTACGCTGGCGGCGCTTGGGCGTGTTCGTCGCGACTGCTGCCGAGGCACGACAATGGGGTGGTGGGGGACAAAGATTGGGAGCTCGCTAGGGTGAGCTTGGACCGGAAGGAGAAAGGCCGACGAAAAGGGGGAATGTGGTTGGATGGTGACTGCAGGAGGGTGGAGATGGGGTTGGGGTGAGCTCGAGAGGCAGCGCAGCGGCGGTGGCGTGTCGGTCGTCAGCGAGCGGCCAGCCAACGGCGAGGGCGTTGTTGGGGTGTTCGTGGCAGACGGCCCAGCGTCAGGCGGGTCGGCGAGAATGGGAGCGGTCGAGGCGCTGGGCGTGGGGACTGCGGCTTGCTGTCGGGCTTATGTGTTGGGGCCGGCACGCGGGTGGGGTAGGAGGAGGAGCGGTGGTGGCGGGTCTCGGCTGAGTGGAGGCAGCTGCCGGCTTGAGGCGGCGTGAGCCTGTCAATGACGACCAGCTATCAGGGCGGCCAGATCTGGGGTTGACGTGGCGTGCGCCGGACTGCTGACGGAGGCTCGGGCAGCGGCTACGAACGAGGCGACAGGTGTGCGGGAGGAGAGCCGTGATGACGGCAGGGTGCATCTGACGAGCAGCTCGTGGAGGGGCGGGGAGGGACAGCAGCCCAGTCGCGGGGCCTGTCAGGGAGCTGGCGAGCTCGCGCTTGGCGGGGCGAGCTCAGGTGGCAAGGAGTCAGCACGGTGGTGCGGTTGGCGTGAGCGGCAAGGGGGTTGGAGCGGAGCTTGGCCCTGGAGGGTCTTTGGAGTTCGGAGAGGAGCCTACTCAGAAGGCTAGGCATCAGAGCTCGCGCGTCGGCGAGCTAGAGCGCGCACGGGCTCTCGGCCTTTGAGTCGGGCTGCGTCGTCGGCGAACGCCCCAGCGGGAGCAGCGTTTTGAGCGAGAGAGCGGAGCGCGTGGCTGATGTGGGTTTCGAACGGTGAGGAAGCAAAGGGTGGTCCTGTGACTGGATTGGGTGGACGGTCGGAGCCGGGATGATCGCGAGCGTTCAGGGTTCGACTGGTGGAGGCCGGTGGTCCGGAGGTTCAGGGAGGAGGCTGCTCGGATGAGCTCGTCGGAGGGAGAGAGAAGGAGACAGTCGACGGGTCAAGGGGCGAGGGCGAGGCGTGGCTGTGCTCGGTGTCGGGGTGAGAGAGATGAAGAGAGGGAGGAGAGAGAATGTCAGAGAGAGAGAGAGAGCTGAGTGAGAGAGAGAGAGAAAATGAGAGTGAGATTGAGTGAGAGTGAGAGAGAGAGTTGCGTGGGAGATTTTTGAGGAGGAGTGGGGGAAGCACGAGGTGGGGAGTTGCGTGAAATGGGGAGAGATTTAGGGGAACTGGGGTAGGGGAGAGAGAGAGAGAGAGATGAAGAGAGAGAGACAGAGCGATTTACAGATGAGAGACAAAACACACGGAAAATAGCCCTTTAAAATAATAATTAAAATACCAGAAAATTTATTCAAATAAATATTAAAAATTTATGGTCAAAATAATAACAATAACAATAATGAATAATTAACTATTAATTTAAAAATTTTACCGAAACAATTAAATTTATAATTAGCAAAATTATTAAAATAATATAATATCGTATTTTTAAATCGTAGAAAATTCTAGAGAAATTGGGGAAAATTATAAATACTCTTTTAGAAAAAATAATATTTAATATTTAAATACTAGAAAATTATTTAAACTAATATTAGAAATTTACGGTCATTACATCCTACCCCCTTAAAACAAATTCCATCCTCGGAATTAAAGAACCTAAGGATAGAAATATTTCAATAAGGTCATAGCACGTCATAAAAATGTGTGGGCAATTGTTGAATGAGAAAATGGATGTGTATGTTATAAGTTATACAAGACACAATAGAGAATAATTCGAAAGAATCAAAGTGAATAGTCAATGCAAATTTATAAAGCAAATCAAGGTCAGAATAAAGTTCGTTAGGTAGTATGAATAATAAGAATGAGGTAAGTATAACATAAAGAGAGTGAACATATAATTGAAAGAGATTGCACAAGCATAAGGAAGCATGTATATTGTAAATAAATAGTTAATATGTGTCAAATTATAATATAACGTAACATCTAGGTATAGGCAAAAATATAAGTATTAGTCAAACATAGCATAATCGTAAAAAGTCAACAACAATATACAATTACAGAAAAATATAAGATCAACACGATATTATTAATATAGTATCATAAGACGACACACCACTGTGTTAAAATATAATCAATAACAGACAACTGGTAAAATATAACAAATATATAGTATAAAAAATTTGACATGAAATAAAAATACATAATTCAAATACTTGTCAATCACTAGAATATATGATAAAGTGTATCAACTCAACAATATAAATAATAAAGAAGATAAAGTCATAAATCTCAACAAAATATAAATCAATCATCCGTAAGGAGATGATAAACATGATAAAACACAAAAACATAAATATACAATACAAATAACAGATGAATCATATATAAGCAAAAGCAAAAGAACATTTGAAGATTATATAAGCAAATCAAAATAGTAAAGAATCAAACGGATATATAGTTTAGATAAACATAATGTACAACATAAGATACATGAAAATAATAATAAAATATTAAATTACAATAGAAATATCATACAATCAGTTAGTAGAATAACATTCGAGATATACAAAAGTATAGTTACAAACAAAACATATGAATGTAATCAGCAAATCGCATTCAACCAAATAAGACATATAAGGCACAAGTATCGAAAATAAGAAATTACAATTATGAAAAAAATTCAGAGAAAGTATTATAGCAACTCATGTTAAAGGCAATCCAAACATAAATACACGTAAAGAAGCATAGATATAATAATCAAATACAGTAAACAATATAACATGATAATAAATTTAATAAAATAGTTGTAGTTATAAGCAATAATTTTTGAGAGCATATGACAATGAATAATTATCATACAAGACACAATACTAAATCAATATTAAACATGTTTATTTAATATATCAAATATAATCATATTGTGTATAATAAGCATTAAAATAAAAACACATACATAATAATAAGCACATAAAAGTCTGAATACTCATAGTATTAATCATGCTAACAAGATAAACTATGATGGAAATAGTTACAAAAATATTATATGAAAATAAGACATAAGGGCAAACAAGTGATTCAAAATAAACATATTATATAAAACATAATAAAAGAACATAATTATATATGTTCGACCACCAATATGATAAATCAGAAATATTATTAATAAAGTAAAATAATAAACATAAACAAGCTACAACAATAATAATCATTACTGTATAAAATCAATTCAGATATCGTAATATATTGTATAGTAGTCAAAATCACATAAATACAACCAACATAAATATAAATAATTAAATATGTATAATACATAAAATATGGACTATTAAAGATAAAGTGGATATATAAACAAATGAAAACATAAGAAGAGCATAAATTCGTAAAATTAAAGACACTTATATATTTTTGATGAACGTACCATGAATGATTGATGGACATGTGAACATAAACACTGATAATACATGAAACAGAACAAGATTAAACACATTAATTTGTTACAAGAAATAATGATTGAATATAAATCAATAAAAGTATACATCGTAAATATAATAATCGTAATAAAAAGAATTTAAATTCATAATGACTATAAATCAATAACAATATACATCGAAAATATAATAATCTATGTGAATACACTATAATGAAAAGAGAATAGTAAGTATAAAGAATAAAAAGTAAAACACAACACAAGTAAACGTAATTAATTAATAGAAAATAACAACAACAAGGACACATAATGACATAAAATCTAAAAACACTATAAAATATCACTGAAAAATAATCTGTGTATACAATGAATATTGCCGATATGGTAAAATATTACATATCAAAAATATAGCAACAACAACAAATACATATACGTACTATAAACAACCCATGAGTAATTACTATACATACTCGCAACGCTATTTAGAATTATCTTTATATTAATTATAAAAGGATAATAGTTAATGTAACAAAATAACTATATAATTAGTAACTCAACTCTAAACTTAACAATATAAATAATGCCTAAATATCAAATTAGAAATACATCGCTCTTAGAAATAACGAAATCAATGTGAAAATACTAAAACAAGCTAACAAGACAAAACTAACTTATAAAAAATCTGTATACTGAAAATGTAAAGGATAAGAATATACTGCATATGTAGAATATTAAAATCATGAACTCATTAATGTATATCACTAAAAATATGAATAATATACAATAATCTAAAATATAAGTAAATAATAGAGGGTATGACAGAAAAATGCACACATACACAATTTAGACATGCAAAAATATATTTAACCACAAGAAAATAATCTAAATATCAAAAATGCACACATACACAATTTAGACATGCAAAAATATATTTAACCACAAGAAAATAATCTAAATATCAAATATACTATGTGATGTATATGTGAAGTAATACGAAATACTTAATGACGTGATTTGAACAATTAAAAATATATAAGTAATGATATATATATATTTTTATGAATAAAAATATATAATATAACATTGTGTGTGATATATAAAATAATGTAACAAATAACACAGAAATCAATATAATTAAACGATATATAAGTCAAATCAAAGAAAACATAGTTGTAAAAATAATAACATATAAAATAATGACCAGCACGAGGAAAGAGAAGTTATAAAAAGAGAGGATAATCGCAAAGCGATAGGACAAGAACCGTGAAAACTTTGGAGTCAAAGAGTGATAAGATAGGAACGAAACGAAATCGATCAAGAAAATAAGATAAGGGCTCAAGAATAGTCTCATGGATGAAATATGATATGCGTCTAAATTGTCCATTATATTCTCACTAGTGGAAACTCGAGACTATGATCGGAACCGTGACCTACATGGGCCACCAAAAAAACCTATCACGCCCTGCTTCCCAAAATACATGGAATCGAAACGTGAACAAGCCCGTGACGTATTAGATTGAGAGAAAATATACACTATCATTTTTTTTTCTTTTCTTCTCAATCCAATACGCTAAGCGTTTGGAAATAAATACAATACAAAGGCACAGGACCCCGATCACAATCAGCAAGAATATAATAGACAACCTTAGAATAATGAAATATCATATAACAAATAGGATAACATCCGATACATAATAATACGGGTCAAACATGCCCTTATACAAATCTGAATAAATGAACTGAAGAAATATAAAATACATTGATCAGACAGGAATGAAAAGAACTACAAAAGTAAACTGGAACCATCAAAGAATAAGCTTCGACTCCTTCTTCTGCTCCGTCTATAAGGCACTCCTGCTGAGAATCCTCTGGCTCCTTGAACCTATTCTTCCTCTAAGTCTGACGTACACCAGAGAAAACAGGTGTACGTCAGCGTGTATGGCACACCCCAATTTTCTAGAATTTTCTATGATTTAAATATCCGATTTTATATTTATTTTAATAGTTTTGTTAATTATAAATTTAATTGATTACGACAAAAACTTTTAAATAAATATTTTCTTATTATTACTATTAATGTAAACCTGAGCTTAGTACATTAGCATATATATATAAATATATATATAGATATTTGGTTGTTAATATTTTGTTAATATTATTATTCATTTGATTATTACTATAATAGTTATTCTTATGTATATGGTAACATATCTCCACAATCAAATATCTCTTCCATATCTATTTCATTCCTTTATTTCTTCCACAATCACGTCCCATTATTCCCTCTCTCCAATCAATTTCCAACTCCCTGCCAGCTCACCCCATGACATTTCCTCATTAATTCCTGTACACCCACACCCCACGTCCACATTCTCTCTCTCCTCTATTATTAACATCCACCTCATATTTCCCCCAAATAACTCAGCCAAC
>NC_033798.1:21047697-21064620 GCF_001876935.1 Asparagus officinalis | reverse complement strand
CGCCACCCGTTGCCTGATCGCCGACCATCTCTTCCAAGCCCGAGCTCCTCCCCCTCCTCCCCTTGCAGCCACCCCTCTGAGTTCACCTCAGTCCGGTCACACCCGTCCTCCTCGACAGTTCGCCGATGCTCCTCCAACCGCGCGAGCTTTCCATTACAGCAGTGACGCTGATCCCTGCTCACTGTCCCGAGCCCACTGCCCTCCAACCTCTAGATCCGTCCCCGAAGTGGCGCCGCCGCTCGTCATCAGGCCCCATGGCCTCGTAGGCAAGATCCCACTTGCTCAGATTTAAATTTTGTATTTATTATGAATTATCTGTAATTTTAGGTTTGATATATTTATCTGCATGGGATTGTTTGATGAATAATATTAGATAAATCGTAATTATGTGATAAATAGTATTTTTAGAATAATTATGATAAATTAAAAGAATTTATTTCAGCGGCGGAATCATTTGTTGGATAATTATATTAATTAAAAAGAATTTATTTGAGAACGAAATCATTTTAGAAAAATTATAATAATTTAAAAGGAATTATCTTGGAAAAAGAATTATTTTAGAATAATTATATATTTATTTAGAAATTATCTTGTGGAAGAAATCATTTTAGAATGATAAATATTTTTAAAAAGAAATTATTTGGGAAAATAGACTATTTTGAATTAATAAGAATTTATCTTATAAAAAGATTATTTATGAATTTAATATTTTAAAAGATTATTTTTAGAATTATTATAATGAGAAAAGAACTTATTTTGGAAAAAGGAATTATTTTGAAATTAAATTAAAAGAATTTAAATTGTAAAAGGAATTATTTTGAAGTAAATAAATTTATTATTTCAGAATATTATTTTAGAACAATTTTATGATTCAAATTCTTAATCTATGATTAGTTGCATTGATTATTCCTTGCTGTGAGTGAGAACCATTAGGAGTTTATGACTATAGTGACCTGTGTGACATGAATAAGACCTAGAGACATGTGTTGTGTTGACTTAACAAAACGAGAAGAGTTGGGATGGGGAAGTCATGGTTCATGTGATCGGATAAGACTGTTGATGTATCTTCCAGACTAGAACAAGTGAACCATTTCGCACTAGGGTTAGTTTGTTGGGCCAAGTGAACCGTTTCGCACTTGGTCAGTGAAATCGTTTCGTCGCCAGAGTTTTGCTTGAGTTCGAACCAGGCCAAAATCGGATTGCGTGTAGTCCTCTCACCGAACCGTTTCGCGGGTTTGGATACACGTAAGGGATTTGACGTGTCCCATGCACCCTGACGTACACCTGTTTTCTCTTGTGTACGTCAGACTTAGAAGATCAGCAGGAGCCAGAGGATTCTCAGCAGGATTGCCTTATAGATGGAGCAGAAGAACAAGTTGAAGCTTAGTTATTCCTTTCAGTTTATTTTCGTGGCATTTCCTTTTCTGCCTGATCATTGTATTTTATATTCTTCAGTATTCATTTGTTCAGATTTGTATAAGGGCATGTTTGACCCGTATATTATGTCTCGAATGTTATTCTATTTGTGATATGATATTTTATTCTGAGTTTGTCTATTATATTCTTGCTGATTGTGATCGGGGACCTGTGCCTTTGCATTGTATTTATTTTCAGACGCTTAGCGTATTAGATTGAGGAGAAATGGTTATTTTTATTTACTCTCCTTGATCTAATACGTCACGGGCTTGTTCACGTTCCGATTCCTAGGTATTTTAGGAAGCGAGACGTGACAGGTTTTAGTGGTGGCCCATGCAGGTCACGGTTTCGATCACGGTCCCGAGTCCTCACTAGTAAGAATATAATGGACAATTTAGATACATATCATATTTCATTCGCAAGACTATCTTCGAGCCCTTATCCTATCCCATTGATCAATTATTTTTCAGTCCCTACCTTATCTCTTTTGACTCCGGAGCTTCTTATTGTCCTTGTCTCGTCGCTTCGCGACTATACTCTCTTTCTGTAGCTTCCCTTTCCTCGTGCTAGTCGTATACTATTTTACGTATCATACACAGTGTTATATTGTATGTTTTCATTAGACTATGTTACTTATACCTTTTCAATTATTTAAATCATGTTCTTTAAGTGTTTCATATTGCTCTTGACTTCACATATATATATCATATAGTATATCTTGTATTCAAATTATTTTCTTGTACTTAGATATTGTTTTTGCCTATCTATATTATGTATATTTTCATTTTTCTATCATAGCATCTATCGTTTACTTATGTTCTAGATTATTGTATATTATTTGTATTTTAGTGATATGCATTAATAAGTTCATGATTTTAATATTCTACATATACATTACATTCTTATTCTTTATTTATTTAACTCATAACATTTTCAGTACATAGTTTCTTATCAGTCAGTTTTGTCTTGTTGAGGTTATTTTAGTATGTTCACATTGGTTTCGTTATTTCTAAGGGCAATGTATTTCTATTTTGATATTCAAGCATATACTTCTTTTTGTTGTAATGTGTTCTTTATATTACTATTTTTCTATTGCTATTACTGTTATTTGTATTTTATATTTCTCTTACTCTTACCCTTGGGTGTATTTTTGTTTGTGTGTGGATTCTTTTGTGATTGTATTTTTAATATAATTTTATCGATTGTGTGTTTTATGTGTATTACTACACTTATTTGATTATTTTGAAAATGATTGCCTTGATTTTACAAATATTATTAACCGTTAGTTAATTGATTTTGATTTGTTCATTTCTTACATTCTAACTGAATTATGTGACTCTGTTCGCTATGTTATTATTCTGAATTTATATACTTGATTTATTTTATACATATATAGGATTTACGTAAATACTTGTTATTATTGATTGTGCAAATCTTAATTCATTTGATTATATGTGCTTCCTTATTAATTTGACAAATAATGTTTGTGTGATGATTGTGTTTGTAACTCAGTATGAATTTTTATATGCTTAACGATATGTTGTATTGATTTGTTTGATTTGTTTTCTAGCATATGTATATTTTATTGATTTTGTTTTGGCTACAACACCTTTTGTTTTTGTTAGAATATTGATACTATTTTATTTGATGCATTTATAAGTACTAAGTACTATACATATTTTTTACGTATTCCTCTTCATTGGTACTTGTCATATGTTGACTTAGTGATTTTGTATGTTGTCTGAAACTGTGTTATTATTATGTTCTATGAATTATCTATTTTGTGGTGTGATTATGTTGATTATATGATAAATATATTCTGTTCCATGATAATGTGTACAGTGTACTTCTTATCCTTTATATAAATTGACTATTATCATGTTTTATATTTATATACTGACATTTTTCTTTTCTATCCTTCTATTTAATGTTATGAATATATAGCTACATGATTGCTGCATATATTTTTATAATTTTCATGTCTCTATATGTTGTCGGTTATATTGTCTAAACTATATGTATGTTTGATTCTTGCTATTTTGTTTTGCTTACATATTCTTCAAATAGTTCTTTTGCTTTTGCTTGTATATGATTCATCTGTTATTTGTATTGTATTTTTTTTGTTTTTTTGTTTTAGTATGTGTATTATTTGATTTCGTATAAGCAATTTATATTTTGTTGAGATCCTTTTGTCATTTATCTTCTTTATGCTTTTATTATTTATATTGTTGAGTTGATATACTTTATCATATATTCTAGTGATTAACAACTTTTGAATAATGTATTTATATCATATATCACATTTTGTATGTTATATGTTTGTTATATTTTGCCAATCCTGTGTTATTGATTATGTTTTAACACCATGATGTATTGTCTTATGATACTATATTAATAATATCATGTTGATCTTATATTTTCTGTAATTGTATATTGTTGTTGACTTTTTACTATTATGCTATGTTTGACTAATACTTATATTTTTGCCTATGCCTAGATGTTGCGTTATATTATAATTTGATACGTATTAACTATTTATTTACAATATACATGTTTCTTTATGTCTGCGCAATCTCTTTCAATTATGTGTTCAATCTCTTTATGTTATACTTATCTCATTTTTATTATTCATATTACATATCGGACTTTATTATGACCTTGATTTTCTTTATAAATTTGCATTGACTATTCACTTTGATTCTTTCAAATTATGGACTTTATTATGACCTTGATTTTCTTTATAAATTTGCATTGACTATTCACTTTGATTCTTTCAAATTATTCTCTATCGTGTTTTGTATAACTGATTCTTTCAAATTATTCTCTATCGTGTTTTGTATAACTTATAATATACACATCCAGTTTCTCATTCAACGTTTGCCCACACATTTGTCATGACGTGCTATGACTTTTTTTCAATATTTCTATCCTTGGGTTCTTTAATTCCGAGGACGGAATTTGTTTTAAGGGGGGTAGGATGTAATGATCGTAAATTTTTAATACTGGTTTAAATAAATTTTTTGGTATTTAAATATTAAATTTTATTTTTAAAAAGAGTATTTATATTTTCCCCAATTTTTTAGAATTTTCTATGATTTAAATATCCAATTTTATATTTATTTTAATAGTTTTGTTAATTATAAATTTAATTGATTACGATAAAAACTTTTAAATGAATATTTTCTTATTATTACTATTAATGTAAACCTGAGCTTAGTACATTAGCATATATATAAAAATATATATATATAAATATTTTGTTAACGTTATTATTCATTTAACTATTTATGCGGCATAATTATGTACCAAAATTGCAAGTGCACAATTTATCAAGTTATAGTATAAAAAATATCGATCCCACGAGGAAGGTGAAAAGTCAAGATGGAGGATTCAAAAGAGGTAAGAAATCTAGAATATAATCCACTAACCAATTTCAATTACAAAATATAAACTATTCTCTTTTTATCATATTTCAACTTAGATTTATTAAGCATAGATTATCAAACCATTTAAGGAAAGTGTAACCTATCAAATTATCATCTAAGTTAAAATTACTATTCATGATAAGAACAACAACATGATAATAATCCTAGAATTCATAAGCATAACCTATCAAACCATTTAAGATAAGCATAGATTATCAAATTCTTCTTCTACCGATTAGTTCTCTAGTTGATTATCCTAACATGAACATTTTAAGTACAAGAGAATAATTCATACAATATAAAAGAAATTAGACTAGTTTCATACAATTCTAAGATTCCTACAAGAATTAAATTCACATCTTAAGAAATAAAAACAAGAAAAAGAAGACTAATTACAAAATTAAAAAGAAAAGAAAAATCTAAACTATGAACAAGAAATAAATCTAATTACAAAGAAAATAAAAATCTAAACTAAAAAATAAATTGCAGAAATTAAATGAAAGAAAAATAAATCTACTCTATAAATTAAAATACAAAAAGAAATAAAAAAGACAAGAAAATAAATCTACACTACAAGCATGAATTAAAATCTAACTAATAAGCAATAATAAAGAAATTACTAAAAAGAAATAAAAGAGAAAAGAAATGCAAACCTTCAATTTGCTCTTCATCTCCATCCTCATCATTCAACAAAGAGGAGAAAGAATAAATTTAAAAAGGAGAAAAATTATTTTTATTAATTAAAACTAAAGTTATAATTTTTGGAAGGCCTTCTCAATTAAGAGTAGTCCTCCTCTCCAAAAGGAGTTACAAAATTTTTCACACCTCTAACTCCTCACTCTCTACCCCTATTTATAGTAAACAACAGTGAATGAGAGCCATTGGATCGAAATCTTATCCAAAAACATCAATTTTTAGCCTTTGATTCGTAACAAACTATCCAGTGTATCGATACCAGCATCGATACAGGCATCGATGCAGGCATCGATACAGGCATCGATGCCTGCCCTTCTCCTGTTGCTGTCCGTAGAGTTCCTCTTCCATTGGCTTTTGGACTTTGATTTTGGGCTTTTGCTTGGGCTTTTGGGCTTTTTGATTTCTTCATGTATTTATTTTGGGCTTTGGCATTTCTTGGGCTTTTCTTCTTTTTCTTAGCTTGGGCTTTTGGATAATTTTGGAAATTGATTTTCCAATTGGCTTCATTTCTTCATTTAATCAACAGGTTTTTGTTGAGAGATTGGAGTTTGAGATTTATTCTTCAATAACCTGCAATTAAAAGATAAAAATAATTATTAATGGTATATTTATTCATATAAAATAGATAATGAGGGTATAAAACTGTAATAAAGTATGATTATCAAATACCCCCATACCTAAACTCTTGCTAGTCCTCTAGCAAAGAAAATAAAAAGAAAATCCTAACTCACTTTCGCAGGAATCGCGGTTGTATTTAGCGCATACAACAAGCCTTTAAACCTCTAGGTTACCATAGTGGACGAGTTGTAGTCTCGTGAGGGTTTGCAGAGAATATACCCACAAAATTCGGTCAACTTGCCAAGTTAAATAAGTGAGTAAATAACTAATTTTCCTTGATATATTTAGACATTCTAATTGAAGCTAGTTAATAATCAAGAAAACGTTTTTATATATAACTCCAATGTAACTCTTTTAGAAAATCTTTTTCATTATAGCAATACAAAACCAAGTCAAATCTTAGAGATTTAATTAAAAAGTTTTGAGAAGAACATGCTAACTCTTTGTTTTAAATAACTTTCAAGTTTCTTGATCAAAAATTGTTTTTCAAGACCATATATACAAAACAATAATATATAGAAAAAAATGGTTAGTGTTATACGTATATAATTTTTTTTCCACTCTTTAATTCTTGGTGATTATTTTCTATTTTAACGGGCTTTCTAAGTGACCATTTAACGAGTTTCGGGCCAATGAATCCCAACCCAATTGGGCTTAGGTCATTAAGTATAAAAATACTCCTTGGGCTTAATTACTCAATCAACTTAGGCTTTATAAGATAGAATCACCTTGAATCAAAGAATTAACTAACAAGATAATAAATTCAAACATGAATCATCTTCTCACATTTGCTTGTTGTTGACCATAATTAAAAAAAAGATTTTCTTTTTATCATCCTTTTTAGTCGCTTTTAATTTCTAGGGTTGCATTTCATATAGTGTAGGAATTCACCAAAGTGATTGTAGCACTTGATTTGGCACACACTTAAAACATTCTTAAGGGCAAAACCCCAATCAAGATAAGGTAAGGGATTTCATCACCCTTTCCTTAGCCCACAAATCACTAATTCCTCACTTCACAAACCCAAGCCTTCTAAAACTCATTAGACGTTGGCCCCTAAGGATTCGAGCTCAATAAGGAACAAGAAATCCTTAAGTGAATGGTTTAAGTTTTCTCAGAATAGTTGGTGTCTAAGGCAAGGTTTAGGGGTTGCGTAAAGTGCTCCGCAAGGAAAGAGGTACTTAATTGATCTTTGATCACCCTCTAGTACTATCCTTACCTGGCTAACTACCTGGGTAAAAGTTTGATCTTTTTACTGTAGGAGTTTTTGGTTAGGATCTGGTCTAGTTGAGTTAGGCTAAACCCTAGAGTTAGAGTTGATTAAAAAGTGATTGCCTTGATTTGTTTTAGTTAGGATTTTTCTTTATCTTTTCATATAAATAAAAAATAAAAAAAAAACTAATTTTCTTTCTTTCCTTAAAAAAAATTTGTTTTGGTTTATGCAAATTTGGGTTCGGGATAATTTTCATCGCTTAATCCGTGTTGAACCAATCCAAGAAATGGCAAATCAAGCAGTTCTTTAGGATATGTGTTACCCCACCAGAAATACAATTCCATCTTGCATAAGACTCCCCAAAGTAAATGAAGCAAATTTCGAGCTTAGACCGCATTTCATAAACATGCTTCCCAAATTCCTAGGTAATGAAACAGAAGATGCATATATATTTATCTCGGAATTTGAGGAAGTATGTATTATGATTAAAATGAGGGAATTAACTGAAGATGCGATTAAGCTTAGATTTATTCCATTTGCTCTAAAGGACGAAGCTAAAAAATAACTGTACAGCTTACCGATAAATTCCATCTCAACTTGGGAGGAATTTGTCACCGTTTTTCTTAAGAAATTTTTTCCTATTCACAAAACGGTAAAGCTTAGGAACAACATTCAGAATTTCAAAATTATCCCGGGAGAGCCATTCTGGAAATATTTCGACCGATTTAAAGATCTTTTAATCCAATGTCCTCATCACGGTCTAGAAAAATGGCGACTGTGCCAAGTCATATATGAAGGATTGGACTATTCTTCAAAAACATCTTTAGAATCAATGTGTCAGGGAGATTTTATGAGAAAAAACACAGATGAAGCTTGGGAATTTCTAGAGAGTTTATCCGAGAAAACAATGCAGTGGGAAAACTGTTATGACAGGATTTTATCTGTTCCCCAATCTAAGTCTAGTGGTCTTTCCCTGGAGTCAAACATTGTGTCTGAAGCGAAGATGGCGACGATTATGCGGAGGTTAGAAGCCTTAGAAGTTAAGGAACGAGCTCCAGCTCAAATCAATCATATTTCTGCCCCGGGATGTCATAACTGTCAGTCTCCTACCCACGTTTCAGAGGAATGTCCTCTTCTAGGAAACAACCATGCGTTAGAACAGATGAACGCTATATTCCAGCGCCCTAGAAATGATTCATTTTCTCCAACCTACAATCCAGGTTGGAGAAATCATCCCAATTTTTCTTGGAACCAAGGAAATTCTCATGGAAACCAAAACTTTATTCCCACGTCGAACCAACAATTCCCTAGGGGAAACACTGTCCCGTTCAATGCACCAAATAATTTTCAACAAGCTAACCCACCTTTTCCAAACCAACATCCTCATCCTCACCAGCCTACAAATCAATCAAATTCCGATCATGACAAACGTTTAAGTGTCTTAGAAATGGGTTTAGAAGCTATAATCAAAGCTTCTACATAAACTACCAACATGTTGACCCAATCATCCACCACTCTAAATTCCTTCATGCAACCGACCAATTGCTCAACTCGAACACTCAAGCCATAGCCCAGTTAGAAACCCAACTTGGGCAACTAGCCGCTGCCGTGAGTGAGAGAGAAAAAGGAAAATTTCCAAGTCAACCTGTTGCAAACCCTAAAGACACTGGATCCAGTTCCAACCATCCAGCTCATGTGAATGCAGTACACACACTGCGATCAGGAAAACAAATAGACAATCAGGTTAGAATGCCACCGGATCAAACCCCTTCTCCCATTCAAAACACTCCTTCCGATGAAGCAATTCCTTCCGATGACCAAAATGCTGAACTTGAGATTGAGCCTGATCTAGAGAGGTATAGGCCCGTTGCCCCCTTTCCAGATAGACTCAAACCTAGGAAAAACTCCCCGCAGGTTGAGAAAATCCTAGAAACATTCAAAGAGGTCAAGATCAACATCCTTCTCTTAGATTCAATCGAACAAATCCCTTCTTATGCAAAGTTCTTGAAGGACTTATGCACTAAGAAAAGAACCACCAACGTCCCCAAGAAAGTCTTCTTAGCTGCCAACCTTAGTGAAATTTTTTCAAAACCCATGCCGTTGAAATACAAGGACCCTGGTTGTCCCACAATTCCATGCGTCATAGGTAACACTCACATTGATAAAGCACTTCTAGACTTGGGAGCCAGCGTCAACCTCCTTCCTTATTCGGTCTATCAACAGCTAGGTGTAGGAGAACTTAAACCAACAAGATGCACTCTACAGTTAGCTGATAGATCTGTAAAAATTCCCAAAGAAGAGGTAGAGGATGTTCTGATCAAAGTTGGAGAGTTCATTTTCCCTGTTGATTTTATTGTCTTGGAAACGTAGCCCGTTTCCAATCTCAAAAGTCATATCCCCGTTATTCTAGGAAGACCGTTCTTAGCCACCTCAAATGCTTTGATAAATTGTAGAACCGGTCAGATGAAACTATCTTTTGGGAATATGACTGTTGATCTCAATGTTTTCAACTTAGGGAGACAGCCTAGTGATCCATCTGATGAACCCATGGAAGTGAATTTCATTCAAGGAATATCCAGTGAACAACAAGAGGGAGAGTGTGAGTCTGATTCAAATGCATCTGATTTAATGATTGAGGAGCTTTCTGATGACGAACTTGAGATAGAACCGCTGGTAAATCATGTTTTTGCTGCTGGCTGGCAACGAGAACCTTTAGAGATAGAACCCCGAGTCCAGCTTTGCCCATCTGTGGAGGAACCCCCTAAGTTAGAGCTCAAACCTCTACCCGAAAATTTAGAGTATGCCTACTTAGGGGAGAACGAGTCTTTACCAGTTATCATTTCTTCTGAGTTGACTACCGGTCAAAAGGAAGCTCTCTTAGCTGTTTTAAGAGAGAATAGGGAAGCCATTGGATGGACCATGACTGATATCAAAGGGATTAGTCCAACCATTGTTCAACACCGAATCCATTTGATAGATGATGCCAAACTTACTAGAGATGCTCAACATAGGTTAAACCCAGTAATGAAAGAAGCCGTTAGGAAAGACATTCTTAAATGTCTCGATCATGGGATCATTTATCCCATTTCTGATAGTTCATGGGTAAGTCCAGTCCAAGTTGTTCCAAAGAAATCTGGGATCACCGTGATCCAAAATGAGGCTAATGAGCTGATTCCCACTCGGATCCAAACTGGATGGCGAGTCTGTATTGACTGCCGAAAACTCAACTTAGCCACTCGGAAAGATCACTTCTCTCTTCCGTTCATTGACCAAATGTTAGAGCGTTTAGCAGGACACGAGTTCTACTGTTTCTTGGATGGATATTCAGGTTACAATCAAATTCCTATCGCTCCCAAAGATCAGGGGAAAACCACCGTCACTTGCCCATATGGAACATTCGCATACCGACGCATGCCTTTTGGCCTGTGCAATACACCGGCCACATTCCAACATTGCATGATCAGTATTTTTTCCGACATGGTAGAGCGATTTCTTGAAATTTTCATGGATGACTTTTCCATTTTTGGTGACATATTTTCCCAATGTTTGCATCATCTTAAACTGGTTCTAGAACGGTGTAGGGAGAAAAATCTGACTCTCAATTGGGAGAAATGTCATTTCATGGTCAAACAAGGCATTGTCTTAGGACATGTAGTTTCCAATAGGGGAATCGAAGTGGACAAAGCTAAGGTAGATCTCATTTCCAATCTTCCTCCTCCCAAAATAGTCAAAGATGTCAGATCGTTTCTTGGTCATGCTGGTTTTTACCGACGTTTCATCAAGGATTTTAGCAAAATTGCTAGACCCTTGACCAATCTTTTAGCCAAGGATACATCATTTGTCTTCTCCCCCGACTGCCTCAAAGCTTTCGAATATCTGAAAAAGGAGCTAACCACAGCTCCTAGCATTCATGCATCGGACTGGACCTTACCATTCGAATTGATGTGTGATGCATCCGATTCTGCGATTGGAGCTGTTTTAGGACAACGGTTTGATGGAAAACCGCATGTGATCTACTACGCCAGTAGGACTCTGAATGATACCCAGCAAAACTACTCTGTCACAGAGAAAGAGCTTTTAGCTGTAGTCTTTGCCTTAGAAAAATTCAGGTCCTACCTCATCGGTTCCTTAACCAAAGTTTTCACTGATCATGCCGCACTAAAGTATCTTTTGACCAAAAAGGATGCTAAAGCACGGCTCATTAGATGGATTCTCCTTCTTCAAGAGTTTGACATTCAAATTCTTGACAGAAGGGGAACAGAGAACCCCGTAGCAGATCACCTCTCTCGACTCCCAAATGCACCAACATCAACCGTTCCAATCAATGAACATTTTCCAGATGAACAACTCCTAGAAATCCAATCTGTTCCCTGGTTCGCTGACATTGTGAACTACATAGTCATGAACCAGATCCCTTCTCATTGGTCCAAACAGGATAGATCCCGTTTTCTCTCCCAAGTAAAATACTTTTACTGGGATGATCCATATCTGTTCAAATACTATCCTGACCAGATCTTTAGGAGGTGTGTTCCCACGGAAGAAACTAGGAGTGTTCTATCCTTTTGTCATGAGCAAGCCTGTGGGGGCCATTTTGGCCCGAGAAAAAAAACTAAAAAAGTTCTCCAATCTAGGCTGTATTGGCCCACTCTCTTTAAGGATTCATTCGAGTTTTGTAAAACATGTAACCACTGTCAGCTTTTAGGAAAGGTCACTAGAAGAAATATGATGCCCCTACAACCCATCTTATCCGTTGAACTTTTTGATCTGTGGGGTATCGATTTTATGGGACCATTTCCAAATTCCTTTGGAAATGTCTACATTCTAGTAGCCGTTGAATACATGTCAAAATGGGTTAAGACGGTAGCTTGCAAAACTAATGACAACAAGGTCGTTGTCAAGTTTTTGAAAGAGAACATTTTTGCCCGGTTTGGAGTACCTCGGGCGATCATCAGTGATAACGGTACACATTTCTGTAACCGTTCTTTCGAGGCTTTGATGAGGAAATATTTAATAACACACAAATTGTCAACTCCTTATCACCCCCAAACCAGTGGACAAGTAGAGGTCACAAACAGGCAGATCAAACAAATCTTAGAAAAAACAGTTAATCATAACAGAAAAGATTGGTCTGTAAAATTATGTGATGCTCTGTGGGCATATAGAACAGCTTTCAAGGCCAATTTGGGGATGTCACCATACAGACTGGTATTCGGGAAAGCTTGCCACCTACCAGTGGAGTTGGAACATCGAGCAATGTGGGCAATAAAACAGTTGAATTTTGACTCAGACTCGGCAGGTAAAAACAGATTGCTCCAAATAAATGAGTTGGAAGAAATTAGAAATGATGCATATATAAACTCAAAAATTTACAAAGAGAAAACAAAAATTTTTCATGACAAATCAATTTTGCGAAAAAATTTCTCACCAGGACAGAAAGTTTTATTGTACAATTCAAAATTGCATCTTTTTCCGGGAAAATTAAGATCAAGATGGACTGGTCCATTTTTTGTTAAACAAGTTTTTCCACATGGAGCTGTCGAGATAGAAAATCCTAAAAATGGTAATATTTTTAAAATAAATGGTCAACGTCTGAAACCATTTTTAGAATTTTCTACGCTCGGAGAGGAAGAGGTGTTGGTTCTTCATGAACAAAAAAATATATACATATTTTCTCACCTTTTTGTTTTTCACTTAAAAAAAACAAAAAAAAAAAACCAAAAATTTGAATAAGTAACATAGTTTAAAAAAAATTAATTACTTACAATTTTCCTCTTATTTGATTTTCTTCATCCTCATACTAACAGTAATTGCAGATCCTTATCATCATTGTCAACCGAACAACTGTAAGTTCTTCAATTTTATCTGCTTTACTTTGTGCTTCAGCGAATTTGCATTGAGGACAATGCAAAATTTAGGTGTGGGGGTGAGAAGTACATATTTTCCTCTTTATTTTACCTTTTTAGGTGTGGGGGTGAGAAATACATATTGTCACTTGCCAAATTAATAGAGTTAAAGTAATAATTGATCAAATTGATAGATTTTAAATTTTCTAATTCTTAGTTAGTGACATATTCAAGTTCACCTTTTATGATAACTCCAAATAAAATTCTTAAGAAATGATTTTTCTACTAGTATACTTTACTTAAAGTCTTATCTTAGATTTTTAATTAAAAATAATGAACTTTTTGCATGCTTTACTTAGAGTTGAAAATATTTTTTTTCAAGTTATCTTGATTTACACTTAAGAAATGATTTTTCTACTAGTATACTTTACTTAAAGTCTTATCTTAGATTTTTAATTAAAAATAATGAACTTTTTGCATGCTTTACTTAGAGTTGAAAATATTTTTTTTCAAGTTATCTTGATTTACACTTTTTTCAGACTATATATACTTATACACATATATATATTAAAAAAAACTAACCTTATAAAAGAAGAGTGCGAAAAATGGGCACCAAAAAGAAAAAAAAACTCTTTGATTCAAGGTGATTCTATCTTATAAAGCCTAAGTTGATTGAGTAATTAAGCCCAAGGAGTATTTTTATACTTAATAACCTAAGCCCAATTGAGTTGGGATTCATTGGCCCAAAACTCGTTAAATGGTCACTTAGAAAGCCCGTTAAAATAGAAAACAATCACCAAGAATTAAAGAGTGGAAAAAAAATTATATACGTATAACACTAACCATTTTTTTCTATATATAGTTGTTTTGTATATATGGTCTTGAAAAACAATTTTTGATCAAGAAACTTGAAAGTTATTTAAAACAAAGAGTTAGGATGTTCTTTTCAAAACTTTTTAATTAAATCTCTAAGATTTGACTTGGTTTGAAAAAGATTTTCTAAAAGAGTTACATTGGATTTATATATAAAAACGTTTTCTTGATTATTAACTAGCTTCAATTAGAATGTCTAAATATATCAAGAAAAATTAGTTATTTACTCACTTATTTAACTTGGCAAGTTGACCGAATTTTGTGGGTATATTCTCTACAAACCCTCACGAGACTACAACTCGTCCACTAGGGTAACCTAGGGGTTTAAAGGCTTGTTGTATGAGCTAAAGTGAGTTAGGATTTTCTTTTTATTTTCTTTGCTAGAGGACTAGCAAGAGTTTAGGTATGGGGGTATTTGATAATCATATTTTATTACAGTTTTATACCCTCATTATCTATTTTATATGAATAAATATACCATTAATAATTGTTTTTATCTTTTAATTGCAGGTTATTGAAGAATAAATCTCAAACTCTACCCACATCACCACTTCACCACACCCCACGTTCTTTTTCTCTCTCTTTGTCAAAATCCACAACACCTCCTCCTCCTCACCTAAAACACCACCTCCTCCTTCGTCGTCTGCCTGAACCCAATCCCGCCTCCGCGTCCTCCTCCCTCAACACCGCACACCCAAGCTCCGACCCGAGCTCCGTCGAGGCCGCCGCAGCCGCACCAGACCCCAGCTCCGCCTCCCTCCTCCTTGTCCACCACCGAGCCCATCCTTCCACCCGACCTGCAAATGCTACCTGGAGCGAGCCGGCCCTGAACCTCCGCCTGCTCTCCATCACTACCGGCCTCGCGCCCCTCTCTGTGCGTCACTGAGACCTCGAACTCGCGGCACCAGAGCTCCAGCGGCTGGCTGTTCTCTCCCTCTAGCTCCGCCAACAAGCTCCGTCGAGCCCGACCACACCCGAACTTCCTTCCCGCCCCTGCCTGCTCAACCATCGGCTGCATCCACCTCTTTTCTCCAGACCAACTTAGCAGGCGCCCAAGACTCCTCTCGTCGTCAGCGCTTCTCATTGAACCGCCCACAGCCGTCTGCACCGGCCGCCCATGAGGCAGCCAGCCTACGGTCGGTCGACCTCCACCTCCTTCCTGTCGCGTCCGCAGCCGCGCACCTTGCCAGCCCCATTAGCGCGTTCTTCAACCCGATGCCAGCCAGCCGTGCAGCCCCGTGCCTCCGATCACCCGTTGCTGATCACGGCCATCTCTTCCAAGCCCGAGCTCCTCCCCTCCTCCCCTTGCGGCTACCCCTCTGAGTTTCACCTCAGTCGGTCGCTACCCGTCTCCTCGGCAGTTGCTGCGATGCTCCTGCAGCCGGCGCAAGCTTTCCATTGCAGCAGTGATGCCGATCCCTGCTCGCTATCCCGAGCCCACTGCCCTTCGACCTCTAGATCCGTCCCCGCAGTGGCGCCGTCGCTCGTCATCAGGCCCTATGGCCTCGTAGGCAAGATCCCACTTGCTCAGATTTAAATTTTGTATTTATTATGAATTATCTATAATTTTAGGTCTGATATATTTATCTGTATGGGATTGTTTGATGAATAATATTAGATAAATCATAATTATGTGATAAATAGTATTTTTAGAATAATTATGATAAATTAAAAGAATTTATTTCGGCAGCGGAATCATTTGTTGGATAATTATATTAATTAAAAAGAATTTATTTGAGAACGAAATCATTTTAGAAAAATTATAATAATTTAAAAGGAATTATATTGGAAAAAGAATCATTTTAGAATAATTATATATATATTTAGAAATTATCTTGTGGAAGAAATCATTTTAGAATTATAAATATTTTTAAAAAGAAATTATTTGGGAAAATAGACTATTTTGAATTAATGAGAATTTATCTTATAATTGATTGTTCCTTGTTGTGATTGAGAACCGTTAGGAGTTTATGACTATAGTGACCTGTGTGACATGAATAAGACCTAGAGACATGTGTTGTGTTGACTTAACAAAACGATAATAGTTGGGATGGGGAAGTCATGGTTCATGTGATCGGATAAGACTGTTGATGTATCTTCCAGACTAGAACTATTGAACCATTTCGTACTGGGGTTAGTTTGTTGGGCCAAGTGAACCGTTTCGCACTTGGTTAGTAAAATCGTTTCGTCACCCGAGTTTTGCTTGAGTTCGGACCAGGACAAAATCGGATTGCGTGTAGTCCTCTCACCGAACCGTTTCGCGGGTTTGGATACACGTAGGGGATTTGTGAATAGTTAATTATCTGGTGATATGAGCGTTGGCTCTGTGTGAGATGTGACAAGTGATCTGTTATAGAATGGCTAGTTACATGACCTCGTTTCTTGGCAAGGTATGATTTCTTGTGAGATGTAGGCTAGTTGTGTTTCTTTTCATACATAGATCGGGGTTAATATTTAATTATCTACAATTTGAGACATATGGTATATACATGAGGGTTTCCTTGTTTGGATTATTTCGCTCGACGTACTACGTCTCGAATTGTAAATTTTTAAGTATTAATTTCATCTAATGTATGACCTTGTGACTTGGATGATTTCTGATCGCTAGCTGCATGATTTCGTTACCCGATTGATTTACGGATTCTTATGATTATCATGTTTTGGTAGTGGATTGCATGTGATTTTGTTGGATTACTAGTTGCACATTCTTTTGCCGTTTCAGTTATCGTATCATTTTTCGCTTGAGTTTTCGTTCATTCTTTTCTTTTGTGGGGTCTTGCCGTGTGCCATGTACCCTGACGTACACCTGTTTTCTATAGTGTACGTCAGACTTAAGGAA
>NC_033798.1:21033594-21047687 GCF_001876935.1 Asparagus officinalis | reverse complement strand
TCAGCAGGAGCCAGAGGATTCTCAGCAGGATTGCCTTGTAGATGGAGCAGAAGAACAAGTTGAAGCTTAGTTATTCCTTTCAGATTATTTTTGTGGCATTTCCTTTTCCGCCTGATCATTGTATTTTATATTCTTCAGTATTCATTTGTTCAGATTTGTATAAGGGCATGTTTGACCCGTATATTATGTCTCGGATGTTATCCTATTTGTGATATGATATTTTATTCTGAGTTTGTCTATTATATTCTTGCTGATTGTGATCGGGCACCTGTGCCTTTGCATTGTATTTATTTTTAGACGCTTAGCGTATTAGATTGAGGAGAAATAGTTATTTTTATTTACTCTCCTTGATCTAATACGTCGCGGGCTTGTTTAAGTTTTGATTCCCGGGTATTTTGGGAAGCGGGGCGTGACACCCCACAAAACAAATAGAGCGAACGAAAACCCAAGCAGAAAACGATACGAAAATAGAAAATGACAAAGAGACGAATAACTGGAAATCCAACAAAACCGACATGCGATAACACTACTAAAACATGATAATCAGAAGAATCCAAAAATCGAACAGGTAATGAGGTCTTGCAGCTAGCGATCACAACAATCATACAAGTCACAAGGTCATACAACTAGATGGAATTAATACTTAAAAATCTACAACTCGAGACGTAGTACATCGAGCGAAATAATCCAAACAAGGAAACTCTCATGTATATACCATATGTCTCAAATTGTAGATAATTAAATATTAACCCCGATCTATGTATGAAAAGAAACACAACTGGCCTACATCTCACAAGAATCATACTTAGCCAAGAATCGAGGTCATGTAACTAACCATCCTATCTCAACTCACTGGTCCACATCTCACATAGAGTCAACACTCATATCATCGGATAACTGACTGTTCACAAATCCTCAACGTGCACCCAATATGCCGCTACACTAGATCGGTCAGAGGGCTACACGCAATTCGTTTTAAACCTGGTTCGAACTCAAGCAAAACCCGGGTGAATATCAAATTCACGGACCAAAGTGAGTACACTGGCTTCACTTTGACCCAACAAACTAACCCCAAGCTACACTGGATCATGGGGCGATCCTGGAAGATACATCAACAGTTATATCCGATTACATGAACATGGACTTCCCCATCCCAACTCTTCTTGTTTGTCTAAATCAACAATCATAATTTCTATTAACTTGGGTTCACCACCTAAACTCAGTCAACACACTCACACATGTCACTAAATCTGTTCATGACGCACCAGGCCACTAAGTCATGAACTGTAAAACCCCGAAAATTTGAATATAGTGTGTTAAATAATTATAAATATGTTATATGGTGAAAATAATGTATTTTGATATTTGAGTATGATAGGAATTGATTTGAGATCAATTTAATGTATATTTGTGAATATATGAGTGTAAATAATCAAAACATGCACAAAGGCCAAGAGTGAAAATCTGGGAATTTTGACCAGTTGAGAGTTTCTATGTTTTTCATACAAATTCATTATGAATCTGGAAAAGTGTAAACTATCAACGTTGTAGGTCTCTTCAAGAGCTTTCCAACAAATCTTAGATCACCTTATTCCGAGATCGTATGAGAAAGTTATAGCCAAAATACCGAAGAGAATGTTCCTAGTCAGACTGAATTTCCAGTTTCGGGTTTCGGGTTTCGGGTTTGCTGCTATATAAATACATGTTATATCACGAAAATCACCTATTTTCTTCTGTTTTACAAACCCTAGCAGCCCCCCCTCTTCTCTCCCAAACCCTAGATCCGTTATTGGTGATTTTTGAGGAGTCTCGAAGGGTTTCAGCGGGATTTGGAGCGATTCTATCGAAAGAGGAGCATGCTCACGCGTGTTCAGGAGTTCTACAATACCCCCTCAGGCGAGTAACATCTCGCCCAATCCTCTCCCATGTTTTTAAAAGTTTACAAATGTTTTTCATGAGTTTTATTAAGCCTAAGGCTTATTTTCAAGTATAAATTAATGCTCTTATTAGGGTGAATGCTAGAAATCATGTGTTTTAGATTTGAAAACCTCACCAACGAGTTTTTGATAAAAACCCAGATCTGGAGTTTTATTTAAAGAATAAAAATATGAGTTTTATTTTGATTTAATGCTTTCTTTCATGTATAGGAGTTAAATATGAGTTTTAACCTACAAGAGAATCGTTTCTCATGATAAATATGTTTTTCTCACTGTATCATAGTCTAGAATTGATAGCTATAAAGATGTAGATCAGTGTAATGGAAGGATGGATCGATTTGGTGAATTTAACTTGTGATATATGCAGATTTCAGCCCGTAAGTCGACTCACGACTCATCACGAGTCGACTCATCAGGTTGAGTCGACCCATGACTGTCATGAGTCGACTCACGAAGTCCAGTTGTGTTGTCTTTTTACTTCTGCTGAGTCGACTCGTCAGCATACGAGTCGACCCATAAGTCATAAGTCGACCCATGACTATAATGAGTCGACTCACAAAGTCCTTTTCTGTTATCAAATGTGTTCTGTTGAGTCGACTCATATTTGAGCACGAGTCGACTCATCGCAGTACTTTCTTTCTGTTTCATTCGTGCTTCTGTTTAAATCACCTGTTGGGTATAAATAAGTATATATGCATATAGTGATTATGATTTCACCTGTACGTGTCAGATGACACTTCGAACACGAGTTTAAGTCCGTACAGTAGGGTATGTACGGGAATAACACATGCATACTTTTCTTATACGCAGTCCTCGTGTTGGACTATAATCCATTAAAGTCCTCGTGTTGGACTATAATCCATTAAAGTCCTCGTGTTGGACTATAATCCATTAAAGTCCTCGTGTTGGACTATAATCCATTAAAGTCCTCGTGTTGGACTATAATCCATTACAGTCATGTTTTAGACTTTTGATAAACCTTGAGCATGTTACTTATCCCAGTTGGGTTCACGACATATTGTATTAGGCCGGGGCATGATAGCTACTTAGGTTGTACATGACATCTATTGTAGCTTTGTCATGTTTACTTTTCATCTGTATAGATGGGTATGTATTCTTTTATTTATTTGTTTCTTGTGACCAACCTCGGGTTTAATATTTAGGGATCTACAATTTGAGATACAAGGTATATACATGAGGGTTTCCTTGTTTGGATTATTTCGCTCGACGTAGCTATGCTCGTGTTGTATTTCTCTAAGTACTAAAACCCATTAATGTTTGTGTAAATGATTTATATTATTATGTATTAATTGTATTTTTTTCATGTACAACGAGCCCTATCCCTTGGGGTTGGTTGTGATGTTGCTCGCTAGCGCTTTGACGCTCGTTGTCCCTCCCCCTTTCAGGTAACGAGCCAGGAGCCCGGAGAATCGCAGGTTGATGGCGATGTACTTTAGCTTCAGCCGTCTATTTAGTTATATTTCCTTTTGAGCTCCATTGTAGATTTTTGTGTAGACATGTGAGAGTTTTATTCTAGAAATTTTAAAGGCTGTGTGCCTTATTTCCCTTTGTCAGACATTTTGTATTTGAGACTTGTTGAGAACTCCAGTTCATTTATTTCAGACATTTACTTGTATTCCAGTATATTAGATTGTCAAAATATTAATTTGATATCTATTACTTCATCAGTTAATTCTTGTATAATCTTTTACTTGCTTTGTACTACACCTGTTGTTGATTCCACTAGAGAGATAGTAATTGTGATGGTGAAACATGTTATTGCACGGTGTGGTGCATGGCAGGTTTGACATCTCTGGTTTCACCTCGGACTACAGCCTTGTGTGAACCCAGGGGCGTCACATGAACTGCTAGGGGTTCTCAAACACAATAGGAAACAATAAGTACAACCAATCATGCGCAACGATATCATGGCATATCACATAATTAAAATGAGAATCACACCTTCAAAAATAATCCTTTAAATTAATAAATTTATTTACTTCAAAATGATTTCCTTATCCAAAATAAATCTTTTATTTCTTATTATAATTATCCAAAATAATTCCATTTTCCAAAGTAACTCCTTTTAAATAATTCTAAAAACATTCTTTTTAATATTTCCTCTTACAAAATAATTTCTGTTCTAATTAAAATTAATCTAAAATAATTCCATTTTCAAAATAAATTCCTTTAATTTATTTATAATTATTCTAAAAATATTCTTCTTCCAAGATAGTTTCTTTTAATTTATTATAATTATCTAAAAGGTTTCCGTTCTCAAAATAAATTCCTTTAAAATTAATATAATTATCTAGAAATGATTCCGCTACCAAAATAAATTATTTTAATTTATCATAATTACTCTGAAAATACTATTTATTATATCATCATGATTTATCTAATATTATTCATCAACAATCCCACTCAGATAATTATATCACAAACTAATCTATGTAACCAATTAGATATAAATATCAAAATGACAAGTCAACGAGCAAGAGGGATCTTGCCTAAGGGTTTCGTCGAACGAGTCGACGTCGACGACGCGGGTCAGATCTGATGAGGAAAGCGCATATGGCGAATGGAAGACAATCATGAGCGAATGAGACAAGTATCAGACGTCAACAGGCATCGGGAAGATGATACTGCAAGCTGAGTACAGAGAGCAGCAGCAAGTCAGAGGGAGAACGCGAACTGGATCTATGGAAGTAGGCTGTCGGAGAAGAAGACCGATTAGCTAACAGGTGGCGCTTGGGTTATCGTACGAAACTGCTGAAGAGGACAAGTAAGGTGCTATAGGGGGACTGCGGCATACGAGGTGGAGACATATAGTGAAGAGAAGCTGGAAGAAGGAGGTGGATTGATGGCAACTACAGGAAGGTCAGGAGATAGAAACTGGAGATTGATCCAGGAGAAAAAGGCAAGCAAAGGGTGATTAACTCCTCGGTCGTCGGCACAGCGCTGACCAACCGCGACGGGCTCTCGGTCCATGCGACGGGTGGCAGCTCACGCCAAGTCAGAGATGGGGCCTGAGCGACAGGATAGTGGGACTGGCTGATACATGTACAAGCTACGATAGGAGGCAAGACAGCGTGGGGTAGGAGAGAGGGTGGCGGTGGTTCCTCAGAAGAACGTAAAGTAAGCAAAACTTAGAGGAGTGCGACCGACGCTCAGTCAGGGACGAACAGGTCAGGGACGACGTGGCTGGGGGCTGTACGAGCCGGATGCGGTCGACGAGGAGTGAAAAAAGAAAAAAAAGAAAAAAAAAAAAAGAAAGAAGAGTAGATCTGACGAGAGCCATGAGACAAAAAGCAAAAAAAATAAAAAAAAAGAAACAAGAGGTTAAGAATGAGCAGAGTCGAGGTAAAAGAGTTCAGCGAAGTGGATAACGACCGGTAGGTTTGGAGGAGCTGGCTAGAGGCTTAGAGTTAGGGAGGACTCTATGAGGCTGGCGCGAGCTCGGGTCGGCGAGTGCTGGAGGCCGCGCGGGGCTCTCGTGCCTGAGTCGGGCTACGGTTGGCTAGCGCAGCGGAGCAGCGCGAGGAGTGAGCGGAGGCGATGCTGAAGGGTTCGAACGTGAGGACAGTCGGAACGGTGATTGACTGTGCGGAAGTCGAGGGAATGAGGTGGAGTTTCCTGGGTCTGACGGGGGAGTTTGTGGCGTGGTCGGAGTCAGGAGAGGCCAGGAAGAGAGAAGGAGAGAGGCGACGGTCAAAGGGGAGGAGGCGGTGGTTATGCTCGGTGTCGGGGTGAGAGAGATGAAGAGAGGGAGGAGAGAGAATGTCAGACAGAGAGGGAGTGAAATGAAAGTGAGAGAGAGAGAGAGAGAGAGAGAGAGAGAGAGAGAAGAGAGAGAGAGAGAGAGAGAGAGAGAGCTGAGTGTGAGAGAGACAGAAAATGAGAGTGAGATTGAGTGAGAGTGAGAGAGAGAGTTGCGTGTGGGATTTTTGAGGAGGAGTAGGGGAAGCACGAGGTGGGGAGTTGCGTAAAATAGGGAGAGATTTAGGGGAAGTGGGGTAGGGGAGAGAGAGAGATGAAGAGAGAGAGACAGAGCGATTTACAGATGAAAGAGAAAACACACGAAAAATAGCCCTTTAAAATAATAATTAAAATACCAGAAAATTTATTCAAATAAATATTAAAATTTATGATCAAAATAATAATAACAACAATAATAATGAATAATTAACTTTTAATTTAAAAATTTTACCGAAACAATTAAATTTATAATTAGCAAAACTATTAAAATAATATAATATCGTATTTTTAAATCGTAGAAAATTCTAGAGAAATTAGGGAAAATTATAAATACTCTTTTAGAAAAAATAATATTTAATATTTAAATACTAGAAAATTATTTAAACCAATATTAAAAATTTACGGTCATTACAATAAATAAGATCAAATTGCCAGAGGTAAAATGGAACGCAGAAGTGTCAAGGACCGACGATCCTAACTTTTGCATGTACCACAGGATGGTTCAGCTTGTTACATCCTAAAAGATAAAATTCAGGCTTTGTTAGACACAGGTGTGATGTGTAAAACCCCGAAATCTTTTTTTATAATGAAATATATGAATTAATAGTAATAAATATATTAATAGTAATAAATATTTCTTTTGTGATAAATAATCATATGTATATATGATTTATATGTTTTTCTGTATTTGAGAACCCATCAAGTGTTTCTATGTGAGAGAAATCGAGTGAAATGACCAGCATGTTAAATGCCTAGCAGCAGGCATTTTTCTGCTGCGCGGTCGACCGCACAGCGGTCAGAGAGTTTTTCTCAGGTTTCGGTTTAATCGGGTTTCGGGTCAGGTTGTGGGTTTGGTATATTAGCTAATGTGCCCGAGAGAGCCTCCCTCAGATCTGAAACCAAAACCCTAATTCTCCTTGCTTGGTGATTTGGGAGGAGTTCTTGAGGATTTTCAGCCGGATTGTTGGATTTCAGCGAAGGGGATCAACCTCCTACAGATCTAGGGATTCATTTATCACCAGAGGCGAGTATCATCTCGCCCAATCCCTCACCCCTGTTTTCTATGGTTTTCTTTTGAATTTTTATGAGTTTTGATGAGCCAAAAATGGTATTTTTTATAAAAATGAACTCTCTATAATATGGTTAACAAGAATCAAAGGTTTCAGTTTATAAAAGTTCACTAATGTTCTGTTTAAATAAAGATCTAGATCTGAAATTGCTTAAACAAGAGTTAAATCATTTTTACTGTTATCAAAACGTTTTAATCTTGTTTCTCTTGTATTTAGAATTTTGGGTATATGGTTTACATACTTAAAAATGCATTGTTGATACCGCAGCGGTCGACCGAGATACCGCAGCGGTCGACCGAGATACCGCAGCGGTCGACCGCCAGGCGCGTATCAGAGCGCGGTCGACCGGTGCGGTCGACCGCCGCACTATCTGTTGTTAAATCCCTGTTCTGTGTATTTTACTCATGTTCGAGAGTTTGCCTGGATTTTCTGACTCTGGATTTTAGTCTTACTATGTATCCATGCACGATAGATGACCTGAGGGTACAAATTAGGGATTTACATACTGATTTGAGTGTGGGTTGATGTAAGTAGATTTCACTATATATATATCAGTGACATTTTCACCTTTTTACAGTCCTCGTGTTGGACTATAATCCATAGATGTCCTCGTGTTGGACTATAATCCATTTCAGTCCTCGTGTTGGACATTTGCTACTTATTCCATGAGTTTGGAAACCACAGTATATAGTTCCTGTATCGGACATAGTTCTTAACCCTGCATATGATTTTCTCACAGTAGTTTATGACAGGACACTTATGTAGATTTTGACATGATGTTCATATAAGTAATAACATGATACTCATGTAGGCTATATCATGGCACTGTATTTATACTCTGATATTGGTTGTATTTCTGTTATTATTGTTTCCTGTACTAGAACCTCGGGTTTGGTGTTTAGGGATTTACAATTTGAGATACAAGGTATATACATGAGGGTTTCCTTGTTTGGATTATTTCGCTCGACGTACCTATGCTCGTGTTGTAAATTTCTAAATACTAAAACCCTCTTTAGTAAGATCAATAATTTTAGATCTATTATGTATTATCTATATTTTCTTATACAACGAGCCTTGTTCCCTTGGGGTTGGTTGTGATGTTGCTCGCTAGCGCTTTGACGCTCGTTGTCCCTACCCCTTTCAGGTAACGAGCCAGGAGCCCGGAGAGTCGCAGGTTGATGGCGATGCATTTTAGCTTCAGCTGTCTAGCTAGTTATATATTTTCTTTTGGATTTCTACAGTAGACTTGTGTTTAGACATTTGAGAGTCTTGTTCTAGAAGTTGTAAAGGTTGTGTGCCTTATTTCCTTCTTGTCAGATATTTGTATTTGAGATTTGTTGAGTATTCCAGTTTATCTACTCAGATCTTGACTATATGTTTCTGTTTGATATTTGTATTTGAGATTTGTTGAGTATTCCAGTTTATCTACTCAGATCTTGACTATATGTTTCTGTTTGGTTGGATGATGAGACATTTAGTAGATTATTATCATTTCATCAGTCTTCTTGTATTATCTTTTACTTGCTTTTGTACCTACACCTATTGTTGACTCTACTAGATAGATGTTAATTGTGATGGTGAAACATGTTGTTGCACGGTGTGGTGCATGGCATGTTTGACATTCTTGGTTTCACCTTGGACTGCAGTCTTGTGTGAACCCAGGGGCGTCACAGTTGGTATCAGAGCTCTAGTTCTGGTATCCTTAGGATCATCCTATGTCGAGTCTTGGAGCTAGGATAGAGCTTCTTAGGATTCATGTATAGAGTCCGTAAGGAATTCCTAGTATGAGTGAGGAAGATATATGCGTATATCTTAAAATTTGAGAATTTTTTTATGACAACTATTTGGTGTAAATTCAAGTATTTGTGTGAATACTATATGTTGTGAAAATTTCAATGTGATACGTTATTTATAAAGGTCTATTTTTACTCATAAATTTTATTTTTCTTATCACCAGAGAGAGAGAGAGATAGATGGCAGGACGTGGTAGACCTCGTACCAGGAGAGCTAGCCAGGCAGAGTCACAACAGACTCCATCAGAGCAGCAGCCAGCTCAGTCCGAGCCTCAGCAGTCTCCACCCGAGCCGCAGCAGGCTCCTCAGTATTTGGTGGACATCATGGCTCCTCTCATTGCCCGGATGACAGCCATTGAGGAGTTGGTGACGACTCATATAACACCACAGACACCACCACCACCGGTAGCTCAGCAGCAGGGGATACCTGCCGTTACTATCAGAGAGAGACCCTCAGAGGTCACGCCTGTAGCCATTCCTCTAGCAGTCCCAGATAGAGCCAGAGAGCAGGAGGCTTGGCTCCGTATGGTGGAGAGGTACCAGAAGATGAGGGCACCAGAGTTCTAGGGGTCACCAGACCCTCTTGCAGCACATAAGTGGAAAGAGGATGTGAGCAATATTCTCGATATACTCGGTGTAGATTCAGTACAGAAGCAGAGGTTGGCATCCTACAGCCTGAAGGGAGATGCCGGGAGATGGTACCGACTTCAGTTTACTCCGGAGCAGAGGATGACCCTCACATGGGAGGATTTTATATACTTCTTTGATGGACAGTACATTTCTTCTGCAGCACGGACTGGGAAGGAGCTCGAGTTGTCCCGATTGACTCAGGGGGACATGTCAGTGGCGGATTTTGAGAGCCGGTTCATGGAGTTGCTACATTTCACGGGCATGTGGCAGACGGGGGCTTCGCCCTAATCTCCGACGGTACCTCGTGTCGAGGAGGTTTTATTCAGTTAGAGAGGTAGCTGAGGCTGCCACTTCTCAGGAGATTGAGACTACTATGTTTCAGAAAGATAAGGAGGGGAAGGCCAAGACAGGACAAAGTGGGGATAAGAGCAAGAACAAGAGACCTTATAAAAGGGGACCCTAACTGGATCAGAGAGCGCATCAGCAGCGCAAGTTCCAGGGATCTTGTTTTAATTGTCACTAGGTCGGGCATAAGGCATCAGAGTGTCGTAGCGTACCAGCAGGAGCCCAGCAGGGCAAGGGTCCGAACCAGCAGCAGCAGCAGCGCCAGCAGGGCAGAGGGCAGGGCTAGCAGAACAGGCTTGAGGTACCGCCAGCAGCTCAGAGGACTGGGGGACAGATTCGAGCAGTTCAGGAGGTTCCTCAGGGGTAGATTGTCCCATATTCTCCATCTCCAGCGGCAGAGCAGTCTTCAGCCACGGGCAGGGTTTATGCAGTAGTTCCTCGTGATCATGGAGCTAGCGGAGCAGTAGTGGAGGGTACGTTCTTTGTGAATTCCTTTCCCACCCGTATTCTTTTCGATTTGGGAGCTTCGCATTCCTTCATATCACATGCATTTATGGCTAGACTCCAGCTCGTAGCTCAGCCTCTAGACACCCCTTTATCTGTTTCCACCCCTTTAGGTGAGGTATCGCTTCTGGAGACCGTTTATAGGAGGTGTACCATCAGTTTGGACGAGTCAGAGTTCATAGTTGATTTGATAGTGTTGCATATGTCCGAGTTCGATGTCATCCTTGGTATGGATTGGTTGTCTTCCTACCATATTAGTATTGACTGCTTTGCGAAGACAGTCAAGTTGCGAGTGTCCGACGGGTCCGAGATGATTGTAGCCACCTCTCATGGCGTGATGCGACGGGATCAGGGTGCTGAGTTATTGGAGACTAGAGTTGTCTCAGAGTATCATGATGTCTTTCAGGACATACCTGGATTACCTCCGGTGAGAGAGGTGGAGTTTTGTATTGAGTTGCAGCCTGGCACAGCCCCGATATCCCGCGCACCCTATCGTATGGCACCAGCTGAGTTGAGGGAGCTTCAGACCCAGTTGGATGAGTTATTAGCTCAGGGTTTTATTCGCCAGAGTCATTCTCCGTGGGGCGCGTCGTTCCTCTTCGTGAAGAAGAAGGATGGTAGTATGAGATTATGCATAGATTACCGAGAGTTGAACAAGGTCACTATCCGGAATAGGTACCCACTACCTAGGATTGATGACTTGTTTGACCAGTTGCAGGGTGCGCTGTATTTCTCGAAGATTGATCTTTGTTCTGGCTATCATCAGTTGCGGGTTAGGGAGATTGATATTCCTAAGACCGCCTTTCTTACCTGATATGGTTCTTTCGAGTTCTTGGTCATGCCATTTGGGTTGACCAATGCACCCGCGGTATTCATGGACTTGATGAACCGGGTTTTTTGTCCCTTCTTAGATCAGTTCGTGATCGTTTTCATCGATGATATTCTCATTTACTCGAGATCGGAGGCGGATCACGAGGAGCATCTACGGATAGTGTTGAGGACTCTTCAGGAGCATCAGCTGTATGCCAAGTTCAGCAAATGCGAATTTTGGCTTTCAGAAGTTAGATTCCTTGGCCACATCATCAGTAGAGAGGGCATAGCAGTAGACCCGGCTAAGGTCACGGCAGTTCTTGATTGGGAGCCACCTAAGACGGTGACAGAGATTCGCAGCTTTTTGGGTTTAACTGGATATTATAGGAAGTTCATTCAGGACTTCTCAAAGATTGCGACGCCTATTACACACCTTAGAAGAAGGGTGTATAGTTCATATGGAGCATGGAGTGTTAGAAGGCCTTTGACATTTTAAAGACTAAGTTGACTACAGCGCCGGTTCTGACTATTCCGAGTAGTGACAGGACATTCGTCGTATATACAGATGCATCGTTGGTAGGCTTAGGAGGCGTGTTGATGCAGACTCAGAGGGTAGTAGCTTATATCTCACGACAGTTGAGGGTGCATGAGCAGAACTATCCCACTCATGATTTGGAGTTGGCAGCAGTGGTATTTGCACTGAAGTCTTGGAGGCACTACCTATATGGGGTGCAGTTTGAGTTATTCACAGACCATCAGAGTCTGAAGTACCTCTTTTCCCAGAAGGAACTCAACCAGAGATAGAGGAGATGGATTGAGTTTATTAAGGACTATGAGTTCACGATCCAGTACCATCCGGGGAAGGCGAATGTCGTGGCAGATGCTTTAAGTAGGAAGCGTAGACATCAGGTTTCAGCTTTGAGGTGTTCATTACATCGGGATCTTATCACTCTTAGCCAGTTTGATTTTAGACCCGAGATTGGAGGAACCAGTGCATTTTTGGGAGCTATGATAGTGCAACCATCTTGGAGTGACAGAGTTGTCAGAGCTCAGTTGGGAGACTCTTGGATTCAAATCCGAAAGGAGGAGATTTCCAAAGATCCTAAGACTGATTGGACCATTGGGGCTGATGGAGGTCTACGGATGAAGGGTAGATTGGTTATGCCAGCCAGTGCAGAGCTAAAGAGAGAGTTATTTAATGAGGCACATCGTACTCGGTACACAGTGCATCCAGGGACCACCAAGATGTACAAGGACTTGAAGAAACATTTCTGGTGGAGCGGTATGCATAGAGAGGTTGCAGACTATGTGGCTAGATGTTTTACCTGTCAACAGGTGAAGGCAGAGCATCAGAGACCGGCAGGGACACTTCAGCCTTTACCCATTCCAGAGTGGAAGTGGGCAGACATTTCCATAGATTTTATTGTGGGGTTGCCGAAGTCGAAGAAGGGGAATGATTCTGTTTGGGTGATAGTGGACCGGTTGACGAAGTCAACACATTTTATTCCAGTGAGGACCACTTATACAGCTGAGGCTTATGCAAGGATCTTCATTCGGGAGATAGTTCGACTTCATGGAGTTCCGAACACGATCATATCGGATCGAGGATCGGTTTTCACTTCACATTTTTGGAGGAGTTTCCAGGACTCATTTGGCAGCAGGTTATCTTATAGCAGTTTCCAGCCCCAGACGGATGGTCAGACGGAGAGGGTGAATCAGGTGTTGGAGGACATGTTACGGGCATGTGTCATTGACTTCCAAGGTAGCTGGGAGGATCATATTCCATTGGTAGAATTCGCTTATAACAACAGTTATCAGGCGACGATCGGTATGGCTCCATATGAGGCATTGTACGGGAGACCCTGTAGATCGCCGATATGTTAGGCAGAGCCAGAGGACAGCTTGATGCTTGGGCCAGAGCTAGTGAGGCAGACTACCGAGAAGGTAGCATTAATCAGGGAGCGGATTCTAGCCGCTCAGAGTCGGCAGAAGAGTTATGCAGACAAGAGGCGAAGACCCTTGGAATTTCAGGTGGGAGACTCAGTCATGCTGAAGGTATCGCCTATGAAAGGCGTACATCGATTTGGGCGACGGGGGAAGCTTGCGCCGAGATACATTGGACCATTTCAGATTCTGGAGCGTGTTGAAGTTGTGTCATATAGACTAGATCTTCCAGCATCGATGTCTAGTATACACAATGTATTTCATGTTTCTATGCTCAAGAAACACTTGCATGATGAGGAGCAGTAACGAGTATTGGATGCACCAGAGATTGAGCTTCAGGAGGATTTGACTACTATTGAGATTCCGGTTTGTATACTTGCCAGGGAGGACAAGAGACTCAGGAATAAGGTGATTCCCATAGTGAAAGTTCAGTGGAACCGAGGAGGCATTGAGGAGATTTCTTGGGAGCGCGAAGAGGACATGCGTCGCGACTACCCACACTTGGTTGAGCAGGTAAAATAATTCTTATTATGTTATATATCTTACTTTATGTTTATATCTTTGGTTATGTTTATATTTAACACTAGAATGAAGATATTTTCGCTTAATTTTTAATCTTTTGGAACACATGGTATATGTATGGGGGTTCCTTGTTTGGATTTTTTGCCCGATGTACTAGTTCCACAAGATTAGGAATTGAGCGAGAATATTATCATTTCAGATCGTTACGTATAAATATCTCCATATGTTATCTAGTAATTCATTTTTTGAGATTCGTATAATTTCCGAATTTCGAGGACGAAATTTTTTTATGGGGGGAAGAATGTAAAACCCCGAAATCTTTTTTATAATAAAATATGTGAATTAATAGTAATAAATATTTTTTTTGTGATAAATAATCATATGTATATATGACTTATATGTTTTTCTGTATTTGAGAACCCATCAAGTGTTTCTATGTGAGAGAAATCGAGTGAAATGACCAGCATGTTAAATGCCTAGCATCAGGCATTTTTCTGCTGCGCGGTCGACCGACGCGGTCGACCGTGGCGGTCGACCGCGTCGGTCGACCGTACAGCGGT
>NC_033798.1:21031245-21033481 GCF_001876935.1 Asparagus officinalis | reverse complement strand
AAACCCTAATTCTCCTTGCTTGGTGATTTGGGAGGAGTTCTTGAGGATTTTCAGCGGGATTGTTGGATTTCAGCGAAGGGGATCAACCTCCTGCAGATCTAGGGATTCATTTATCACCAGAGGCGAGTATCATCTCGCCCAATCCCTCACCCCTGTTTTCTATGGTTTTCTTTTGAATTTTTATGAGTTTTGATGAGCCAAAAATGGTATTTTTGTATAAAAATGAACTCTCTATAATAAGGTTAACAAGAATCAAAGGTTTCAGTTTATAAAAGTTCACTAATGTTCTGTTTAAATAAGATCTAGATCTGAAATTTGCTTAAACAAGAGTTAAATCATTTTTACTGTTATCAAAACGTTTTAATCTTGTTTCTCTTGTATTTAGAATTTTGGGTATATGGTTTACATACTTAAAATGCATTGTTCTTCTACTTTATGATTTTTTTAGAGAAGTTATAACTTTTGTTTGTCATAAGAATCAAATTCTTGTTTCAGGTTTCGAGCTGACAGAAACCCAGATTTGGGTGTATGTCCCGACCGAGATACCACAGCGGTCGACCGCCAGGTGCGTATCAGAGCGTGATCGAACGGTGCGGTCGACCGCCGCACTATCTGTTGTTAAATCCCTGTTCTGTGTATTTTTCTCATGTTCGAGAGTTTGCCTGGATTTTCTGACTCTGGATTTTAGTCTTACTATGTATCCATGCACGATAGATGACCTGAGGGTACAAATTGGGGATTTACATACTGATTTGAGTGTGGGTTGATGTAAGTAGATTTCACTATATATATATCAGTGACATTTTCACCATTTTACAGTCCTCGTGTTGGACTATAATCCATAGAAGTCCTCGTGTTGGACTATAATCCATTTCAATCCTCGTGTTGGACATTTGCTACTTATTCCATGAGTTTGGAAACCACAGTATGTAGTTCCTGTATCGGACATAGTTCTTAACCCTGCATATGATTTTCTCACAGTAGTTTATGACAGGACACTTATGTAGATTTTGACATGATGTTCATATAAATAATAACATGATACTCATGTAGGCTATATCATGGCACTGTATTTATACTCTGATATTGGTTGTATTTCTGTTATTATTGTTTCCTGTACTAGAACCTCGGGTTTGGTGTTTAGGGATTTACAACTTGAGATACAAGGTATATACATGAGAGTTTCCTTATTTGGATTATTTCGCTCGACGTACCTATGCTCGTGTTGTAAATTCCTAAATACTAAAATCCTCTTTAGTGAGATTAATGATTTTAGATCTATTATGTATTATCTATATTTTCTTATACAACGAGCCATGTTCCCTTGGGGTTAGTTGTGATGTTACTCGCTAGCGCTTTGACGCTCGTTGTCCCTCCCCCTTTCAGGTAACGAGCCAGGAGCCCAGAGAGTCGCAGGTTGATGGCGATGTATTTTAGCTTCAGCTGTCTAGCTAGTTATATATTTTCTTTTAGATTTCCACAGTAGACTTGTGTTTAGACATTTGAGAGTCTTGTTCTAGAAGTTGTAAAGGCTGTGTGCCTTATTTCCTTCTTGTCAGATATTTGTATTTGAGATTTGTTGAGTATTCCAGTTTATCTACTCAGATCTTGATTATATGTTTCTGTTTGGTTGGATGATGAGACATTTAGTTGATTATTATCATTTCATCAGTCTTCTTGTATTATCTTTTACTTGCTTTTGTACCTACACCTGTTGTTGACTCTACTAGATAGATGTTAATTGTGATGGTGAAACATGTTGCATGGTGTGGTGCATGGCAGGTTTGACATTCTTGGTTTTACCTTGGACTGCAGCCTTGTGTGAACCCAGGGGCGTCACATGATGACCCTTCAAGTTGAACAAAAGAAGGTATTAGCGAATATGGTCTCGCCTCAGTTTGGAGATTTTGTCGAAGTGTAAATACAAGATGGCGTGAAACCGATTCCTCAAGCAGAGGCGAGAGTAGTGAACTTCGACCCACATCAGAAGAAAGAGAAGGGAATGGTCCCCTACACCCCTGAAGGTGAATTGATGTGCGTTCATCCTGACTTGCTAATGGACGAGCAATGGACATTGGCAAACTCAAGGAAGTCTAGAGTCACGCGAAGATCTTGCAATGCTATTTCAGCCATCCTGGATGAGGGGGTTGAAACTAGATCATTTAGCAGTTTTGAAAACGAGTAGCCAGCATTCACTACACAACCTGCACAAATATCAGGAACACGCGGGGGAAAG
>NC_033798.1:21021610-21031235 GCF_001876935.1 Asparagus officinalis | reverse complement strand
AGCTGTACCGCCCAAACCAGGAAAGAAGTAATGGAGCAAACTCAAGCAAAGGAACTTCGCTACAACAAGACACTCAGAAAAGATGCACAAGAAAGCTCGAAAGATCCTTTTCGATTTGATGTGCTAGCCCAGTTAGCCAATATCCCAGCAAGGAGTACCTTGTTTGAGCTTCTACGTCTATCTTGATCAATGAGAGAAGCTCTTCGTGAAGCATTGGCGGATAATGAGGCTTTCCTTACTCACTTTCCACCAAATCCAGCCGGAGCAACTCTGGAAGAAGCTTGTCCTCAATGTTGTCAAGTCTTTCGAGGAAGAATGTCGTGTATTACCTTTGCTCAAGAAGATATGCACGTGAGAAATCCAAAACATGATAGACCGTTGTACTTCATAGGGTACATCAGCTCTATTCGGGTAGACAGAATTCAGGTTGATCCAGGTTCTTCTTTAAGCATCATACCATTAAGGCTCATTCATCACCTTGGAGTCCCTCTGCATCGTTTATCAACGACAAAAACCACCATCTATGGCTTTAATGCTTCCAATACTCATCCCCTTGGCAAAATCAAACTTAAATGCCAAATGGGTGACTTGAGGACGGATGTCACTTGGTACGTCATCGATGCAGAGCCGTCTTACAACTTGTTATTGGGTCGACCATTGATCCATAACAATCTGATTATTCCATCTACTCTACACCAATGCATGAAATATGTAGGTGAGAGCAGTGAAGTCAAAACAGTGGTCGCAGAGAAGCAACCATTTAAGGGGGTGGAGAATTATTTCACCGATTCTATCCATTACCTTGATGGTGAGCCATTTGAAGTATCACTGATTGAAGAACTAGATAGCGGTAATGAAGCCGATACCGAGTCTGAGCACGAACAGGGTCTTATTTTTAATGACATAGAACCCGTCATAATCGGTTTTGAAAATCTAGATGTAAATGATCCTATCTATGAAGACAGCGGAGTTATCTTTAATAATAATGATGGTTTAGCTTACTTATTGCGTGTTTAATTGAATCCTAACATGGCAGGTACAAGCGTCAGCGTGGTAGTGGATCCGCTATCCAAGCTATATGCTGAATCAAATTTATACATGCCGATTCGATCGTCTTTTGTGATAAATCAACAGCAAATAAAATCTCCGCAAGCAGTCTTCATAGTACCAGCTAAGGTTAATGGTCAAAAAGACATCATCTTTGGAAAGCTCTTTTGGAGGAAACCGAGAAGGAGGAAAAAGAACAGTAATTCTCATACTTCACTCCAACAACCCGAAAGCTTATGAAGAATATGGGATACAACTTCTTCCATAAAGAAGGCTTAAATTTCGGTAGAGGAATTCGGACACCAATCCGATCCGCTTATGTTCCGGAAGGAAAGTCGGAAGATTATTATCACAAAACTCGTAGTGGGTTGGGTTATGAATCCCCATCATTTATGCTGCATTTCGGAACCAAAGAAGAGTCAGAGGACGATTCTTACACCTCATCTTCTGAATCTAGTTGCTAGGAGTCTGATATCAGTCTAGGAACTGTGTTCAAAGCACTTATGGCCAACATGACGTCATCATCTCTAATGGAAAATCAAGAAGATGACCAATTACCTCTGTTTGATGATTTGCTAAGTCGATAGCTGGGTGTACAGTGGGAACATCGTTTCGAACAACGCGAACTTCCTACTGATGATAAAGTGATTCAAGTGAACATGGGAGACGAGATTAATCCAAAGCCTATATTCATCAGCGATAGCTTGTCGCCCAAAGAGAAAGAAGATCTAATTACTCTAGTACGATAGTATATTGATGTCTTTGTTTAGAACTACGAGGACATGCCTGGGCTTGATCCCCAAGTGGCTATGCATCGATTAAACATCAAACTAGACGTCAAGCATGTTAAACAACAGCAAATGCGATTTTGGCCCTAAATTATGGAGGCAATTAAAGCTAAGGTTAAAAAGCTCATCGATTCAAGATTTATTCGCGAAGAACAACATCCTGACTAGCTAGGTAGCCAACATTGTACCTGTTCTAAAGAAGAATGAGAAGATTCGAGTGTGCATTGACTTCCGAGACTTGAATTCAGCTTGTCCTAAAGATGATTTTTCTTTACCCATCACAGACATTATTATTGACAATACGTGCGGATTTGAAAGGATGTCTTTTATGGATGGATTCTCGAGGTATAACCAAATTAAGATGTATCCTGATGAGGAAAAGCACACGTCCTTTCGAACACCCTTAGGGATATACTGTTATACAGTAATGCCCTTTGGATTGAAGAATGCTGGTGCTACCTATCAATGTGTTATGATCTCTATCTTTCAAAAACATCTACGTAAGACTATAGAATGTTACGTTGATGATTTGGTCATTAAAACTCGTGACAAGGGAAATCATCTGCATGACTTGAGAACGATGTTTGACCTTATGCGGGCGCACCGATTAAATATGAACCCAACTAAGTCATTTTTAGGAATGGCTAGTAGTAAATTCCTCGGGTTCATAGTCACAACTAATGGAATTCGTCTTGACCTAGACAAAGTCAGAGCCATCCGAGAGCTACCACCCCCTAAGAATCTCAAGGATCTTCGAGGTTTACAAGGACGATTGGCATATATTCGCAGGTTCATTTCTAACCTGTCGGGTAAATACCAACTATTCTTGATATTAATAAAGAAAGGGGTATTATTTGTGTGGGATGAAGGTTGCTAGAAAGCGTTCGAGGAGATCAAGCAATATCTCTCCAATCCGCCTGTGTTGGTCGTACCGAAGTCAGGTTAACCTTTCTTAATATACATTCGCGCTACAGATCATGCATTGGCAGGACTTCTAGCACAAGATGATGAAAGTGATCATGAGCAAGTCATCTACTATCTCAGTAGGACTTTATCGGGTGCTGAACCTTGCTATCTTCCTATCGAGAAAGAATGTTTAGCACCGATCTTTACAATTCAGAAGATGCGACATTACTTGGTTGGGCAAACCATACATGTCATTTCCTAGATCAATCCTATTCGGGTATTCATGATGTAGCCCAGTGCATTAAACTGGCGACTCGCCAGATGGGCTTTGTTGCTCTCCCAATATGACATTCACTTTAAACTTCAAAAGGTAGTGAATGGTCAAGCTATTTGCGATCTTATGGCTAACCATCCATTGGGAGGAAAAGTTGAATTGTACAAAGACATGCCAGATGAGACATTTGAAGCTAATGTTGTCTCTAAAGAGCAGGTATGATAAATATATTTCGATGGTGCAGCAAGGACTAGCCCTACTGGTTGAGTCATTGCCGGAGTGGGCGTAGTATTTATCTCTCCTCAAAATCATGTGCTACCACGAGCCGTTTCTTTAACAGAGTCATGCTCTAATAACGTGGTTGAATACAATGCTTTGTTAGTCGGCCTGGATATAGCTAAACAGCTGAGGGTGAGACACTTAGAAGTGTACGGCGAATCACAGCTTATTGTCAATCAAATGAAGGGAGAATATGAAGTAAGGAATGAGGATCTTATTCCTTACCATACCGTAGCTACCGCGTTGGCTGATTCCTTTGAAGGCTTCTATATTAACTATGTACCTCGTCTCAAGAATACTTATGCTGATGCATTAACGTCACCGGTGGCTACGTTAGCTTTGCTTGAAAGAGCTACCCAGCAAATCACGGTAGCAAACAGACAATTATGTCTTATACGGCTTATTGCCCGAAGATATCAAGGAAAGAGAATCTATTTGTAGACAAGCACCTAGATTCTACTATGATTCTCAATCTTAGACTTTGTATCGAAAATCATACGATGGGCTTTTGCTTCGCTGTTTTTCAAATAGAGAAGCAAAAGAAGCTCTTAAAGAAGCTCATGATGGCATCTGTGGAGCTCATCAATCTGATCCTAAATTATGGGACCGACTACACAGATTGGGTTATTACTGGCCTAATATGGTACAAGACAGTATCGCCTATTCCAAATGATGCCATGCCTGCCAGATACACGCTAATTACATGTATCGATCGCCCGAGCATCTTCATCCGTCAATCACTTCATGGCCTTTTGAAACATGGGGGATGGTCATTATTGGCTCAGTAACCCCACCCTCTTCCAAGGGACATCGCTTTACTTTAGCAATAACTGATTACTTTTCTAAATTGGCAGAAGCAATTCTGTTGAGAGAAGTCAAGATAAGTGATGTCATTAAATTCTTAAAACATCACATCGTATACAGATACAGTGTTCCGAGACGTATCATTCATGACAATGGGTCCCAATTCATTAGCCAAGCCTTCACCCGATTCTGTGATAAATTCAGGATCAAGAATTTGGCTTCAACAGCTTATAATCCTGCTGCTAACGGGTAAGTAGAAGCATTCATTAAGACCATCATCAGAAATCTTACTATGGTGGTTTCGACGAATAAAAGAGACTAGAATGAGAAGTTAGGTCAAAGTTTGTGGGCTTATCGCACAACGGTTCGCATGCCAACAGGAGCGACACCATATTTCTTGATATATAGATGTGAAGCCATTTTACCATTAGAGTTCCAAGTTCCATCTCTGCGAATAGCACTCGCAATTAGTATGACGATGGAAGAAAGTCATCACCGACGTCTTGAAGAACTGGAAGCGCTAGATAAAAAGCGACTATTGGCTCAGCAACACATTGACCTTTATCAAGCTCGGATTTCTAGAGCATTCGATAAAAAGGTTATATACCGTACATTCAAAGAAGGCAACTTGGTTCTTGCTGTTCGACGCCCAATGATTTTGAACTCTAAGAAGAAAGGGATGTTTGAGCCAAAATGGGAGGGACCATTTGTGGTAGAAACTGTCTATTCAAATGGAGCTTATCACCTTATTACTCAAAATAGTGACAAACTCATGATGCCTATTAATGATAAATTTCTAAAATAATATTACCAATAGGTTTCACAGTTAGATATGCCTTACAGCAGGAGGAGAAGCAAATAAAGATAATGGTTTCCTTACTTCGTCTCCTCCAAATTTCCCTCACTAAAATTATCATGTCAATGACTTTCTCTGACAGTTGATGGTTTTTGCTCAAAACAATATCTTTCCAATAGTAACCTACTATGTGATATGTTACTTCATTGTTTGATTCTTCCTAACGTCGTCATTTTCCCAAATGACGTTCTTTTTCCAACTTAGGCCTACCAAGTGATGTGCCTTCGTTTCTGTCATTGTCGTCATACTGTCACGTCTCTAAACGACTTAATATTCCTAACGTCATCATTTTCACAACTGACATTTGTTTTCCTAACGAGTCTGCCATGTTTTGAACTTCATTCTTAACACTTAGTTATATTTTGAACCTCGTTATCGTACATTTGATCTGAAGATTAAAAAGGCTAAGGATAAAAGAGAAATCTTAGCACTTAAGTCTAAGAGAAACTCTTTGACAACTCATCATACTGAGGGGAAAAGTATGACTAGTCCAACTCAAACGACAGTTGGTAAAGACAACTCAAGTCCGTTAATAGCTGAGGGTTTGCTAAAAATCCTAAGTTAAAATGCTTCAGTTACAAAAAAAAGTAAGAGAACAATAAATAGCTGAGGGTTTGCTAAAAATCCTAAGTTAAAATGCTTCAGTTACAAAAAAAAGTAAGAGAACAATATGTGGATAAAATATAAATTTTATTAAAAAGTAAGAGAACAATATGTGGATAAAATATAAATTTTATTCATATATAATTGAAAGTACAGAAACTCAAAGTACATAGATTGAACTTAGAAGACTCGAACTACAATACGAGGTTCATTTACAAGTTCTTTCGGTTACAATACGAGGTTCAGTTACAAATTCTTTGGACTACACTACGAAGTTCAGTTACAAGTTCAACGACCTTCGAGATTGCACAACGAGACTCATTCGCAAGGACGTCACTGTTCTTGTTGTTGAAGTTCTATCTTCCGTTCTTGGGCATGAAGTCTTCCCCATACCCAACTTTTAACTTGGGTGCTTGTAGCACACGCCTACCTACTTGGGTAAGCTAACTACTAATAGAAACACCACAAGCTCTGAGCATAGGATCAACACTTCTCCCATATCCGCAAAACGTGAAGGCAGCTCTAACATTGTTGCTGACTCCTCCGAAAGGAAGCACTTCACTGAGTCTGTGAAGCTGCCACATAGACCAAAGTCCAGCAAAGGGACTGCATGCTTGGGGGTGCATGGCATGTCAAAACAGTAAATATATTTGGACTTAGGATATCTCTTTGAGGTTACATTCAAAAGTCCAATAAATTGCCGAAATGTATCCTGATTTCGACTCTTAAACACTGAGAAACCCTCAAATGGGCAAGCTACTACAAAGACCAAGAGATTAGGGATCGGATCAGAAGAGTTACCTGAAGTGACATCGTCATCAACTTTTCCTACCTCATCGGCGACGATTATCAGAGCTTGGAATTTAGTAAGAAGCAAAGGTGGAAGCCTTAAAATGCAAAGTCCCCTCTGAGCATATTGGAAACAAGGCACAGAAGAGGAAGGTTAATACTCTCAAAAAGTAATGGCCTATTTATAGATGAAGAAGCCAAACCATGTGGCTGAGATTCGTTACACGAATCCCTAAGCACCAAACCGCCAAAGGGTGCTGGGAACAAAGCGACGCAATTAATTGCGTTCGTAATTAGCACCAAAGAGGATGTAGCTCGAAGCGACACATTAAGTACCAAAGACTTAATGCTAACGAGACGAAGTGACGGATCCTTGTGGATCAACAGTCTAGGAACTGTCGAAAGTTGCCACGTCGTTCAACGAGATTCATTCTCATTCCCAAGTCAAAAAGATGACGAAGGTCGCTATTTCAAGTAGAACCCGAATGTTGAGCCTTGGTTAAAATTGGATTCGAACCTCGTCTTCGACGAAGGTCATTCCTCTAAAGTAAACTCAAATACTGAGATTTGGTTAAAATTGGATTTGAACCTCATCTTCGACGAAGGTCATTCCCCTAATTAAACTCAAATATTAAGATTTGGTTAAAATTGGATTCGAACCTCGTCTTCGACGAAGGTCATTCCACTAATTAAACTCAAATATTAAGATTTGGTTAAAATTGGATTCGAACCTTATCTTCGACGAAGGTTATTTCTCTAATTAAACTTAAATATTGAGATTTGATTAAAATTAGGTTCGAACCTCGTCTTTGACGAAGGTCATCCCTCTAATTAAACTCAAAATATTGAGATTTGATTAAAATTGGATTCGAATCTCGTCTTCGACGAGGGTCATTCACATTGGATTCGAACCTCATATTCGATGAAGGTCGTTCCTCTAATTAGACTCAAGTGTGGAGACTTGATCGAAATTAGGTTCGAACCTCATCTTCGACGAAGGTAAACCTCGTCTTCAACAAAGGTCGTTCCTCTTATTGGATTCAAGTGTCGAAACTTGATTGAAATTGGATTCGAACCTCGTCTTCGACGAAGGTCATTCCTTTAATTTGGCTCAAATGCCGAAGCTTAATTGAACGAGGCTAGAACCTCGTTATGTTCGATTTGAAATACAAAGTGGAGTTTGAATCTAACTTCGTATCAGAATGATAAGGCTTATACATGAAGTCTTAAATCTCAGGACAACAAAGTTCATGAGCTTCGATATCAGATTATGTATTGAGGTGCAAAGAAGAGCTGGTGGACAAAAACAGCAAAGGTGCTACTTATATATATATAAAAAGGCTACAAAAGTTCGATTACAAAAGAAATAGAGCTAAATAGATCCAGTGACAAATCTCTTCAGCAAGCTTAGCTAAGGATTCTTGATGTTCTGCCTCAACATCAGCCAAGGCACGTCTACGTAGTTCCTCATCAGAATAGGCGCTCATATCATTAACAGCTTTTTCTAGTTGTTCCATTTGATCGAGTTCTGCTTGGAGCAAGGGCTGATGCTGCACCTGTTTAGAGGCTAATGTATGTCTCATATCTATCATGCCTGCCAATTCTCCCTCACCCTCTGCCAGCTTGGTCTGAAGAGCCTTAAGTTGAACTTGAAGATGATTGACTTGATGTTGTTTTTGAAGTTCAGCATCTACAACCTTTTTACCCTCACGGGATAATTTCTCTTCGATCTCTTTAAGCTCCTTAACTCGCTGCTTGGTCTCAAGCAATCGACGATCAAGTTCAAATAAGGAGTCATCCCTCTAGCGTATAGTTCGCTGATAAACACGTAAAATATGCATTATCTTAGTGTGTTTTAAGCATGATTTACGAGTGTTTAATGCATATTTCGTGTTTAGATCGAGGATACTGCTGTTGTTTGTGTTCTTATATGTAGGTATTGGCTCAAGATTGAAAGATTTGATGATCGTTGGAAGTTTTACAAGAGTTTGAAGCAACAACAAGATTTTGAAGGCATGGTTCGTGAAGAAAATGGATGCACGAGTATGAAGAACTGGAATTTCGACCATGATGCAGTTCGAATCAAGAAAAACTCAAAAGATGAAAGTTGTAGATCTCTTCAACAGGATTCCAATGCAACTTGAATCACCTCATTCTGAGGTCGGACGCAAACGTTATAGCCAAAATACCGAAAACTGAAGAAACAAGCACAAAATCAGCAAAACAGCCCCTACCACACCCTGGTGTGGTGCAGACCACACCGGTGGCGCGGGAATTAGTTATTTTCCAGATTTTTGGAGACATATAAATAGATGTTTTGACTTAGGGTTTTGGATATCTTTTGTTATGTTCTTTTAGCCATCAACTAGCAACTATTCTAGGGTTCAAGTATTGAAGGAAGACATTAATCTCTTGTAGAAGATTGGATTGCAAGTTCTTATTTTGAAGATTTCAATTGAAAGACGGGTTAATTCTTTCCTCTCTTTGATTTATTTCTTCTTATGATTGATTTGCATAATTATTTGATGTCTTCTCTTATTCCAATCATGTGTGAGTAGATTTCTTGTCTAGGATTGGGAAAGAACCCAACTTTTTGGTGATTGATGATGAATTGATATAGGTTCTTGGTGAAAGTTTAAATCTTTGAACTTGATTTCTAGTGTTTTAATTTTGTTGATTCGCTTGATCACCGTATTAGCAATCATAGGTAATTAATTGAAGGACTGAAAGGTGAAGATTAATACCGGATCTCTAGAAATTAAGCAGGGAGCTCGAACCACGAAAGTAGGCTAGATTCCTTGGGGATTTGATTTGGATTAGCATAAAGCTTAATGGGTTTAATTTAATCTTGATTCCACGAAAGTAGGTTAATTGAGATTGATTAGGCACGATCTTTAGACCTTGAAAGAGGCTTTAGATTAATTTAGGCTAATTCACCCTTTCTAGATTAAACCAACACCAAGAATTGAAATAATTCATCATTGAACACCTAAGTTGTGGTGATAACCCAATCCTAGTCCTTCATTATATTGAATTCCATCCGATTAGTTGTTTATTTTATTTCTTTTATTAAATCTCTTCTAATTTACTCATTGATTTAGCTAGTCGAATAACGTGAGATTTGGTAATTAACCCTAGTCCTTGTGGGATCGACCTTGATAGCTACAACGAATCCGTGCGCTTGCGGATTTTGCCCTATCAAGTTTTTGGCGCCGTTGCGGGGACTACGGTGTTAATATTGAGTGCTTACGTTATTAAGCTAGACTAGATTTTTTTTAT
>NC_033798.1:21019391-21020969 GCF_001876935.1 Asparagus officinalis | reverse complement strand
ACATTTAAATATCAACACCTTACCTGTTCAAACAGGTGTGGGTAGTCACGACGAACATCCTCCTCGCGCTCCCAAGAAATCTCTTCGGCTCCTTGCCGGTTCTACTGAACTTTCACTAATAGAATGACTTTGTTTCTAAGCTTTTTATTCTCCCTAGCAAGAATGCATACCGGAATCTCTACGATAGTCAAATCATCCTGAATCTCAACCTCTAGTGAATCAATCACCCTCTGTTGCTCTTCGTCATGCAAATGCTTCTTGAGCATCGAAATATGAAATACATCATGTATACTCGACATCGATGCCGGAAGATCTAATTGTTCGCGTGGAAAACTGTTTTCTTTTTCATTGATATGATTGTCATCTTGGGTTACAAAGATCCGGTCTTTTATAGATCCGGTTACAACTAAATCAAAGAAAAAAAATAAAAATTACAACTTTCCTCTTGTGAACAAATCGCAAGCTCCTGTTTTGCGGTTGCTTGCTTGTGTGGGTTCTTTGCCGACGCCGGGGTTAATCCGTGGACCACCGCGCGATCTAGATCCGGTCGGATCTACACGATTATGCGGGTATTATTCCACGAAGGGAATAATAGCCGGGAGGGATTAATCCACCAAGGGAATAATCGCTCAGATCTCGAGATCTAAGACCAAGCTTAGATCTGGAGTGTAGTCTCGTGTAGATCTCAGATCTGTTCTTTCTTCCTCTCGAGATCCTGCCTTTTCTGACGTGGATGGTCGCCGAGGATCAGATCTGAATGTGCAAGTCTTCTGGTCTTCAAGCTCCGAGTTCACTCTTCAATCCGGCAGAGTTTCGGCTCTTGAAAGTTCGACCTCCGAAAATGAACATCTCTAGGCCTATTTATAGGCTCTCAGGACAGTGCCCGCAAAAAGAGAAATGTCGGCCACCGTCGGCCACTGTCGGCCACCTCTGGGTGGCCGACACTGTGCCGAGCCACCTATGGGTGTGGGTTTTCCGAGTTTTTGAGTTGTGTCCGTTTTCCGGTTTTGTCTGTGATTTGGTTGATTGAGACTCTGATTGGTTGATCTGATTTGGCAGTAAGTTGGATTCCTGATTTGGCAGTAAATCCGCTTCTGAGTTCGAGTCCGAAATTGATCTTGATTCGATCGTGATTCGTCCGAGTCCGCTCTCGGTTGGATGACTCGTTGATTCCTCAACTCATTAGCTTGATTCTGCACGCGGGTGGATGCATTCCGTCGCTTCTGTGCGATTCGTCGATCTCGTCGCCTCGTTGGTTCGTCGGTTTGTGCCGAGCTATGCTAGGGGACCTATAAGCAATTTTATATGCCTACAGATACCCCCTCCAAAGTATTTCAGTCTCGTTCTTTTATAGAAGAGTCTGGGATACTTTGGATATGATTGTCCCTACCTTCAGTCGGTATAACGGGACCTCGGAATGGCTTCTGTTCTTGACTCCTTCAATTCTCTAGGCTTTTCGGTGCTTTGTCGAAAATCTGTAAGAGTTCCGGTGCTGCATTTATTGTCTGTCCGTTTGTCGGAATTTTCTGAACTTGAAGTCGATTCCTTTGAGCTGACCATTGATTGTGGCGTCGAGTC
>NC_033798.1:20975040-21018391 GCF_001876935.1 Asparagus officinalis | reverse complement strand
CAGTGACACGGCCAATGCGGCCAACGCATCTGCATAGGTATTCTGTAGCCGTGGAATATGTTCGATAAATAATCCTTCAAATAACTCCGCCATCTCCACCGCCATCTTATGGTATGGTATTAAATCTTGGCTTCGAACCTCGTACTCTCCCTGAACTTGTTTAACTATCAGTTGAGAATCGCCGAAGGCTTCGAGATACTCAACCCCCAGCTCCTTAGCGAAATTGAGTCCAATGAGTAAGGCATTATACTCTGCCACATTATTCGAGCATGGCTCGGTTAGCGAGTAGGCGCGAGGCATCACATGTTTTCCTGGGGAAACTAGGACTACTCCAACTCCGGAGGAGATTTTAGAACTTCCAGGAGCACTTGCAACATTAGTTGCTCGCGAAGCGCCATCGAAGTATAAGCGCCATATTTGTTGGTGAGAAGTTGCGTTGACTTCGTGGGCCTCATCGGGTAGATCGTCATATATCTCGGCAGGATCCGTAGTCAGGAGATCGCAGATGGCCTGTCCTTTTACTGACTTCTGTTGTTTAAAATGCAAGTCGTATTGGGACAAGAGTAAGGCCCATTTTGCTAATCGCCAGCTCATTGACGCCGGTTGAGTCATGAATACTCGAACCGGATTAACTTTAGAGATGACGTAAATGGTCTGTCCAACCAGATAATGCCGCATCTTCTGAATAGCGAATACTAAGGCGAGGCATTCTCTCTCAATCATGGCATATCGAGATTCTGCGCCTACCATGGTTCGGCTCAAATAATACACTGCCTGCTCGTGACCGTTATCGTCATCTTGTGCAAGCAATGCACTTAATGAGTGGCTCGTCGCCTTGACATAAATCAAGAACGGTTTGCCCGATTTCGGTGCAACGAGTACAGGAGGTTTTGAGAGATATTCTTTAATACTCTCGAATGCCTTTTGACAAGCGTCATCCCATACAAAAGATACGCCTTTCTTTGCGTTTGGAGAATGGTTGGCATTTTCCTGAGAGGTTCGAGATGAACTGACGGATGTAAGCCAATCGTCCTTGCAATCCTCTGAGCTCCTTGAGGTTTCTCGGAGGCTGCAATTCATTAATCGCCTTTACCTTATCAGGATCGATGTGAATACCTTTGGTGGTGACGACGAATCCCAGGAATTTACCACTAGACATTCCGAGGAAAGACTTGGTAGGATTCATCTTCAATTGATGGGTTCGCATCAAGTCGAACATGGTCTTCAAGTCCTTAATGTGATCTTTTTTATCACGACTTTTCACGACCAAATCATCTACGTAGCATTCAACAGTCTTTCGGAGATGATCCTGAAAGATCTTTGACATGGCTCGCTGATATGTAGCACCTGCATTCTTCAAGCCGAAGGACATAACTGTGTAGCAGAAGACGCCGAGAGGCGTTCTAAACGCAGTATGCTTTTCATCATCTGGATGCATCTTTATTTGGTTATAACCAGAGAAACCATCCATGAAAGACATCCTCTCGAACCCACACGTATTGTCGATGATGACATCCGTGATGGGGAGGGGAAAATCATCTTTTGGGCAAGCAGTGTTGAGATCCCGAAAGTCGATACAAATCCTGACTTTCCCGTTCTTCTTAAGGACTGGGACAATATTGGCTAGCCATTCTGGATGTTGCCCCTCTCGAACGAAGCCCGAGTCAATAAGCTTCTTGACCTCGGATTCGATCGCCTCCATCATTTGCGGACGAAACCGTCTTTGTTGTTGTTTGACAGGTTTGGCATCCATCTTGATATTGAGACGATGTACTGCTACGTTCGGGTCGAGTCCTGGCATGTCTTCATAATTCCAGGCGAACACATCGATGTACTCCCTGATAAGAGAGATTAACTCTTCTTTCTCATCGGGTAGAAGACTATCGCTAATGAATATCGGTTTAGGATTTTCCTCAGTTCCCATATTCACCTGGAGTACTTGATCTTCGGTAGGAGGCTCTCTTTGCTCGAACCTATCACCATACTGCATGTTTAGGTGGTGAACCCAAGGATCTTCCCATGTTGGCATCTGGTCGTCTTCCTCTATTGCGGTAGGATCGACCGTGACCATATTTGACATCAACCTTTTGAACGTCTCGCCAAGGCTAGTGTCGGAACCCCCAGCCGAAGAGTCGGAAGAGTACCCGTTTCTAGCCTTGTTAGCGATCTGATCAATGATTTGCCAGCAACATTCGTCGTCGGACGAGGAGACGTAGCCGAGACCTCTTTTATAGCGATAATAATCGTCGGGTTTTCCCTTCGGTACATAGGCCATTCGAGGTGGAACTCGTGGGCCTCGACCAAAGAAAAGACCTTCTCCGAGTGTGAAGTCATACCCATACTTTTCCATCATATCGCGCGCTTTTGCGTCATATCTGAATAGATGAGGAGCAGGTTTATCTTCGTCTTCTTCTTCCTCTAAGAAGTGATCGGGTGTCGGATCTTCTTTTCCTTTGCCGTAGACGACTTCTTTTCCACTCCATTTTCCCGCGGGGATGACAAGCGTCGCTCCGCATGGATCTTGTACCTGCTTTTTCGTCAGACAAAATGACTGAAGAGGCATATGTAGGTCAGGATTATCACAAAGCTCTTTAGTGACGTCATCCAGACACATCAAATACTCTAAATCATCGTTTATTGATAGTTCTTCGGCAAGTTGCCAGTTACAACTATTCTCCGATGATTCATCATCGTCAAGATTGATTACAATGGGTACAATGTCATTAAGAACAAAACCACCATCATAATCAAGCCCTGGTTCGGTATCAGCTTCATCTCCGCTGTCCGTTCCTTGGGCCGATGGTTCAGTATCGGATTCAGCGCCGTATAAAAGGGAATCGGTGAAGTAATTCTCCAATCCCTTAAACGGTTGCTTATCCGCGACCACCGTCTTGACTTCATTGTTTGTGTCTACATATTTGAGACACTGATGTAGAGTTGACGGGACTATAAGGTTACCGTGGATCCAAGGTCGACCCAACAGTAAGTTATAGGATGTTTCCGCGTCAATCACATAACAAGTGACCTCCGACCTCAAATCCCCAATCTGGCACTTGACTCGGATCTTCCCCAAGGGCCTAGACCCGCTGGTGTTGAATCCATAAATCGTAGTGCCAGTGGATGCTAATTTGCTAGTCGGGATTCCGAGATGATGCATCAATCGGAATGGCATGATGCTAACAGCGGAACCCGGATCGACTTGGATCCGGTTGACAACGCTGGAGCCAATGTGACCGGTAAAGTACAACGGTCGGTCATGCTTTGAATTCTTCGTCTGCATATCTTCTTTAGTGAAGGAGATGCAGGGAAAGTGTTGCGCCGCCAGGTTGCATTGTTGAACTGACGGCTCTGGTCCTTCTGGAGATGGCTTGATCCGAGTCAGAAAAGCTTCAGAGTCACTTAAGGCTTCTTGCAGCGCTTTCCTTGTGTCCTTTGAAAGGCGCAACAGCTCGTATAGAGTTATGCGAGCTGGGATGTTGGCCAACTGCGCCATGATGTCGAAATGAGGCGGTGAGCTCGTATTTCCCGGTTTGTCTCTACCAATCGGATGATTGAATCGAGACTGCCTCGGGTTCTGGGCTTCTTGCCGCGGAGGCTCTTTCCCCTTCTCCTTTTGCTGGACTTTCTCCGCAGATGCGGGTGTTGGGGGAATTGCTGAGATTCCTAATTCTGCCAACGTTTTGGAAGGAGGGGTTTTGGTGCCCAATTGCTCGGAAGCGTCTGGGTACTTGTAGTGATACTCGTTCCCGCTTCGGGTTGCAAAGACCTCCTGTTCGTCTTCAGACAGTGGAAAGGTTGGGATTTTGTCGTCCTCTTCTCCTGGAATGGCAGAAGCTCCATAACAAGATTTCCCTTTTCCTTTTGACTTTCTTTTTGATGATGATCCGGTCCATTGCTCATCTGTGATCAAGTCCGGATGAACCCACAGAATCTCACCATTTGGGGTTGTGTGTGGCACGAGCCCTTTCTGGCGCTGTTGGTGAGGATCATCATTCACCGTCTTCACTGCTGCATTGATCACCGGCTCGTGTTGGAACCAACTCGAGGGAACAGTCCCGAAACTAATGGATACCATGTTTGCACCCACTTTCTTCTCTTTGGGCTGCTTCATGGTGATAACCCCAACATCGATTAGGGCCTGAATCTTATCTTTGAGAGCGTAGCATACCTTGGTGGGATGGTGCACCGCTCGGTGGAATGCACAGTATTTCGGATCGTTGACCCTCTTGGCATCTTCTTGATCCTGAATCGGTGGCAACTTGATCTTGTTGTTCTGAACGAGGTATTTGAAGATACCCGGGATTTCATCCTCCTTGAACGAGTAGGTCTTTGGGAACCTCGGCTCCGCGGCCTTTTGCCTTTGGGGCTGTTGTTGCCATCTCGATTGTTGAGGCGCCCTCTGTTGCTGCTGTGGCTGTTGCGGCTGTGCTTGCACCTCAAACACTTGATTCGCATCTACAGCATTTGCTTGTGTTTTCCCCTTACCCCTAGGGGTAAAGTTCTTCTGTTGTGGGACACTGTTTGGTATTTGGCCCCTTTCAGCCTTCTTCCTTTTGAGGAGTCGCTCGGCTCTTTCCCCTCTCACCTTCAAGTCTTTCCAGGTCGTTGGCGGTGCCGTTCCCATGGCTTCAAGGATGTCCAATGTTAAATTGTTGTGGCAAGTTTCGAGGATGAATTCCTCGCTGACCGGGTCCCTGCAATTCATAGCTTTGTTCCGGAATCTCTTCACGAAGTTTTCAACCGTCTCGCCATTCTTCTGTTTTTCATCAATTCATCGCTTTATTTCGAAACCTTTTCACAAAGTTTTCGACTGTCTCACCATTCTTCTGTTTCTCCTAAAACAGAGTGCTGATTTAGACCTCGGTGTCGTCGTCGAAGAAGTTCATCAGGAACATGTCCTCCATGTCGTCCCAACAGCTGATGCTCCCCGGCTTGAGGCGACGATACCAATCGAAGGCCGCTCCGCGAAGAGTGCCAACGAATGACCGTACCATCAAGGGTTCGTTGCCGGAGATTATTCCTAAATGGGACTTAAAGTATATTAAGTGTTGGGTAGGGGAACCCTTTCCATCAAACGGCGTAAAGTTAATTAAATTGAACTTTGCCGGATACGGAATCGATTCCCACTCCCTCGGATATGGACATGGTATACCGGATCTTTTTACCTCTTGAGCATTCATCAACGCATTGATTTTGCTCTCCAAGTCCTTCATCTTCTTGTCTTCGCTCGTTTCTATCTTCGAGTGGCTTTGGGGAGAGGTAACATGGTCTTCTTTTGCATTATCATCTATAGGACCACCTCCATTGTCGTTGTTGACAGGGGGATAATTGTGTTTACATTATTCCCTTCCCGTTCATTCTCATCCTGATTCTAATGATTGTGTCGAGTGGGCTCTCCTTGGTGAGTGGTCAGAGCCGCGATCTGCTGATCATGCATCTCTCTCATATGCTGCATGGTCATCTCCATCTCGAACTTGAAAGCTTCTTTCTGCCGAGCTAGGGCGTCTTCAAGCATCTTGTTCATTTGTTCGGCACTGATCATGAGTACCTCGCATCTGATCCTTCGTCTTCCGACGGTAATCTCGTCCGAACCCTACCATAGGTCCCTCGTGTGATGGTTCCGGGCTGCAGATGAGTTAGATACCAGGGTACCAACGGGATTGACTCGGGATTGTCCCCTGTCGATGCTCCTTTGCTGGCCATGTTGATGGTGACCTTCGGGAATTCTCCGTCTTTGACCATCTTTCTTCTTCGTCGGTAACGCCTAGGCTTGGATTCAGGCGTTGCGGTGGAAATTCTCTCGAACACTGAAACTCTCCTCGGGGCTTTGGAACAACAGCATTCTGACAGCACCGCCTTGATGATGTTGGCACACGGACAGTGAGGCTCCGGATCTCGTGCATTTCTCTTCCAAGGCTTATTCGCACCCCCAGCTCTATAGTACAACTCATCAGTTTGATAACTGGAGCAACCTATAAAGTGTTGGCACGAGTTTCCAAGTACAATATTATCATCATCAGACGAATATGACGCTTTATTAGCGTTCTCAAGAGTCGCTCGTTCCAGTCTATGCTTTTGTGAACGTAAAAACTTAACGGGCTCTTGAACTTCGACACGCAACCCGATGCGGTCGGCAATAGGGATTTTCCCTTTGATATTTTCCTGGGGGGAGTTAGAACGACCCCCAGTCGGGTTTATCATTAGGGGACCTTTCAACGGACCCAATCGCTCCTTGATAGGTACTTTACCTCGATTCCCTGGTAAGGGACCGAGGCGACCTTTCACAGGAACCCTGGATGTTGAAGGATCCGTGCTCATACCTGACCCCACCGGAGGTGCCGGGGTAAGGGGAACGGGACTTGGATTTGGTGAAGATTGGGCAGCAACATCTTCCACTCTCGTCTTAGGCGTTGGGTTCGCCTTTAGCATCCACACTTGCTTGAGTTTTGGCGGAGTCTTGACCACCTCTTCTTTCTGCATCTCCTCTGCTTTCTGCAAGAGAGCTCGGGCATGCGCGAGCAGTGCGCGGCGCTTCTTGATTCTCTCTTCAAGGGTGGAGCGAGTCCTCGTGACACGAACCCACTTGTTCGTTTCTGCCAGAGAGGAGGAGTTGGTTACATACCGTTGTTGCCCCAGGCGCTGTCTCAATTTGAGGTCTTCGTTGTAGCGGACCCCGTCCATAGGCTCCAAAGCCTTGGCCATTTGACGAGCAAAGCGTTGATGCCGCCTTTGGAGCGTCCTCTTTGATACAGCTGGAGCGCCTTCAGTAGCCATCTTCTTGGGGGAGGAGATGCCCAGATCTGCGATCTCGACCACGTTGGGCGACGCGGAGACGCCACGTGGTGCGAGTGCAGCGATGGCAAGGGGCTCTTGGGTCTTTGAGCCGAGGGTCTCGCGAACGACTCTGGAGGAGGATGCCTTCTTGCGCCTACTTGGGGAGGCGGATCTGGAGGAGGAGGAAGAGAGGTACTCTTCGAACTTCTGCTGATCGAACTCGTATTCGATCTCTTCATTCACCCGGATCTTGAATGCCGGTTGCGTCACGACGGCGACCGGGCAACGGTCACCTGCTCCCACTGTGGTCGCCAGCTTGTTTTCGGAAAAAGTTGCCTTCATCATTGATTCCATTAAACTTTGATTGTTACAAATGAAATTCAAATGACAAAGAAATAAAAATTACAACTTTTCGAAAATAAACACGAGATCCCGTTTTGGTGCGGTCTCGCTTTGCGTGGGTCTTTGGCCTGTGACGGGGACGTCAATATCCGTGGACCACCGGGGCAATCAGATCTGGTCCGGATAAATCGGACAGAGCTTCGTCGATCCGCGTGAGATCTAGAAACTTCTGATCCAGAAATATCGGACAGAGCTTCGTCGATCCGCGTGAGATCTAGAAGCTATAAGCGTCTATCTCGGCTAAAGCGAGATATGAGCTCTTCTTAGTATTAACGCCAAGGGCTAATACTAAGGATCAGACGGGGAATGGGTGATGAAGACTGATGTAGACCTCTCCTCCTTGGTTGAAGCGCTCGACCACTCTTTGCTGCAGCAGGGCTTCGCCCAGGCTCTCCAAAAATCCAGAGCTTTCCAAATGAGGTAAGGGGGGCTATTTATAGGCTAGGGGGAGCCCCTAGGGTGCCTAGACACCCTAGGGTGTCTCTAGAAATCCGAGACACCCCTGGGGTGTCTCGGAATTTCTGAGACACCCTTGGGGGTGTTTCGGAACTCTGAGACGTCCGTAGGTGTATTTGATTGCTTCCCCGTAGATTCTTCGTCCGAACTCGGATTTGAGTGATTCCAATTGCGTTGGATGCTTGACGAAGAGTTCAATCCACTCTGGTGGTTGGATTGTCTTTAGAGTGGTCGAGGTATGAAGGGCGTTGTCCTTTTTGTGAACAGTGTCGGGCTTCCGATTGGCCCAGGTCTTCGTTATTCCGAAATCCTATCCGCTCACGTGGCTCGTCGATTCACTTCAATCGTTCGTCGACGTCGATTGGACTTCTGTGGATCGGATAGTGACGTTCATCGTCGTTCTTTAACACCGAACCGTTTGTGGAGACCTATAGGCAATTTTCGATGCCTACAACAACTTCATCTTAAACCATATCAAATGTGTCCTGACAGATATCGGATACGTGTCCAACACATGGATTTCACCTGCTACGTATTAGATAAGACAACTCGAATAAGTGTCCAACACATGGACTATAAATGATGAATATCCAATACATGAACTGCAATAGATAATTGTCTAACATGAGGACGACATATAATTAAGGTCCAACATATGGGTCGCAATAGGTAAATTTCTAACACGAGGACTGCATATGATTAAGGTCCAACACATGGGTCGCAATAGGTAAATGTCCAACACAAGGACTTCATATGATTAAGGTCCAACACATAGGCCGCAATAGATAAATGTCTAACACGAGGACTGCATATGATGAGCGTAATACAAATAAATAATGTAAGTAAAATGCATATATACTATTCACACTCGTGCCTCGGTGAGTGAATCTTAAACTCATGTCCATAATCAACTCATTTGTAGAATACACAATTTATAGTGTATTAAAATACCAGATAACCCAGACAACTCGCTGGTCACTCAAACGCATGTAAATAACATACACATTCACAAATAAGTCTAGCGGTCGACCATCGCGACCACCACGGTCGACCGTGAAATGAGTAGAAATATATTGCACAAAATATCACCCAGCGGTCAACCGCTACGTCCACCGTGATCGACCGCACAGAAACAGAGAGCTTCCTACACAAAAACATCGCCCAGCGATCGACCGTCACGTCCACCGCGGTCGACCGCACATAAGCATAATAGGTTTTCAGGTTTTGAAGTTACAGAAATTTTAACTCATCAAAAACATGAATTTTATCATTTATAAATCATATGACAAGATGAAAACTTTATTTCTACATATCAAAAAAATCTTATGATTTACTTAGACTTGATTCAACCTAATCAAGTTTAACAACCAAAATAATCAAATTCTTTACAAGAACCCTCGTTATTGATAAAATTAACATAAATATACTTATATGAAACTTAAAACCGATGTAATAATTGTTTTATCCACATTTTTAAATCTTGTTTTACCCCAAATCTAGGGTTTTAAGCATCTCTAATCAATATAAAATATCATTTAATTACCAAATTAGGGTTTAAACATGGTTTAATCATGATTAATAAATTAAAAACAAAATTAATTGAATAACCCTAATGATCATGATTATATTTCTATCATAAATAGTAAGGAATTATTATAGATCTATCATGGTTTAAAAATTATCATAAAAATCTAAACTTTATCATGTCGGATTAAACTTTACCATGAAAACATCACTTTAACCATCAAAAGTCTAATCTTTATTAAGGGAAGGGTTTGGATGTAGATAATCTTGTCTTATCATGTGCACAACCCCCTAAAACAATAAGCAAATGATCCCTCGATGTCAAACATCGCAAATCTCGCCTTCTCCTCACTTTTCTCCTCATGAAACTCTTCCGAGAACTCAAGTTTAGGACTAGGTTTGAGGGAGGAGGAGAGGGGAAGCTACGGTTTGGAACACAGAAGAAAAGAGGAGTTTTTCGTGTATAAACATGTATATATATGGCATCATACTCGAATAAATACAGCCCAAAACCCGAAACCCAAAACTGGAAACCCAATATGACTAGAAACATACTCATCGGTATTTTGGCTGTAACTTTCGTATCCGATCTCAGAATGAGGTGATTAAACATTTTTTGGAAATCTACTGAAGAGACCTACAACTTTGGTCTTTTAAGTTTTTCCATATTCACACTGTATCAGTATGTAAAATACAAAATCTCTCCACTAGTTATTATTTTCTAGATTTATACATCATGCATGTTTTTTGCATTTGCACTCATATATACATATATACATTGAATTGATCTCAAATCAGTTCCTAACATACTCAAACATCACAATATGTTATTTATCAACGTATAACAGATTTATTATTATTTATCACAAAATATTCAAATTTTTGGAGTTTTACAATCATTAACTGTCACAGGGTATACGTAATTTCCATAGGTAATATGTAAACATCACAGGAAAGGAGTAATTATTACATGATTTATGTAAGTGTTACCTCGTCAACTTCAATGCCCATGTCTGCACTATCATCCTTAACTTCTTCCATTTCTTTGCCCTGATCATCTTCTTTCTCTGCCTTAATGGCCTTCGTATCAATGCCAAGTGAGACAATTTCTTGCTCATAGACTTCATTCAATATTGACAGCTTCTCATAAGCTTCAGTCTACATTAACAATTAAGTTTCAGTAAGCAATTATCACATATAAGATGGTCACACATAAAAATATCACATAAACATTACATCTGTCACAATAAACTAGTAAATGTCACAGGGAATAACTAATTGGCACAGATAATAATGTATCACAGTCTACATGTAAATGTCACAGAAAATAGGCAAAAGTCAGAGAGTAACACTTATTATTACATACAATATATGATTGTCACATGCAATAGACAATAATCACATAAAAGACTATTATCACTCTCAAAATGTAAATATCACATGATGAGAATTAAACTTGTCTCACAAATGCAAAAGTCGATTAACTCCCTTCCTCTTTTTTAACTCTTTTCTTTCTTAAAGAGTTTTCAGAGTATAATTTCTCCTCTCCTTTAGCCTTCCTTTTTGTAGGCTCTTGCTTAATCTCCCCATGGACGTACTGCGGTATACCTTGCTCCGGTAAGATGTATATTACAGCTTTTGACTTCTTCATAATCGTTGCATTCTGCAATGAACCCTGTTTCTTACTTTTCAGAGTCTAATTTGTCATTGGTTTCTTGGAATCATTGACTTTGACATATTCCTTGATGTTTATTATCTCATAATACTATAGCATCAAAAAAGCAACATTCAATACAATGAAGTCAGCTCATTTCATATCACTTATGATAGGTTAAAACTATCACAAATGTCATATATGAGTAACACATGTCACATGTAAACGACAGATATAACAAGTTAGAGATAAATGTCACATACTATAACTACAAATATCACAATTAAGTAATACATATTAGGGATAAATGTCATATATGGGGGACAAATGTCACATATCAGTGTCCTATATCACATGTAAAAGATAATTATCGCAAATAAGAGGCAGATGTAATATATTAACTACAAATAGCACAAATAACTGATCGATAGCAAGGGACCGCAATCACTAAGGTATGTCAGCCCCTTTTAGCTATATTGGCAGCTTTTAGAGAATCACACAATTCATTGTAGATGATGATCGCCCATAGGAAATGATCAACTACATCTATTCGAGTCATATACTTCAACATATGTTGCGGTACATTCATTCTAGTAGTTAGAGTCCATATCATTGTGATTTGGTAAATGATTTGAAGCATAACAAAATCATGCACATCGGTTTTCTTTTTCCACCCAACTAGTTTATCCAATAAGTGCTCAAGATAATCAGCCATTCTTGTGAGCATATTGTTGCTTCTTGTTGAAGTACATACTCCAAATCGTATTCGCCGTATCACGATTTCATTCCGATTTCTCCCCTTTATCCTTGAACGTGGTTTGTTTTTGCACCCAATTTACATCAAATGTATATGCATTTCCCCCCCCCCCATTTGGCTATCGTTGAAAAATAACTTTCCGGTAGCCAAATCAAGGTGATCTATCAGTAGCATAATTGTGGCTTTGTCAGATGGAATTGCTCTAAAACTAATATAGTTTTGAAAATTGGAGGATCCATAAGCCTTCCAATGATCGGCCCTCATTTGTGGAACAATTTCATCCATGAATTCATAGTATCCACATATATTACAACATATTCTTATATCACCCTTACCATAAAACACAACACAAGAGAAAATAATTCTACTTAGGGTTCTACTTACAACTGTGAATAAATTGACAAACAAAATAAATGAACAAATATAGATAATTCAGATGATACTTACAACTTAGCCTTTATTATTGCTGATTGAGATGATTCAGATGATGAAGTTGTTCTCGCCATCCTAGATTTTTAGGAAATTGAGGGTTTGGTGAAGAAGAGGTACTCGTCGGAGCGAGCAGAAGACGGAGCGAAGACGAGCAAATGAGCGGACGACGAGCTTGCGGTCAGCGAGATCCTTGTCGGAACGAAGACGATGACAAGCTTCCTTCTTCTGGTTGTAAGGGGCAACGACGGAGTGAAGACGACCAAGGAGTGTGGATAAAGACAGATCGAAGCTGTAGGGGAAGACGACCAAGGAGTGTGGACAAAGACAGATCGAAGCTGTAGGGGAAGACGACGTATGGCTTGCAATGTCGGCGATTGGGGTTCTCGTCGATGGCGCTCGAGGAGCGAGATCTTGAGAGGAAGAGGGTGATGAGAAAATTGGTTGCAAAGGATTTAGAAAATCGTGCTCAGAAGGGGTTTTTCATAGCGGTTTTCTTTTGGTTTTTAAATGGGAATGACATTTTCAGAAGAGCCTTATTGGATAGTGGGCTTGTATAACTTTAGGGTGATAGTTGCACTAAAGTTTCCGTATAAAAGGTCGTAGCATGCATTTTTTAGGTTGGGGAGTAGGATGCATAACATAACTTTTTGGAGTTCCTCCAAATAATTTTCCCATATTTGTTAAACTTAGTACGTCAAATCAATGAATTTATTGTAGGTTGAGTTCTCAGGTTAGAATCATTACGTCACGATAAATTACCTTTTCACTCAAGTTTTTTTATTAGAAAAAATGAAAATGGAGTAGATTGTCCTCTTAATTCAAGATGATAGAGTAGCTTAGGACTGATGATGTTCAATCCATCTGAGAAATAGCACCATGTGAAGTTCACAAGGATGTAACTACTTAAATACCCCGTAATTTTCCCTATTTTGCACTTACAGATGGCACTTGTTTTTTTGTTGCAGTTATATACCCTCAAGTTTTTCAAATTTACAACTAAATATCCTCAATTATTCAAACATCATGATGTCCCTCAGTTAAAAGTCATTCGCAGAACCAAAACACGTGTAGTGCGGTTCAATCCACGAAAAAGAAAAGAAAGGAAAAGAAAAAAAGAAAAAAAAGCGGGGAAAGAGAAACTCCCAACTGCGCACGCGCATCACATTCTGAAACACAACCTCTGTAAGTGTAGGACCTGCGTTTCTGTCAAAAGAATTAATGCAATCACTCTCGCAGATAAAGAGATAGAATTCAGTCAAATCAAAGCATGGTTGGATGCAAACAAACTGATGCCTTCTAGTGGTTTCTTTTAACTTCATAATTTCATGAAGCATGTGAACTTCCCCTCCATCAAAAGAACTTGACCTTTTCCACAAAATAACCAAATATTTTTTTTGATACAGTCAGGAAAAAATTGTGCGATCATGCTTATTGCAAAACAAAAGGTTCAAATTCAAAAAAAAACCATATATATATTATATATATATATATATATATATATATATATATATATATATATATAAACTTATGTCAACTTAAGGTGACGTTCACTTAAGTTTCTTAATCATTAATGATCACTTGATTGAGCTACATTGTGGATGATCTGTTCCATTAAACTTGATCTACATATTCTAAAAACCATAACACACCATATTTAGGATGAACCCGTCGTGGTTTGACCCTCCGTTAAGCCATGTAAAAAAGTTCTTTTTCATTCGAAACCGTTTAAATGATACGAGTGGATGAAGGGTCAAACCACGACGGGTTCACCTAAAATTTGATTGTTGTTGGGGTTTTAGAATATGTAGATCAAGTTTAACGGAGCGGATCATCCATAATATAGCTCAATCAAGTGATCATCAATGACTAAGAAACTTAGTGGACGCTCACTTAAGTTGACATAAGTTTCTCTCTCTCTCTCTCTCTCATATATATATATACTATATATATATATATATATTATATATATATATTATATATATATATATATATATATATATATATATATATATATATATATATATATATATATATATAATATATATATAGAAAAATGGGCGTATGCTTGCCTATCAAGCACAAAAAAATAGTGCTTGGTAGTGAGGGTGTCCATTGCCCTCCACTCATTAAAATTGGGTCCCACACTCACAGGGTTGAGGAGTTGTTGGGAATGATAATGAGTGGATGGAATGTGACACCTAAGTACCAAGCACCAAATTTGTGCTTGGGTACCAACATACTCATTTTTCTCATATATATATATATATATATATATATATAATATATATATATATATATATATATATATATATATATAGTATATATATATATATGATATATATATATATATACTATATATATTATATATATATATATATATATATATATATATAGAAAAATGGGTATGCTTGGTACCAAGCACAAAAAGTTGTGCTTGGTAGTGAGGTGGCCATAATCTCCTCACTCATTCAAATAATTGCATATCCACATACACTCCTCAACCATGTGAATGTGGCCCCCCCCCATTTGAATGAGTGGAGGGGATTGTGTCACCTCACTACCAAACATACCCATATTTCTCATATACATATTATTATTATATTTATATATAGTATATATATATATATATATATATATATATATATATATAATGATATATATATATATTAGGCAGAATGAGTCAACATGCTGATTTAGAAAAACTACAAACTAATAAAATAAAAGGGGAAAATGCTTTCAGCCCCCAAAACGAAAGAAACGTGCTCCCCCCTCCCAAGACTTTTTCAACGGGTGCTTTGCCTCAAAAAGTAAACTTTGTGTTCTCTGAGCCCCAAAAAAAACCCAAGAGATTTAAATTCGTGATGACCATAATACCCTCCATGGCCACCTCCTCCTTCCTCTCCAAACCGAGCGATCGCAACCTCCTCTCCTCCTCCTCCTTCCATGGCCTTAAGCTCTCCTCCACCTTCAAAACCCAATCTTTCTTCTTCCCATCATCGTCATCCTCTGCCCCCCAAATCTCCGCCTCTTACGACCTCTCCTTCATCCTCTTCTGCCCCATCAAAGAATCCATCATCTCCCGGAGATGACCTGCCACACGCTGCATGACCATGTATGACCCGGCATGATGCACGACTATAGCCAACACCCGACGTCGTCGGTCGCGGTGGCGTGCATTGGATCCGCCTGCCTCTCATGGCCCTACGAGCTCTCCAAGAACCCCGACATCAACATCGCCATCATCGAGCGAGTCTGTCCCCTTTAGGCAGCGGCGCCTGGCTCGGCGGCCAGCTCTTCTCTGGCCATTGGTTGTCCACTAGCCCACCCACCTCTTCCTCGACAAGCTCGAGGTCCCCTACGATGAGCAGAAGGATTACGTTATCATCAAGCATGCCGCCCTCTTCACCTCCACCATCATGAGCAAGCTGCTGATGAGGCCCAACGTGAAGCAATTCAACGTGGTGGCGGTGGAGGATTTAATAATTAAGAACGGGAGGGTGGAGGGGGTCGTGACAAACTGGACGTTGGTGTCGATGAACCACGACACCCAGTCATGAATGGATCCAAACGTGTTGGAGGCTAAGGTCGTGGGGAGCTCTTGTGGGCATGACAGAACTTTTGGGGGCACTAGGGTTAAGAGACTGAGGAGTGTTAGGATGATCGATACCATGTCCGGGATGAAGGCGCTCGATATGTTAAGGTTATGATTGTTAATGTTACGCGTTGGTTGTTAAGGTTACATGTTAGTTGTTAAGGTTACAGTTTGGTTGTTAATGTTGTAGTTTGGTTATTAAGGTTACATTTTAGTTGTGAAGGTTATGAGTTGGTTGTTAAGGTTATAGGTTGACTGTTAAGTTACGGGCCCATAATCTTAACAACTAACGCGTAGTAGGTGAATTCTCATAAACAACAATATTAGGCAATTGAAGAACTAAAAATAAAAATAAAAAAATGAATATTATAAAAATATTTTTAGAATTCAAAGACTTCACAACCAAAGCGTAACCTTCATAACCAACGCTTATCCTTAACAACAAACCCGTAGGTTTAACAACCAACATGTAACCTTAATAATCAACCCGTAACCTTCACAACAAATGCATAACCTTCACAACCAATGCTTATCCTTAACAATAAACGCGTAACCTTCACATCTGACGTGTAACCTTCACAACCAACGAGTAACCTTCACAACAAAAGCGTAACCTTCACAACCAACCCTTATCCTTAACAACGAATATTCTAAAAATATTTTTAGAATTCGAAGAGCCCAAGAGCCCAGGACAATCAAAGACCGTTAAATATATATTGTGGCTGTAGGGGTTTGAACCCCTAACCTCTTGTCTAACCTCCCAAACTTTACCACTAGGTCAAGTGACCCAAAGTATTCCTGTCACACAATATACATATACATATATATCCCAATGTGTAACCTTCATAACTGACCCGTAACCTTAACAACCAACCCGTAACCTTAACAACTGATCCATAACATTAACAATCGACCCGTAACCTTAACAATTAACCCGTAACCTTAATAATTAACCCATAACTTTAACAAACCATAACCTTAACAACCAAGCCTATCCTTAACAACCTACCCTCTCCCCTCATGGCTTCAACACATAACCTTAACTAGCAACCCGTAATCTTTACAACCAATGTGTAAACCAAAACCTCAAGTTGAAGCCAATGAGGGGGAGAGATGTTGAGCAAAAACCACCGCAGATAAATTTTACTCACACAAAAGTTGCCTACTATATCATAAATTGCTATATATGTTTTTGAATCTTACAAAAAACCAATAAGAAAAAGGAAAATTGCCCAACAATTAACCCTTCAAAAAACAAAAAACAAGATTAAAATCACTAACAGGACCCACTTCCTTCTTCCACCTCATCAATCCCTTCAAATGCTTTAATTTTCACGCAATATTTTATCTGAAAATTCTTCTTGCACTCATCAACTAGCCCCTTAAGCTGCCCAACAAGCCGATTCACCATATCCCTCCTCCCAGTCACCAAACAAATAGTGAGAAACCTCGTCAAGAACCTCATATGCTTGTTCATCAGCCCCAATTCTTGCTGCCCCTGCCCTAACCCTAATCCCTCCCCTCTAAAGTACTCCCTGCTCAATATCGCCTCGTAGAACACAAACGCCTCCGACAAAATCAACGACAAGGGGATTGACGGAGCTTCAACAATGGCGGCGGCGGCGGGGATTGACGGATGTCGAGCTTCTCCGCTGGGATTGACGAAGGAAACTCTTTCAAAACCGGCGGCGTCGACAGAGGCGGGGATTGACGGATGTCGAGCTTCTCCGCTGGGATTGACGAAGGAAACTCTTTCAAAACATAACATATATAAAAGAGAGAGAGAGAGAAGAGTATTATGATCTTCACGAATTTAAATCTCTTGAGTTTTGTGTTTTGGGGGCTCAGAGAACACAAAGTTTACTTTTGGAGGCAAAACACCCGTTGAAAAAGTCTTGGGAGGGGGAATCATATTTTTTTTCGTTTTGGGGCCTGGAAGCATTTTTCTAAAATTAACTTTTACTTATGTTTTACAACACTACCATGAATTTTCAGATAAACTCACCAAACTACAATGAACTTACACATTATTACCAGATAACTACCCTGGGTCAGTTTCGTGTATTATCAACATATGAGTTCTAAACAGTAAGCAGGCAAATCCTACACTTGCTGACACGGATGGGAGCAGCTAATTAATTTGCAAAAGGCGTGAGTCAGAGGTGGCAGCAAAGGACACCCGAGCATTAAACTACAAGGCAAGGAAGCTAAGACACACGCAAATAAAAAAAAGTAAATAATTAATAAACGAAAACCGTGAAAATATGGCAGCCCGCAGGGAGAACATGCATATGCATTATTAATTTCTTGAAGTAACAAGCTTTGAAATTTCTTGAAGTAACACCCGTTGTAGAGCTACGCTACCTAACAACTTTGAAAACACTGACCTATCACAAGTTTATACCAGTTTCAAAACAACATATATAATGATAAGGAGATCATTTTAGCAAAGAAAATTTAATCCCACTTACTTGTACTAGTGATTTATCACACAGAGGAAGTAGGTATGGGCATCATGGCTTAATAACTATTGTATTCTTCGCAACTGTGAACAGAAAACCAACCACTTACGTCATTTCCTCCCTGCTATTGAGTGGCGGATCACAGTGGCCATCCCAAATGCGTATTTCGGGCTCATTTATAAGGTGTCATGCTCGCTTGCGATAATATTCCGAGTTAACTATTGAAGATATTGGGTGAGATCGTTGGTTGAACAAATCATGGTTGGTTGCATGAGGATAGGACCTAATCTAGAGTTGGTATAGACAATAAGAATCTCAGCTTGAGTCGTCAAGGAGAATAGGATGTGCTCTTATCCTTTAACTTGATTCAATATACCTGTAAATCTTATATATACTATAGAATGTAAAGTATCAGTAATCAAATAAAATTCAATCATGTTTTGAGTTCTTTATGGTATCAGAGCCATAAGACTCACGTCAAAATGGCATCTGTTGTGGTTCTAGCCTAATAGAGGCCCACAAGAACTTGGTCAAATTGGTTGTATCCTACTAAGAAAATGATTTGAGAGACCTATTCTTAATTTGAAAAGTAAAGGAGGACCTAGGAATAAAATTCCTTTATTAAAGGAATGGGGCACGTGAAGAGTATCACCCTGTAATTTGTTTTTTGGATGAGTAGTAACCGAAGGGTTACTGTAGAGGGCTACACAATTTCAAGGGGAGAGAGAGAAAGAGAAAGGGAGAGAAAAGTTGAGATTCCGGATAGCTTGGTTGTCTTCAAAAACCGTTGTCTTCAAAACGACGATGCCGTCGAGGTTACGATGTTGATTTCTTTGCGAGAGTTGGAGATTTGTGGTGAGATGGGCTTTAGGGTTTTGGTGCCCTAGAGGTAACGCTATATTTTATCTTTGTGATTTGATCCTCAAGTTTGGGTGTAACTTAGAGTGATTGTACTCTTGATTGATAGTGGAATATTGTTATCTGGATTGCCCAGTGAACGTAGGAACGATTTACCGAACCACGTTAAATCTTAATGTTTGCTTGCGTGTGGTATTTTTATTGGTGAACGTAGGAACGATTTACCGAACCACGTTAAATCTTAATGTTTGCTTGCGTGTGGTATTTTTATTGGTGCAATTATTTGTTTAGTATTTAATTCCGCAGATTAATTTCCATAAAATTCCTAACAAGTGGTATTAGAGCCCTAGATCGAGACGTGCTTTGGGATGGAAAAGATGAAGAGTTTTGGCATAATGATAAAATTAGATGGTTCCAATTGGCAAGTATGGACGTCTAAGATGGAAGTTATACTATATTGTAAAGATTTACATGACCATATTGAGGAAGATGAAGCTAAGCCAGAAAGGATGACTGATAAAGAATGGGAGAAACAACACAAGAAGGGGATTGGTTATATTCGGATGTGGATCGACGTTAGTGTGTTTCATCATGTATCAGGTGAGACTAATGCAAAGTCTTTTGGGAAGAAGCTTGAGGATCTCTATGACCATAAGACAATAGGAAACAATGTGTTTATTATGAGGCGGTGTGACCCCCTGGTTTTACATAAGGCTGCAGTCCAATGTGAAGCCAAAAATATTAAACCTGCCATGCATCCAACACTATGCATAAACATGTTTCAACATCACATTAATTTCACTCTAGCAGATGTCTAAAATAAGAAATGATTGTACAAGCAGATATATCAAATGTGACAATATGAGGAATACAATGTAGAGAAGACATATCCAAAAATAATTATAATACTGTTCCAATTGAAAAAAGAAAATACATCTAATAAACTAGAATAAGAATATCGAATCACTAATACATAAGAGTCAACTGAAAAGTACAAAGGCACTCAACCTCCAAAATAAAATACATCTCTAAAAGAAAATTAATATCACAAATAGTCCACTATGAAGCACCAACTAGCTATCTATGAATGACAGTGACTATGCTGAATCCCCATCAACCTGCGGCTCTCCAAAACTCTGACCCATTACCTGAAAAGAGGTGAATATAATTGTGTAAGAGCGCTAGCTAGAACATCTTTGCCTACCCCCAAGGAAAGGGCTAACACATATAATGGATGTTCTACCTATAATTTGCATAATCTACCTATATCATTTACCTTGTACTAAGAGGAGTTAAGATTTAGAAGTTCACAACACGAGATGAGTAAGTCGATCGAATATCCAAACAAGGAAACCCTCATATATATACCATATATCTCAAATTGTTGATCGCTAAGTATAAACTCTAAAACCTATAAGTAGATAATCAACAAAGGAAAACACATTACCTGTTAGACCCTAGAGGGGGGGGGGTGTGATTAGGGTCTTATACTAATTTAACCGATTTTATACTAATTAAAACTAATTATCAAGATATTCTTGCAAGATAGATATGCAAAAAGTTATGTGCAAGAATATGCAATATGAACAAATGGATATATCCTAGCAATGAGATATATGGTGAAATATATGCAAGAATATATAAATTAACACAAGGGTGAAACAATATAGTGGATGTATAAATAAGCAAAAGAACAATGGCGATATAAGATATGAACACAAGAAATAATTGCGCCAAAGAGAAAACAAACACAAGCAAATGATCACGGAGTTCGGACCTTCCGTCCTACGTCTCCGCTCCCCCACTCCCAGGGAGAAAACCACTATCACAACCGGGTTTTCTACGCTCACCCGAATAACGTTACACCTCACAATTTAATTCACGGAGTTTGGTCCCCACAACCTACGTCTCCGCTCCTCACCTCGAGGAAATCTCCACTACACACTCGGTTTTCTAGCTAACCAAAAACTTTACAATCTCACAATATAACAACAAATTGATTTGTTCTCTAATACAAGGTGAGAACTCAATTAAGCACAACTCACTGTTACAATCTCTCACAACCCCAATATACTATGTATGTAAATACTAAAAGCTTAATATGGGTATGTGTAAACAATGAGTGAAATCAAATCAACAAAACTCAATTAAAATATAGCTTATGGGAATTTATGAATAAAACAATAAATAGCTAGAAATAGAGTTTAGGAAAACTTCTCTATAGATCAAGAGGGAGAGGAAGAATAGTTGGATGCTCAAACACCAATGGTTGATTTCCTCAAGCTCTTGTGAAATTGATTTCACAAAACAAACTCTCAAATTGCTTAAAAGCTTCTTAAAACAAACTTAAACAAAAACTTAAACCTTTGTTAAAATATTTCTTGGATAGTTGCTGGTAGAAGGGGTTTGAGGGGTTTATATAGGAAGAGAAACCAACAGCAAAACCCCCAACCAAATCTCCCAAAAACCCAAAAAAATATTTTTTAGATTCTGTACAAAAGGAGCCGTTGGGCATATGGCGGTCGACCGTGAAATTCTCGCGGTCAACCGCGAGCCATGTTAGAGACTGAGAAAATTTCCAGAAACATCTGCGGTCGATCGTCAGGGTGGGAATTTTTAGCTTGACGGTCGACCGTCACGGTCGACCGTCACGGTCGATCACAAAATTGTCTGCTGGATCCACATGGTAAATCAAAGGCACAGTCGACGGTGGCGGTTGACCGCAAACAGATATATGAAATTGACAGTTTTGTAAGCAGTTTTTCTGATTTAAAACCCTGTTTAAAAATATCAAATAAATTCAGAAAAATATAAAACTTTGGAAAATGATTGTAAACATGATAATACACATAAAAATATCATTATTTTGCAAAATAGTCCAAAACATGAAAATGTGAACATATGAGTTCTGACATTTTAGCTTAACCGTGTTTTAAAACAATACAAAATGATTATATAGACTTAAGAAAAGATGTATATGATTGTTATTAAGTCCATAAGCCAAGAAAATAATATTTTCACAAAATTGCATATTTTACAAACATTACAAAAGTAAAATATGACTTCATTGAACTAAATAAAAATGATATTGATGAAATCATATATATGCATGTAAGCATGAAACAAAAATATGTTTTCTAATAATATTCAATTGTTTTATATTAAAACTTGAAAACTATCAAACCAAAACATATATGTATATATCTAACTATATACAAAACCAAAACGTGTATGTGTGTATATGATCGAGCTTAAAGTACTAACACACATAATATAAAACTTAAACTAAATGTTACCCAAGCAATCTTGATCTTCAATAAACTTGACTTGGTACACTTACGGATGAAGCTTGAACTTAGATCTTAAACTTGAATTGCGTAGCTTCACTCCACTATTCCGCCAACCTCCATTTGATATGATCGTTATGGCGCAATCCATCTAACCTCCAACATGTTGTTTGTTTATAATAAATAAGAAAACGCAAATACTAGACAAACAATATTAGTGGTAAATTGTTTGTTAATTATCATCAAAATAAAGAGGCCAACATTACCAACACCTCATCCAATACATCGTATATGTCGTATCATAGCATCCCACACTACCCATTTGGTAGGTGGCACGTAAAAAAATACAAACCTATCAAAAACCTCGTCAAGGACGCGTTGTACATGTCTAAACACAATATTACACACTACACTCGGGGTAGGTAACACGAGAGCAAATACACAATCTTGTGTAATTCTCTTCAACAAAAATAGTATGGAGTATAGATGCTCACAATATTCTATGGATCATCGCAATATCATGCGGTTCACTACCTAACTCGGACACCAAGCGGAGTATAGGTATATCAGCCTAATTCGAAACACAATGCAAACAAAAGTGATGTGGAGTCTCGGTGCTCACAGTATCCTGTGGCTCATCGTAGTACCATGCGGCTCACAACCGAACTCGAACATCTATGTAGAAGTATGATGCGGAGCATAAGTACTCGCAGTATCCCGTGGTTCATCGCAATCTCGTACGGCTCACAACCTATCTCGGCCAACCATACAAACATTTGGCGTTGACTTATGAAACTCGTTAGTTGTTGCCCCTACGTCGTGACGAGCTCAATACATGGCCACACACTCCCGAAGATCTGTGCGTACCTAAACCCATCGTGTACACTAACATGGCCACACACGTGAATCGATGTGCAGGCACGTACTTCATGTTCACGACCAAACGTGCGTGGAAGATTAAAACTCGCAAATAACTTCAGATCAGTCGACTGATAATCCCATCAGTCGTCTGGGTGGTGACACGCATAACATGCACAACAAAACAGTCTTGATCAGTCGACTGCTACCCTATATCGGTTGACTGACCAGAGAGAAAACATAGGGTTCTGTAAACTAATCGGTCGACTAATCAATATGGTTTGTCGACCGACCCACACGCTGGAACAAAACTATTAGTTTTCGTGAAATTAAACAATTTTCTAATAAATTGTAAAATTTCAACATGGGGTGTAAATCATGATTTAAAACTTGCAATAAATTTTTATGAGGGCTCGGCCAAACAAGATTGCATCAACAACAACATTAGGATCAAAAATTCCCTAAACATAACTAATCAGATTTAATTCTATGTAATTAGGGCTCTAATTCTAATTAATTTGTTCTTTAACAGATCATTATGGTTTTAGTCATCCAAAACTGAAATTCTAAGGGAATGGGTTTAGGAAGAGATGAACTTGCCTTGAAAATATGTGTTGATCCCTCAAACGTGGAAGAAAACTCTATCTTCCTTCACAAAAACAGTAGATCTCGCCCTCTTGTACTTTGTTTCTCAAAGCTTCTCCAAAATTTGAAAGGAGGATTCTCCAAGGTTGCCGAGGGAGAGAGACGACTGCTCAATGTGAGAGAAAGGTTAAGGAGTGAGAGAGTTCAGGTTTTATATGTATATAAATACACACATATAAGCAGACCCGACCCGAACTCAAACAAAATCTCCAGCTGCCTATCTATCGGCTGATCAATAGGGTCAGTCGACCGACCAACACATGTGGAAGAAAACTCGATCTTCCTTCACAAAAACAGTAGATCTCGCCCTCCTCTTACACTTTGTTTCTCAAAGCTTCTCCAAAATTTGAAAGGAAGATTCTCTAGGGTTTTTGAGGGTGAGAGACGACTGCTTAATATGAGAGAAAGGTTAAGGAGTGAGAGAGTTCAGGTTTTATTTATATATATACACACATATAAGCAGACCCGACCCGAACTCAAACAAAATCTCCAGCTTCCGATCTATCGACTAATCAATGGGGTCAGTCGATCAACCTGCACACTGAAGCAAACTCATCAGCTACTTATATACATACATATTTATGTGTGTGTGTGTGTGTGTGTGTGTGTGTGTGTGTGTGTGTTTGTGTGTGTGTGTGTGTACATAATTGAACTCAAATCGATTACATACAGATCCATTCACTCCAGAATAATATCAACCATAATAAAACTCTTTTCTTATTATTTTTCATAATAATTTTAAATTTACGGGGTTTTACTTTCACCCTTCCTTAAAGAGAATTTCGTCCTCAAAATTTAGCAATTTATTATAAATCACAAGTTATATATCACACATGAAATATTTATACTTAGCATCTAGAATGTGAATACCCCATTAGCATCTAGAATGTGAATACCCCCACTTAACCTCTAATTAAACAGAACTGGTACGTCGAGCAAAAAATCCAAATAAGGAACCTCCCATGTACATACCATGTGTTCTGAATGATTAGCTGTTAAGTGTTAATACCCACATTCTAGTGTGAAGTGTAAGTACAACTGTGTAGATCAAACAATTACCATTGATGTTATATCTAGAAATATACCTTCTTGAAAAGATGTGGATAGTCGTGACGCATATTTTCTTCGCGCTCCCAAGAATCTTTCTCCACTCCCTTCTTGTTCCACTGCACCTTAAATGGAATTACTTTATTTCATAGTTTCTTGTCCTCCTTGGCAAGAATGCGAACTGGAGTCTCAATTATAGTCAAATCCGCCTGAGCCTCTAAATCTGGCACATCAACCACTCTCTGTTGTTCTTCGTCTCGTAAGCATTTCTTGAGCATCGAGATATGAAAGACATCATACACACCAGACATCAGTACTGGAAGGTCTAGTCGGTATGAGACAGCTCCAACACGGTGTATAATTCTAAACAGACCGATATATCTTGGGGAAAACTTTCCCCATTTGCCAAACCATTTGACACCTTTCATTGGTGATACCTTCAATAAGACATTGTCTCCAACCTAAAATTCTAAGGGTTGCCTTTGATCCGCATAAATTTTCTACTGACTCTGGATTGCAAGAATACGCTCTCTAATTAATGCCACATTTTCTGTAGTTTGTCTCACAAGATCTAGTCTAAGCAGTAAGGTATCCTCTGGCTCTGCCTAACAAATTGGAGATCTACAAGGCCTCCCATATAATGCTTCATAAGGAGTCATACCTATAGTCGATTGATAACTATTGTTGTATGCAAACTCAATCAATGATATATAATCTTCCCAACTGTCTTGGAAATCTAACACACATGCTCGAAGCATGTCATCCCATATTTGGTTGACTCTCTCTGTTTGACCATCTACCCACGAGTGGAAAACACTGTTATAAGCTAGCTGGTTGCCAAAAGAATTTTGGAAGCTCTTTCAGAAATATGATGTGAATACTGAGCCACGATCCGATACAATTGTCTCTAGAACTCCATGCAATCTCATAATCTCCCAAATGAAAATCCTTTCATAAGTCTCTATGGTATAAGTTGTCTTGACTGGCAAGAAGTGCGCCAACTTCGTCAGTCGATCGACAATCACCCGGATGAAATTATTTTCTTTGTTAGACCTCAGCAATCCCACAATAAAATACATTAAAATATCTACCCACTTCCATTCAGGAATAGGTAAGGGCTGTAGGGTACCAGCTGGTCTCTGATGTTCTACCTTCACCTACTAATAGTAAAACATTTAGATACATACTCCACAACATCCCTACGCATGCCGTTCCACCAAAAGTGTCTCTTCAAGTCCTTATATATTTTGGTCGTACCTGGATGTACCGTGTACTTGGTAAGGTGTGCCTTATCAAACAAATCCTTCTTCAACTATGGATTATCTGGCACTACTAACCAGCTTTTCATTCGAAGGCCTCCATTTGATCCGATGGTCCAATCTGCCTTGGGCTCTTTAAAAATTTCCCTTTTTTGGGTTTGAATCCAAGAGTCCTTTAAGAGTTTTGATACTAGTTGAGATAAATTTTTTGGTATTTTAAAATATTTAATTATTATTTTTAAGAGTATTTGTATTTTTCACAATTTTCTAGAATCTTCTATGATTTAAAAAATCAAGTTTTATATTTATTTAAATAATTTTGATAATTATAAATTTATTTAGTGCAGTATAAAATTTCTAGATTATCCGTTATGTATTTGATACTATTACATATTATTTTACATAATATGTTGTATTATTATTATTTATTACGTATTATTTCGTATAATACGTTATATTATTAATTATGTTTTAATTGTACAATTTGCTGTATTATTTCTACTGTTATATATTATCTGTCGTATTAGTATAACTGATATGTTTTACTGTGTATATAATTATCTCATAATTATTTAATTTTAAATGTAAGTAAAAATATTTTTATTATTAACTATTCTCGTTTAATTGTATAATATGTGTATATTTCGACTATTTCTAAGTAAAAATATTTTTATTATTAACTATTCTCGTTTAATTGTATAATATGTGTATATTTCGACTATTTCGTATCAACTGTTGTATTAGCACTCGTTTAATTGTATAATATGTGTATATTTCGACTATTTCGTATCAACTGTTGTATTAGCACAACATGTATGTTTTTAGTTGTAGATAATTATCCCGTATTTATTTTGATTTTTAAATATCACTAATTATTTCTTTTTAATTAATTTTGTTTTAACTTAATTAACCCGCGTGTTCCTCTCACACAAACTCACGTTCTCTCAACTACCCCTATCACGTTCTTAGGTACAGTTCCCCTCTCCTCTTATCCCTGCTCACTCCCCCTAAGAAAAATCACATAGCCATTCTCTCTCTCCTCCATTTCCAAACCAACTCCATCTCCTCTCCCTCATCCTCCAGCGAACCCAACAACCCAGTACCAACCCTACCTCCTCCCTTGCGTCCACCCTGCGCTATGAGATCCGCCTCAGTCGTGACGCCGATGACAGACCCAACATCCTCCTATCACCAAAGCCATCGTCGCCACCGTCGTCTTCCCATGCATCAACTCGTTCCGCAAGTCCCCTCCGACGACTCCGACCACCGTCGACGTCAGTCCGCTCCCCAAATCCGACATCCACTCGCCTGTCCCCCGCTCCTTCCTCTCAGACCCGACCCGCGTTTCCCCTGCTTGCTCGCCGCCTGAACCCTCGCCGTTACTCTCCCTGACCCGAAGCACCCTCCGCGTAAGCCCTGCCACCACGCCGCTCCCCTTGACGAACGACAGCGCCCATGTCCTCCTCTTTTCCGCTCGCCTCCAGCCTCCAAGACCCTCAGCCAAGGCTCCGTCCGCGTGCCTGCACCGCCCTAGCTTGCATCGTTGCCCTGCCAGGCCGCCCAGCCTTCGAAGCCGCCTGAAAACCGCTCTGGAGCTGCTCCCCTTCAGCCATAGCCACGCCGAGATCCCCGCACCGTCGAACCCGTCGCCGATGTCGCCGTCCAGCTCCACAAGTCAACCGTCGATCCGCTACGCACGTGTTCAAACAACAAACAGTAAGAAATGGCGCCACTACCTCGTCCGCAGGTCCCTTGCCCTCACAGGCAAGATTCCTCTTGCTCAGAGCTGAATTTTATATTTTGTTAAGATTTATCTGCATTTTAGTTTGTGATATAATTATCTGTGTGGGATTATTGATGAATAATATTAGATAAATATTAACAATATGATAAACAGTATTTTCAGAACAATTATGACTAATTAAAAAGAATTTATTTCGGCAGCAGAATCATTTTGTATAATTATATTAGTTAAAAAAAATTTATTTGAGAACATAACCATTTTAGGAAAATTATAATAATTTAAAAGGAATTATCTTGAAAAAAGAATCATTTTAGAATAATTATATATATATATATATATATATTTAGAAATTTTCTTGTGGAAGAAATCATTTTAGAATGATAAATATGTTAAAAAAATTTATTTGGGAAAATAGACTATTTTGAATTAATGAGAATTTATCTTATAAAAAAATTATTTTCGAATTTATGGATTTATTATTTTAAAAGATTAATTTTTAGAATTATTATAATGAGAAAAGAACTTATTTGGGAAAAAGGAATTATTTTGAAATTAAATTAAAAGAATTTAAATTGTAAAAGGATTTATTTTGAAGTAAATAAATTTATTATTTCAGAATATTATTTTAGAACAATTTTATGATTCAAATTCTTAATCTTGATTATCTGATATGCTATGATATTATTATACATGATTAGTTGCATTGATTGTTCCTTGTTGTGATTGAGAACCGTTATGAGTTTATGACTATAGTGACTTGTGTGACATGAATATGACCTAAAGACATGTGTTGTGTTGACTTAACAAAACGAGAAGAGTTGGGATGGGGAAGTCATGGTTCATGTGATCAGATAAGACTGTTGATGTATCTACTAGACTAGAACCAGTGAACCGTTTCGCACTGGGGTTAGTTTGCTGGGCCAAGTGAACCGTTTCACACTTGGTCAGTGAAATCATTTTGTCACTCGAGTTTTGCTTGAGTTCAGACCAGGCCAGAATCGGATTGCGTGTAGTCCTCTCGCCGAACCGTTTCGCGGGTTTGGATGCACGTAGGGGATTTGTGAACAGTCAATTATCCAGTGATATGAGCGTTGGCTCTGTGTGAGATGTGACCAGTGACCTGTTATAGAATGGCTAGTTACATGACCTCGTTTCTTGGCTAGGTATGATTTCTTGTGAGATGGAGCCCAGTTGTGTTTCTTTTCATACATAGATCGGGATTAATATTTAATTATCTACAATTTGAGACATATGGTATATACATAAGGGTTTCCTTGTTTGGATTATTTCGCTCGACGTACTACGTCTCGAGTTGTAGATTTTTTAAGTATTAATTCCATTTAGTTGTATGACCTTGTGACTTGGATGATTACTTTGATCGCTTGCTGTATGATCGACTTGTTACTTGGTTGATTTTGTTGGATTTCTAGTTGCACGTTTCTTTGTCATTTCTATTATTGTATCGTTTTTTCGCATTAAGATTTCATCCTTTCCTTCTTTTATGGGGTCTTTCCGTGTGTCATACACGCTGACGTACACCTATTTTCTCTGGTGTACGTCAGACTTAGAGAAAGAACAGGTCCTGGTGGGAGATCGCCAGGAGCCAGAGGATTCTCAGCAGGAGTGCTTTGCAGACCGAGCAGAAGATACCAAAGTTTAGTTATTCCCTCTAGTTGTTCGACGATCTTAGTTTACTTTTGTAGCATTTCTTTTCTGCTTGATCATTGTATTTTATATTTCTCCAGTATTCATTTGTTCAGATATGTATAAGGGCATGTTTGACCCGAAAATTATGTCATGGATGACATTCATTTGTGATATGTATATTTTCTGTTTTGAGTTGTTTGTTATATTCTCGCTACTGTGATCAGGGACCTGTGCCTTCATTTGTATTTCTTGACGCTTAGCGTATTAGATTGAGAAGATGGGCTCTAGCACTTATCTCTCCTCAGTCTAATATGTTGTGGGCTTGCTCGCGTCTCGATTTCCTGGAATTTTGGGAAGCGGGGTGTGACAGGTTTTAGTGGTGGCCCATGCAGGTCACGGTTCCGATCACGGTCCCGAGTTTCCACTAGTGAGAATATAATGGACAATTTAGACGCATATCATATTTCATCCGTGAGACTATTCTTGAGCCCTTATCCTATTTTCTTGATCAATTTCGTTTCGTCCCTATCTTATCACTCTTTCACTCCAGAGTTTTTCACGGTTCTTGTCCTATCGCTTTACGATTATCCTCTCTTTGTATAACCTCTCTTTCCCCATACCAGTCGTTAGTATATGCGTTATTATTTTTACAACTATATTTTCTTTGATTTGACTTATATATTGTTGATTGTATTGATTTTTGTATTATTTATTATATTTTTATGTATCACACACAGTGTTATATTGTATGTTTTTCATATATATATATATATATCATTACTTATATATTTTAATTGTTCAAATCATGTTCATTAAGTGTTTTGCATTGCTCTAGACTCCACATATACATTACATAGCATATCTGATATTTAGATTATTTTATTATATTTAATTATACTTTTGTATATCTATATTGGGTATGTATGCGCTTATCTATCATACCACCTGTTATTTACTTATGTTTTATATTATTGTATATTGTTCATATTTTTAGTGATAAACATTAATATGTTCATGATTTTAATATTTTACATATGCACTATATTTTTTTTGGTCAATGAAAGTTAATTTTATTCATCCACTATTGAAAGAATGTAAGTACATCATAAGTATCCAGCAAGATCTCACTGGAAAACCAAACTAATTACAACTTTGTACATCTCACAGTTCCTTCAAAACATATTTTAGTGTATCATCATTCAAAATTTTTGTAAAGACAGTGATCTTTATTACTCGGAAAAGGATAGCTGGATCACGAGCTTTACCTTGAAAAATTCTTAAATTTCTCTCCTGCCACACTAAGTAAACGGTCACAGCAAGCACCATCCTCTTAAGCTTCTTCTTAAAACCTTTCCCCCTTAGATTGTTGTTATACCAATCAAATAGATGCAACCAGTTACAGGATCTCCAGGAAAAGTTCAACCAATCCATTGCACTATTCCATACCTGAGCTGAATATGGGCAATCGAAGAAAAGGTGTTGACATGTTTCTTCAGCTTGGTGATGATCAGGATATAGAACACATTGATTTGAGCTTATAATACTCATTTTACATAACCTATCCTGAGTTAATAATCTGGAATGAGAGGCAAGCTAGAGCACAAAAGAATGTTTCGGGTAGTTTAATCTCTCCCAGACAGTGTTATACCAAGGAACAGGAGGGGAAAAGTTATTCAGAGCATTGTAGACAGAGGAGATTAGGAATTTACCCCCACTATGGCAGCTGTTAATTGCATTTATGAGATTGTTTGCATTTCCAAATTTGTTCTTTGCCATGTCTCTGATTTTCAAAAGTTGCATCCACATCCATGAATCTGATGCTCTAGGTTGAATATGCCAAATATCAGTTTGATACGTATAGTTTTCATGTACCCATTTAATCCAAAGCATGTCTTTTTTCTGATGGATCATCCAAAGCAATTTTATAGCAACTGCATGATTCCAGGATTTAGGTGAATATAGGCCCAGTCCCCCCTGTTCTTTCCCTCGACATATACTTTCCCAAGATACTAGATGAATTTTGTGATAACATAGAAAATCTGAGCACATTCCATCAATTTTCTCCAGCACCTTGACAGTCAAGATAAAGTTACTGGTCCAAAAGATCTTGATACCTATAATAACAGATTTGATTAGTTGTAGTCTCCCTGCATAAGAGAGGCATTTCTTTTTCTGCTAGTGAAGAAATTATTCACAGATTTTACATAATAGGGGAGAGCAATCAAGGTAAGATAATCTCTTTGAAATGAGTGGCAATCCCAGATAACAAATTGGTAATACCCCCTCAGGAAAATTCAGCAAGGAGCAAACTTGATTTTTCAGACCATTATCAACTCCACTAAAGTATATTGAGCATTTAGCAGGATTAGCCTCTAATCCAGACACCAAGGCATTAAAATAGTTTCATGATTGAGTATTCATCAGCTTTAGCAAAGTGGAGAAGGTCATCTGCAAATATCAAATGTGTAATCCCAAGGCTTTGACACTTAGGATGATATTTGAAGAAATTATCATTTCTGAGAGCATTTAACCTTCTTGAGAGATATTCCATCCCAATAACAAACAAATAAGGAGAAAGAGGATCTCCTTGTCTTTGACCCCTCTTACCTTTAAAATATCCATGCAAAGATCCATTTAAAGCAAGAGAGTATTTAGGAGTTGATATGCATTCCATAACCCAGTTAATCATGATACTGGGAAAGTTTAACCCCTGCAACATAGCTCTGATGAAATCTCAGCTAATAGAGTCGAATGCCTTTCTCAGATCCACATTTAACATAGTTCTATGTTTTCTGCCATAATTTTTCATTAGTTCATGAGCTAAAAGAATATTACTAGAGATAAGTCTGCCCTTGACAAATGCACTTTGTGCATCATTAATGAGATAGCCCATGACACTTTGCACTCTCCCAGCTAGAATTTTTGAAATGACTTTATATATCAGATTGCAACAAGAGATGGGACGAAAATCTACAGCAGTTCTTGGATTAAGAATTTTGGGAATTAAAGTAACTGTAGTAGAGTTGAAGGTACCAAGAAGCTTTCCTTTGTTGAAAAATTCCTCAACAGCTAGATATAAATCCTCATTGATAATGTCCCAAGTTGACTTGAAAAACACAGCATTAAATCCATCTGGACCTGGTGCTTTTGTATCAGACATTAAGAACACAGCATTTTCGATTTCCTCTCTGCTGACAGGAAGACTGAGATTTGAACTTTGAACTGGAGATAGAGTAGGACCATTTGAGATAATTCCCATATCAGGTTTAGAAACATTTATAGCAGTACCCAAAATCTTTTTGTAGTATTCAGTAAACTCCTCAATGATGCCCTGCATATCAGTAATTAAATCTTTTTGTAGTATTCAGTAAACTCCTCAATGATGCCCTGCATATCAGTAATTCTATTCCCATCCTTAGTATATATTGACAGAACCCTATTACGATGCCTCTTGTTTTTCATGACAGAGTGGAAGAACTGGGTGCATTTGTCACCATGTAAGCTCCAAGAAATATTAGCTTTTTGCTTGTAAAATGAATTTTCACAATCCAGCAGTCTGATATATTTTTTGATACCTTCTTTTTCCTTGGCAATCAAGTTTGAGTTGAGAAGATCATCAGCCAATTGCTTCTGTATGTCAGATAATTCATTTTTGGCTCTAATAACTTGCTCATTGATGCACATAAAATGCTTCTTGTTAAGCTATTTTAGAACAGACTTTAAGGACTTAAGCTTAGTATGAAATTTTATACATGTTATATCCCCTAATATTTTGTTCCCAAACAGTTTTGACAGCTGTAAGAAATTCAGGGTGTTTGATCCACATATTAAAGAATCTAAAAGGCCTCTTGCCATCAAAATTATCCTCTCCAATAGTAATCAGAGCAGGGGAATGATCAGAACAACTTGACAGTAAGAACTCAACTTGGCTGGATGTGTATTGATGAATCCAATCTTCATTTACCAAAATTCTATCAAGTCTGGACCAAATTCTGTCTTGAGCATCTTGTTTATTGCACCAGGTATAGAAATTACCAATTGACTTAAGATGAACTAAGTTACTAAAATTGATAAAATTTTGAAAGTCAATGGTATCTGAGTCAGCCACTGGAGTACCACCTAATTTCTCTTCATTATTCAAAATAGTATTAAAATCACCACCAACTAACCAAGGGCTATTCTGGTTAAAATTCAGTAATTCTTGCCAAAGAATTTTCCTATCATCTTTTTGATTTAAAGCATACACTATTGTGACTATGCAAGAAAGCATACCATCCCTTGAGGCAACTGAATATGCACTATATTTGTATCCTTTACATTTTTAGTATATAGTTTTTATCAGTCAATTTTGTCTTGTTTAGATTGTTTTAGTAAGTTTACATTAGTTTCGTTATTTCTAAGAGCCATATATTTCTATTTTGATATTCAGACATTATTTATATTGTTAAGTTAGCGTTGAGTTATTAATTATCTATTTTTGTTACATTATCTCGTATCATTAAATTATTATCCTTTTATAATTAATATAAGAGATAATTCTAAATAGCGTTTTTAAGTATGTATAGTAATTACTCATGGTTGTTTATAGTACGTATGCGTATTTGTTGTTGTTGCTTTATTTTTGATATGTAATATTTTATTATATCGACAATATTCATTGTATACACATATTATTTTTCAATATTATTTTATAGTATTTTTAGATTTTTATGTTCTTATGTGTCATTGTTTGTTGTTATTTTCTATTCATTATTTATGTTTACTTATGTTGTGTTTTACTTTTCATTCTTTATACTTACTATTTCTCTTTTATTGTAGTGTGTTTCCATAAATTATTATATTTACGACGTATATTTTATATGGTCATTTATCAACCTTGCCTGATGGTGTTCTGTTTCATGTATTACTAATGTTTATATTAGCTTGTTCATCAATCATTCATGGTATATTTATCTAAAATATATCAGTGTTTTTATTATACGAAATTTTGCTCTTATTATAATTCATTTGCTTATATACCCATTTTACATTTCGTAGTTATGTTTTTATACATTATACGTCCTTATCTAGCAGTATGTTTGTGAGTGTCAGTATTGTTAGTAATCATTTATGTTTTAGTGTATTCTACGATTTTTGTATGTGTTAATTTATTTTGAGTTTTATACTGTCAATTTATTCGTTACTTAAGTGTATTCTACGATTTTTGTATGTGTTAATTTATTTTGAGTTTTATACTGTCAATTTATTCGTTACTTATTTGAATGCATTGAGTCGTGTTAATTTATTTTGAGTTTTATACTGTCAATTTATTCGTTACTTATTTGAATGCATTGAGTCCTTCATTTATGTTTTTTTTGTCAGATTGGTATTTTTTTATTATTTTGACTTGTGTTATTTTACGTCGTGTTACTCTTCTGTTTAGTTTCTCTTATTTTTATATTTTTCGTAGATCATATTATATTAATATCATTTTATTCTTATGATTTTCTTTGAATAGGTGTTGTTATTTTCGATGTGAGTGTGTGATGTTATGGCTTTATAGTTTGTGTATAGGGTTATTAAAGGTTGTGTGTGTTTGTTTAGATTTGATTTTTGTATTTTACATATTGTATTTTGGTTACGTATTTAGTCGTAATATTTTGTAGTTTGTGTGTCTTATATTTTATGCAGTGTATTCTTACTCATATTTCTTTCACATCTCAATTTGTTTATTGCTATACTTAATGTGATTCAGTATTTATTATGTTTTTATTTTTGTTTGTGGTCATGTTATAGTGTAGTTATTTTTATTTTGTATTGTATTTATTTTATTAATTCTATGTATTGTATATGTACATGTATTTATACATGTTTGTTGTGTATATTACCACATAATTTTGGTCACATTTTACTTTTCATGTTTACGTTTTGTTATCATTACAGTTTAATTATTATCAAGTTATATGTTTTTCTTGTATGTCTTTTTATGTTGTCTCTAATTTTGTTAATTTATTAGTTATTTGTGTTATTGTGTTATATTATTTATTGGTTAACATAGTTATTTCTTTTACGTTTCATCAGTAGTTTCATAGTTTATTTTAGTATGTGAAAACATAGTTATTTCTTTTACGTTTCATCAGTAGTTTCATAGTTTATTTTAGTATGTGAAATGAGTGTTATAAGTTTATACAACTTAGTTAGTAGTTTCATAGTTTATTTTAGTATGTGAAATGAGTGTTATAAGTTTATACAACTTAGTTATAGATTTTCCACATTGTAGATATTTTGTTGTAGTTATTAGTTGTTTTTCTTTTGTTAGGTTGTGTATATTTTACTTTAATGCTGTATTTTATTACCTATTCATTAATTATTTCAATTGATGTATTTATTAATTTTTTATATACACAAGTCTCTGTAATACTATTTTAGTTAACTGATTATGTCCATAATTGATTATTGTTTTGGATATTATTACATGGCAGTTCATATGTTGTATTATGTTTATTCTTTATGTATGTTGGTTTTATAGTTTTTATATCATATTTGGTTATTCTAATGGGTATAATGATATAATGGTTATTGGTGTATTTTGATATTGTGTTCGTTGTGTAAATATTATGAATACATAATTACATGATTGTTGCATATATTTTTATGTCTTTTATCTACGTCTATTATTGACATGTTTTTACTTCCTATTATCAGTTATTATATGTATTATCTTGCTTTAAAAAATTACTATATGATATCGTGCATATCTTATTTTAAATTCCGAGGGCGGAATTTGTTTTAAGGGGGTAGAATGTAAGGATCGTGAATTTTGATACTAGTTAAAATAATTTTTTTGGTATTTTAAAATATTTAATTATTATTTTTAAGAGTATTTGTATTTTTCACGATTTTCTAGAATTTTCTATGATTTAAAAAAATCAAGTTTTATATTTATTTAAATAATTTTGATAATTATAAATTTATTTAGTGAAGTATTAAATTTCTAGATTATCCGTTATGTTTTTGATACTATTACATATTATTTTAAATAATATGTTGTATTATTATTATTTATTAGGTATTATTACGTATAATACGTTATATTATTAATTATGTTTTAATTGTACAATTTGCTGTATTATTTCTATTGTTATATATTATCTGTCTTGTTAGTATAACTGATACGTTTTACTATGTATATAATTATCCCATAATTATTTGATTTTAAATATAAGTAAAAATATTTTTATTATTAACTATTCTCGTTTAATTGTATAATATGTGTATATTTCGACTATTTCGTATCAACTGTTGTATTAGCATAACATGTACTTTTTATTTGTAGATAATTATCCCGTATTTATTTTGATTTTTAAATATCACTAATTATTTCTTTTTAATTAATTTTGTTTTAACTTAATTAACCCGCGTGTTCCTCTCACACAAACTCACGTTTAATATTTAATATAGGAATAGAAGTAATCCGCCGCGAACATGATGGACATTACGACGGATGTGGTGAATCCCGACCAGCCACCAGGACCGAATGATTCAACTCAGAAGGATGACCCGAAGACGAATGACGTGACCATGGATGAAGTGCCTACTGCTGCTGAAGGGGTGGACCAGGTAAATCGACTGGAACAACCCTTGGCAGCAACTAAGCTTTGGAAAGATCTGGTCACCAGCAAGCAAGTTACCATTGAAGCTGTTGAGAAGAAAGAGGAAGAATGTGTGGAAACTGAAGAGGAGGTGAGAGCTAGTTTGCCAGATGGGTTTCTTGATGGTAAAATCAAAGTCACTTTTCCTGAGGGTGCAGATGGTGATCCAAGAGTGACGATTGAAACAGAGGTGTTGGAGACGCTAGCATCGGTCTGGACCTCTACAATGGTGGTCAAAACCCTTGGGACTCTGATTCCGTTCAATGTCATGGCTAGAAAGGTGAAGGAACTTTGGAAACCAAAGGGGCACTTCAGACTCATTGATTTCCCGAATGCTTACTACATGGTTAAATTCGCTAGTGCAGATGATTATATGAGAGTTCTCACTGGGGGTCCATGGTCAATGTTTGGACATTATCTGATCCTTAAACCATGGACGCCAACTTTCGACCCTCTTACGGACGTCGTTGCGACCACTCCGGCCTGGGTGCGAATTTCAAATCTTCCTGTTTTCTTATACGAGGAAGGAGTCCTGTTACAAGTTGCCGCCGGGATGGGGAGGCCGATCAAAGTGGACAAGAAAACCTTACATGCTAATAGAGGTAGGTATGCAAGGGTTTGTGTCGAGATGGATTTGACGAAACCGCTGAAGGGTTCGGTTTTCATCAATGGAAACCGATATTTAGTGGAGGATGAGAACCTGCATTCCATCTGCTTCCATTGTGGTCGGTACGGACACTTCCAACCAAATTGCCCTACCCTGCCATCGAACATTGAAAAGAAACAAAAGGAGGCGGAGGCGTGCAAAGATCAACGTATCGATCCGAATAGGAGAACTCCGGCGGGCGAAGAGAAATTTGGCGGTTAGATGTTGCCAAAACCCAGGCGGCGGTCGGTAAGGCATGCTGAGCGGGTAAACCCTAACCCTAACCCTAAACTCAAGCAGGGATCCGGACCATTGAAAAATCCCTCGAGATCTGGTGGGTTTAGAGCCTTGGGGAACCTGCAGGCGGAAGAGGGTTCAGGGGAACGTTTGGATTCATACTCTAAGAAGGAAAATCAAGAAGTAGGAAGAAATTTCGGGCACAACAATGATACTCCGAAAGAGGAAAACAAGGGAGCAGAGAAAGAAAAGAGAGACAAAGGGAAGGCCATAGTTTCTGCAGAGCCGTATTTGTCAGAAGGCAGTGGTTTTAATAGAAACTATGGGGATACGTCAAAAGCCTTGATGGGTAATAATAGAAGTAGAAAAATGGCTAGCAGAAAATTATGAGCTTAAAATTGGGCCCATCCATTTTAAATTGCAAGCCCAAGTGAGAGCTTAAAATTATGCCCATCCAAAAGGCCTAGGGAAATTTATGAGCAACCTAACTATGTTCTGCTTAGAAGGGACCAAACTCTGGAAGATATTGCTTCCCATTCACTCAATCCAGCCAACAGGCTTGGGCCTAATTGTGGCGAAATATTTGGGCCCAATATTGAGGTTGCCTCTTCTCCACCCATTTCCTTAGAGACTGCTGATGTTGCAATCAGAAATGTCGAGCCTGGGAATGTTTTTGGTAGCCAAGAAGATGATAAGATCGAGGGGGTCGAGCTCAGTAGCTCGAGCCAGAACCTGTAATGGGTTTTGTTGTTTCGAAATCTCCTTTGTTTCCATTATGAATTGTATTGTATAGAATTATCGTGGGGCGGGTAAATCTGGTTTCATTAACACTGTGAATTACATGATTCGTTGTCACCGTATTGACGTTATCGCGTTGATTGAGACTCACATTTTGGGGGAGAAGGCCCAGAAGATCTGTGATAGGCTGAGATTAGGAGCAAGCGATAGGGTTGAGGCCCAAGGGTTCAAGGGTGGTATTTGGCTTGTTTGGAACCCCGATGAGATCGATGTAAGGGTTCGTCATAAGAATACCCATTTCATTAGTGCTGCGGTTAGTAAAGGTGACTTTCAGTTTCAACTCATTGTTACTTACGCTCCGCCGACTGTCCATAGACGACGTAAATTTTGGGCTGCACTGTCTAACGAGATCGGCTGCTGTAGGGGTCCGGTTCTTGTGGGAGGTGACTTCAATTGTATTGTGGGATTGGAAGAAAGACAAGGAGGCTCAGGAGTCCTTCATCCAGATTCCTCGAAATTTCGAGAGTTGATCTCAAACAATGGCCTCATCGACATGGGCTTTGCGGGACAAAGTTTCACGTGGTCCCGAGGGCTTACCCCGAGCACTCTTATCTCCAAAAGACTCGACCGTTTCCTTATGAATCTCGAAGTTTGCATCAAATGGCCGAACGCGAGTGTCCGCCATCTTCCTAAGTTTGGTTCGGATCATACGCCACTTTTGCTTAGCCTTGAGCCTAAATGCCGCTACGATAAAAGTCGTCGGCCTTTCCGTTTTGAAATTGCATGGCTTACTCATCCCGACTTCTTGGAATTTATTCACCAGAATTGGAAGAGGGACTGTCCTGCTAATATTGCCTTGGCTGCACTGAAGGACAAACTGCTGGACTGGAATAGGAAATGCTTCGGCAATATACATGAGAAGAAGACTTTGCTTCTTGCTGAACTTGATAAGACACAAATGGAGATTAAGAAAGGGCCTACGTCTGAACTAATAGCAAGGGAGGAGCAGTAAAAAGGGGAACTCCAAACTGTGCTTGAACGTGAGGAACTCCTATGGTTTCAAAAATCCAGAGAATCATGGCTGAATTCTGGGGATAGAAATACGGCGTTTTTCCATGCTTCCACGGTTATCCGGAGAAAACATAACAGGGTTCGTGCGCTGCTGAATGATGGAGGTGCGCTGATTACGAATGAAGGTGATCTCGAGGCTATGGTGGTTGATTTTTTCAGGAATCTTTACCGGGTTCCTATTCAAGAAATGTATCCTATTGCCACACCTCACGGACTGTTCCCATAGTTGCCTTCTGCTGCCTGGTCCGAGTTGCAGAATGTTTTCTTGGAGGAGGATATTTATCAAGCCATCAAACAAATGTGAGGTCTTAAGGCCCCGGGGCCAGACGGGTTCCAACCGGTTTTCTACCATAAATGTTGGAAGACCGTCGGAGCCTCTGTCAGTACTGCGGTCAGGGATTTCTTTGATTGTGGTAAGCTTCCCGCTGGGCTTAATAATACGCTGATTTCGCTTCTTCCTAAGGTGAGCAACCCGGATAGAGTCGGTCTTTTTCGTCCGATTAGCCTTTGCAACGTTTCTTACAAGATCATCACAAAAATTCTTGTAAATCGTATGCAAGGGATTCTTCGTGATCTTATTGGTCCTATGCAAGGTAGTTTCCTTCCGGGCCGCCTTATTATGGACAATATTGTCCTTGCCCAAGAGGTCGTTCATTCCATGAGATTTAAAGAGGGCAAGTCGGGTTGGATGATCATTAAAATCGACTTGGAGAAGGCCTACGATCGCTTAAGGTGGGATTTCATTGTCGATACACTCCATGATGTGGGCTTTCCCGATAGATGGATCGAGTGGATTATGGAGTGTACATCGTCGGCTACCATGAACGTCTTATGGAATGGCGAAAGAACAGGTTTGATTAGGCCTACGAGGGGGATTAGGCAAGGAGATTCGATCTCGCCTTATCTTTTTGTTCTTTGCATGGAAAGACTTAGTCATATGATTATTAAGGCCGTTGATGAAAGAACCTGGAAGCCCATTCGTATCTCTCGTGGTGGTCCTCCCCTTTCACATATTCTTTTCGCGGATGACATCCTTCTCATGGCGGAGGCCTCGGTTGCTCAAGTTCGTGTCGTCAAGGAATGCCTTGACCGCTTTTGTAGGTCCTCAGGACAAAAAATTAATCCCCTCAAGTCCAAGATCTTCATATCGCCAAATGTTGAGACTGATTTGGCTCAAAGAATTCAGTGGGAGAGCGGTTTCTCAGTGACTTCTGATTTGGGGGTTTACCTTGGTATGCCATTACTTCACAAAAAGATTGATAAGCATACTTTCGATCCCTTGTTGCAAAAGATCAATAACAAGCTGTCCGGATGGCGGAGTAAGAACCTCAGTCTTGCAGGACGAATCACACTCGCCAAATCCGTCATCACTTCACTTCCGGTGTACACAATGGCCTCCATTGATCTCCCGGGGTCGGTTTGCGATAAAATTGATCAAATCACTCGCTCCTTCGTTTGGGGTTCGTAGGGAGAAAACAGGAAGATGCACTTGGTTCATTGGGAGGAAATTACAAAACCCAAAGACCGGGGAGGTTTTGGGCTGAAGTGTATGCGCGAGCTCAACCTTGCCTTGACAGGTAAATTAGCTTGGAAATTTCTTAATGATAATGACTGTTTTTTGGTGCAAGTTCTGAGAGCTAAATACATTCGCCCTTCTTTGTTTGTGCATAATCATCCTTCGTCGGCATGGAGAAGTATTAATAAGGCTGTTAAGAAAGTTGTTGTGAAAGGCTCGTCTTGGCAGCTAGGTGATGGCGAACTGATCCGGTTCTGGAGAGATAAATAGCTCCTCAATGTCAGTTTGGAAAAGGAGGCCTTGGGAGTGATCAGTCCGGAGTTTTTAGACGCCACTGTGAGCCACTTTTGGAACACAGGTATAGGTTGGAAGTGGGATGTTCTTAGCTCTATGCTACCATCTAGGATTTTTCTCAAATTAGCCGCTACGGTCGTGGTTGAAGAGGAGAACAGCCAGGATATTATTCGATCGGGTGAATCGAAGGATGGGGGTTACTCGGTTTCTACGGCCTACAAGCTGGTGCATAATCGGAGTTCGTTCGTGGAAATTGATTCTCCAGTGTTCAGAGTTATCTGGAAAATTAAGGCTCAAGAACGGGTGAGAACTTTCGCCTGGCTGGTGGTCCGGGGTGGCGTCCTGACGAACGCCGAGAGATGGCGCAGACACCTTACTGAGGATGATGCTTGCCCCTGCTGTTCTTCAGAGCCTGAATTGGCCCTTCATCTGTTCAGGGACTGTGGTGTTGTTACTGATATTTGGACCAAGCTGAAGCCTCCTTTCTCGTGGACTGAGTTTTATGGGTCTAACTATGCTCAGTGGCTGAGGCTTAATCTTTTACACTCTGGGCCTAGTGTTAAGGATAAAGCTTGGGCAAGCATTTTTGCAGTCGCCTTGTGGAATATCTGGAAGTGGCGCAATTCTTGGGTTTTTAGGAAGGAGAGATTCATGGGAGATAAAGCGGATTTTGTTCTTGGCATTGTCAAGGAATATAAGGAGGCGTCTGTTTTGGATCGTGTTACGAACATGAGGAGTGTGGATGAGATCCTTGTCAACTGGACCCGGCCTCCTAAACAGTGGGTCAAGTTGAATACGGATGGTTCGGTCGGGATGGTCTGGCCGCTTCAGGAGGTATCATTCGGGGCTCAGATGGCAAGTGGCTTGTGGGTTTTGTCCACAACATCGGACTTTGCTCGGTTCCTTTGGCGGAATTGTGGGGCATTGTGTCGGGTCTCAGGCTTGCTTGGGACAGGGGATACAGGAGGGTTTGCCTGGAAACAGACTCGCAATTGGCGGTTCTGTTACTTAGCAAACCTATGGAGCATTGTCACCCCTTATTCAGCCTCGTCTCTCTAGCGCAAGGCTTCCTGCGTAGGGATTGGGAAATCCAGTTCCGACATATTTTTCGTGAAGCGAACGTTATTGCGGATCGCTTAGCGTCTTTTGCTTTTTCTTTTCCCATTGGTGTTCATGTTCTTAAGGTTCCACCCGATTGGGTGCATTTTTGTATTTCGGATGATGTGAGGGGTTTTGCTACACCTCGCCGGGTGGCAAAGTAGGTTTTATTTATATATTTCCCAGAGTGCTGCCTCTCTTTCTATCAAAAAAAAAAAACTAATTTCTCCTACTAACATAACTTCAAGGAATATACTAAGTATATTCCCTAACATAATAAATGAGGGGTATAAATATCCAATGTGAAGGGAATTGAGGGATAAATTTGCAAAATTCAAGATTGAGGGTAAATTTGCAATTGATTTGAGGGGTATATATGAAAAAAAACCGAAACCACAGTTAGAATCTATGCTCTCTGCTTGAATAGTCTGAGACAGCCCCCATCTCCCCAACAACACCCCACCCCACCAAAAGAAAACCACCCTACAACAACACCCGCACACACAGACACAAAAGAGAGAGTTGGGCTTCAATAGGTTCATGCATTTAAATTCATCTTTCAAGTGGGAAAGTGCACATTTTGTGCATGTGAGAAATTGTTAACTAATTCATAGAAGTATAATGAGAAACAAAAATGTAAATTTCAGAAATCCTTCCTGAGGATTCGTTTGTGGGGGTGGGTTGTTTTTTTTTTTTTTTTGGTGTGTGTGTGTGTGTGTGGG
>NC_033798.1:20932845-20975030 GCF_001876935.1 Asparagus officinalis | reverse complement strand
ACGCCAAGATCCTCGTGCCATCAAACCTGTCGTCGATGTCGCCGTCCAGCTCAACAAGTCAACCGTCAATCCGCTACGCACGTCATGGAACAACGAACAGCAAGAAATGGCACCGCTGCCTCGTTCGCAGGTCCCTTGCCCTCGTAGGCAAGATTCCTCTTGCTAAGAGCTGAATTTTATATTTTGTTAAGATTTATCTGCATTTTAGTTTGTGATATGATTATTTGCGTGGGATTATTGATGAATAATATTAGATAAATAATAACAATATGATAAATAGTATTTTTAGAACAATTATGACTAATTAAAAAGAATTTATTTCGGCAGCAGAATCATTTTGTATAATTATATTAATTAAAAAGAATTTATTTGAGAATGAAATCATTTTAGGAAAATTATAATAATTTAAAAGGAATTATCTTGGAAAAAGAATCATTTTAGAATAATTATATATATATATATAGAAATTATCTTGTGGAAGAAATCATTTTAGAATGATAAATATTTTCTAAAATTTTAGAATAATTATAATAATTTTTAGAAATTATCTTGTGGAAGAAATCATTTTAGAATGATAAATATTTTTAAAAAGAAATTATTTGGGAAAATAGACTATTTTGAATTAATGAGAATTTATCTTATTAAAAGATTATTTTTGAATTTTTGAATTTATTATTTTAAAAGATTATTTTTTAGAATTATTATAATGGGAAAAGAACTTATTTGGGAAAAAGGAATTATTTTTAAATTAAATTAAAAGAATTTAAATTGTAAAAGGAATTATTTTGAAGTAAATAAATTTATTATTTCAGAATATTATTTTAGAACAATTTTATGATTCAAATTCTTAATCTTGATTATCTGATATGCTATGATATTATTGTACATGATTAGTTGCATTGATTGTTCCTTGTTGTGATTGAGAACCGTTAGGAGTTTATGACTATAGTGACCTGTGTGACATGAATAAGACCTAGAGACATGTGTTGTGTTGCCTTAACAAAACGAGAAGAGTTGGGATGGGGAAGTCATGGTTCATGTGATTGGATAAGACTGTTGATGTATCTTCCAGACTAGAACCAGTGAACCGTTTCGCACTGGGGTTAGTTTGTTGGGCCAAGTGAACCGTTTCGCACTTGGTCAGTGAAATCATTTCGTCTCCCGAGTTTTGCTTGAGTTCAGACCAGGCCAAAATCGGATTGTGTGTAGTCCTCTCACCGAACCGTTTCGTGGGTTTGAATGCACGTAGGGGATTTGTGAACAGTCAATTATCCGGTGATATGAGCGTAGGCTCTGTGTGAGATGTTACTAGTGACCTGTTATAGAATGACTAGTTACATGACCTCGTTTTTTGGCTAGGTATGAATTCTTATGAGATGGAGCCCAGTTGTGTTTCTTTTCATACATAGATCAGGATTAATATTTAATTATCTACAATTTGAGACATATGGTTTATACATGAGGGTTTTCTTGTTTGGATTATTTCGCTCGACGTACTACGTCTTGAGTTATAGATTTTTAAGTATTAATCCCATTTAGTTGTATGACCTTATGACTTGGATGATTACTCTGATCGTTTGCTGTATGATCGACTTGTTACTTGGTTGATTTTGTTGAATTTCCAGTTGCACGTTTCTTTGTCATTTCTATTATTGTATCGTTTTTTCGCATTGGGTTTTCGTCCGTTCCTTCTTTTATGTGGTCTTGCCGTGTGTCATACACGCTGACATACACCTGTTTTCTCTGGTGTACGTCAGACTTAAAGAATGTAAAACCCCGTGATTTTGATGAGTTATGGAAGTGTCAACCAGCGCAGGAGTAGTGTCGAACGACTCGGCGAACAGCAGGATCAAAGAACCCAGATTTTAGTTCATGAGTCGACCCATGACTGTCATGAGTCGACTCATGATATCAACCCCTGTTGTCAAATGGCTCTGCTGAGTCGACTCATCACCTTATGAGTCGACCCATGAGTCATGAGTCGACTCAAAACAGAGCATGAGTCGACTCATCGGGGTTTTTCTGGTTTTTCTGGGTCAGGTTTGTTTGGGTTTTGGGTCAGGTTTTATCCACTCGTATATATTCTCCACTACCCGAAAACACCTCATTTCATCAGCTAACCCCAGAGAAACCCTAGCCCCCTCTCCCCTTCAAAACCCTAGCTCGTTTTTGGGCATTCTTGAGCGATTTTTGGGGGATTTCAGCAGCTTCTTGTGGACTGCAGCAAAGGGGATTGTTCTTCATCACATCTGAGGCGAGTAACATCTCGTCCAATCTTTCTCCCATGTTTTTAAGAGTTTACAACTATTTTCCATGAGTTTTATTGAGCCTAAGACTTATTTTCAAGTATAAATCAATATCCTTGTTAGGGTTAATGCTAGAAATCATGTGTTTCAGATTTTAAATCCCCACCAACAAGTTTTTGATGAAAACCCAGATCTGGAATTTTATTTAAAGAATAAAAATATGAGTTTTGTATTGATTAAATGCTTTCTTTCATGTATAGGAGCTGAATGTTAGATTTAACTTACAAGAAAATCGTTTCTCATGATAAATATGTTTTTCTCACTGTATCATAGTCAAGAATCGATGGCTATAGAAGTGTAGATCAGTAAATGGAAGTGTGGATCGAATTGAACGAATTACAGTTGTGAGAAATGCTTTGTTCAGCCCGTGAGTCGACTCACGACTCATCATGAGTCGACTCATTAGGTTGAGTCGACCCAGGACTGTCATGAGTCGACTCACGAAGTCTAGTTGTGTTGCCTTTTTGATTCTGCTGAGTCGACTCGTCAGTATACGAGTCGACCCATAAGTCATGAGTATCAAATGTGTTCTGTTGAGTCGACTCATATTTGAGCACGAGTCGACTCATCACAGTGCTTTCTTTCTGTTTCGTTTGTACTTCGGTTTAAATCACCTACTAGGTTTATATAAGTATATATATACAGTGCTTACATTTTCAAGGGTACTGTCTATCACATTTGAACTTGAGGAGTGCCTTGTTTATTGTGTATTTAATTGCAGTGATTATGTTTTTTCACCTGTACATGTAAGATGACATTTCGGACACAAGCTTAAGTCAGTACAGCAGGGTACGTACGGGAATAAGACATGCATACCTTCTTATACGCAGTCCTCGTGTTGGACTATAATCCATAAAAGTCCTCGTGTTGGACTATAATCCATTTAAAGTCCTCGTGTTGGATTATAATCCATTACTGTCATGTTTTAGACTTTTACTAAACCTTGAGCATGTTACTAAATCAAGTTTGGGTACACGACATATTGTATGAGGTTGGGACATAATAGCTACCTAGGCTGGACATGTCACCTTTTGTAGCTTTGATAGGTTTACATTTTATTGGTAGAGATAGGTTTGTATTCATTTCGTTTAATATTTAGGGATTTACAATTTGAGATACAAGGTATATACATGAGGGTTTCCTTGTTTGGATTATTTCGCTCGACGTACCTATGCTCGTGTTGTATTTCCCTAAGTACTAAAACCCATTAATGTTTGTGTAAATGATTTATATTATTATGTATTAACTGTATTTTATTATACAACGAGCCCTATCCCTTGGGGTTGGTTGTGATGTTGCTCGCTAGCGCTTTGACGCTCGTTGTCCCTCCTGTTCGCGGGGAAAATCGTTTTCATTGTTGAGGTCATTGTTTCCTTAAGTAACAGTTTATCCGTTACAAAAAAATCCGGTCTTTTTATAAGATCCGGTTACAACAAAATCAAACAAAGAAAAAAAAGATTACAACTTTCCTTTTCTCGAACAAATCGCAAGATCCTGTTTTGCGGTCTCTTGCTTGTGTGGGTTCTTTGCCTGCGCCGGGGTTAATCCGTGGACCACCGCGCGATCTTGATCCGGTCGGATCTACACGATATGACGGGTGTTATTTCACGAAGTAAATAACAGCCGGGGGTACTATTTCACCAAGGAAATAATAGCCTTTAGTAATCAAAATCGACCAAGCGAAATCGATACTCTTCTCGGGATCAAAAACCAAGTTTTGATCCGGAGGATAACCGTGTGGATCTCAGATCTGATCTCTCTCTCGAACTCCTGCCTTGATTGACGTGGATGATCGCCAAGAACCAGATCTAAAAATGTCCAAGTCTTCAAAGCTTAGCCCTCCGGGTGTTCGCCGCTTCGCCCGTTTTTCGATTTTGTGGTTTATCCGATCTTTAGTGTTGATCTGGACTTTGATTTGGCAATCCGGATCCTGATTTGGCAGTAAATCCGCTTCGGTGTTGTGGTCTAATGATCATGCTTGGATATATCGTCCGACGGTTCGTTGGTTTGTCGAATCACCGTTCCGAGCTGTGTTAAGGGACCTATAAGCAGTTTTATACGCCTACAGATACCCCCTCCAAAGTATTTCAGTCTCATTCTTTTATAGAAGAGTCTGGAATACTTTGGATATGATTGTCCCAACCTTCAATCGGTACGACAGGACTTTGTAATGGCTTCTGTTCTTGATTCTTTTGATCCTCCAGGCTATTCGGTGCTTTGTCGAATGTCTGCAAGGGTTCCAGTGCTGCATTTATTGTCTGACCATTGTCGGAATTTTGAACTTGAAGTCACTTCCTGATTTTCTGATCTTTAGCTCGTGTTTGCTATTTCAACATAGAACTGACCATCGATTATTGGCGTTGAGTCTTCACTTGCAACGCGTTGTCCGGCGTTTGACACAGTTTATACTCGTACGTCTGCTGGAGTCTTGAGAAGCAGTTTATACTCTTATACTTTTCGGAGTGTTGTTGAGTTATCCTTAAGAATATTTTTAGAAAAATACTCTCCAGAAACTTCTCAACAAAAATAGGGAATAGTTTATACTCGTATACCTTATTGGAGTACTAAGAATGAGCTGAACCGGCACGATAATGACCCAAAAAATGCAGTAATTAGGCTCAAAAAATCTTCCGACCCTTCCGAATTTATGGGAGAGGAATGAATAAATAAGGGACTGAAGCGTCGGTCGATTTGAAGTCGTTTCGACACTCGGTTCAGCTTCAATTTGAATTTTGGTTCAAATCTGGTTCAAACTGGTTCAGAACTGGTTCAACCTGGTTCAAGACTGGTTCAACCTGGTTCAAGACTGGTTCAACCTAGTTCAAGACTGGTTCTGGACTGGTTCAGGACTGGTTCAACCTGGTTCAGCCTGGTTTGGTCTGGTTTAGCCTGGTCTGGTCTGGTTCAACCTTATCTGGTCTGGTTCAGCCTCATTTGAACTGATTTATCCTGATATGGTCTGGTTCAACCTGGTCTGGTCCGGTTCAAGGCTGGTTCAACACTATAAAAGAGCCTCTTTTCCTCCGTGAATACTATGATTGGCAGACCGTAATACTCACAGGATTTTTGGCAAACCCTCAGCCTTCAACGGGTTTGATAAGCCTTTACCGACTACCGTTTGAAGGGCTAGCATGCGGATTGTCTAAATCCGTTCCGCATGTAACGTTGTTGTAAGAGAGTAAATTCTCTGAGACTTTGTGCTATGATGTTGAATACATAGGCTTTGTCATTTGTTACGGGAATAGGCTACCCGGCGACACATGTTAGGTGTTGACTTTAGGATTTTTGGCTAACCCCCAGCCTTCAACGGATTTGATTAGCCTTTACCGACTACCGTTTGAGTCGGGCTAGCATGCGGATTGTCTAAATCCGTTCCGCATGTAACGTTGTGCTAAAGGAATGAATGGTGTTATTAATAACAACCTGCCACAATGTTGAATATGTGGGCGGGTGTTCTTTTTAACGGTTAAGAACTAACCGGCAGCGCGGGTTAAGCGCGGACTTATCCTTGCTTAGGTTTCAGGATAAAATACCCCAGAATCAGACTCTGGTGTCTTTTTGTGCGGAAAAAGACTAAACCGGCAGCGCGTGTTAGGCGCAGACTTATCCCTGCTTAGGATTCGGGATAAACTTCCTAGGATGAATCCTAGATTGATAAATTCTTGGAAAAGGTTGGTGTGGGAAAGGAAGAATTTTATATTCTATTTCCCGGTCTTCTTTTAGGGTGAAGGCGAACCCGAATACAAGGAAGGAAGAATTTTATATTCTATTCATTGATTCTGGAAAGGAAGAATTTTATATTCTATTTCCAGCGCAAAAGAAACTAGAAGTGGGATCTCCACTACGAGAATCTAGAAGATCTAGATAAACTTACCTTTTATAGGATTGGTTATCTAATCTGAAGATGAGTTTTTCGTTTATCGAAGTGAAATTTCAACTTCGGTTATAACCATGAGAAGGCTTAACCAAAGAGAAAAAGAAGGGAGTTCTTTCATTTATCGAAAGGGGACTCTGAACTAAAAGTGGACCTCTTGTTCATGGAAAGAGTCGAGAGGGAAATTTGCTGGTGGTTTGGACCAGAAAGACACCTTTGGTGGACTCACTGTCAATTGAAATTGATCAGTGAGGGATTTTGATGGTGAAAATGATTTTGGGTTATCCTCTAGAATATAAAGTGTAATATTCTTCAAGGAACTTCCCGGTAAATGGGTTATCCTGAATGTACTAGGGATAGTATTTTTTCAGGAACTTCCCATTTATTAGCATTAATTGCCTGGCGCCCTCTTGAGTAATCAGGCGATATGCGCCGTTTGAGTAGACTGTGTCTATCACAAACGGTCCTTCCCATTTGGGTTCAAATTTACCTTTCTTCTTGGAATTGAGGATTATCGGTCGGCGAGCAGCGAGGACCAGATCTCCTTCCTTGAAGCTTCTCTGTCGGACTCTTTTGTTAAAAGCCCTAGATATTCTGGCTTGATAAAACTCAATGTGTTGTTGAGCTTCCAAGCGCTTTTCATCCAACATTTCGAGTCCTTCGAGACGTTTTTGATGTTGTTCTTCTGTCGTCATCTCAGTTGTGAGAGCGATCCGAAGAGATGAGATTTGGATTTCCAATAGTAGCATAGCTTTACATCCGTATACCAACGAATATGGGGTAGCTCCTGTAGGTGTGCGTATGGTGGTACGATAAGCTCAGAGTGCTTCACCGAGTTTATCATCCCAGTCTCGTTTATTGGTCTTCACGAGCTTTGACAGGATCTTAATGATCGTCTTGTTAAATGCCTCAGCTAATCCATTCGCAGCGGGATAATAAGCTGTTGATGAAATATCTTGAATTTTGAACTTGTCACAAAACCTGACGAAAGCGTTGCTTATGAACTGTGGACCGTTGTCATGAATGATCCTTCTTAGCACGCCGTGTCGGTATATGATATGATGTTTGATGAAATTGATGACGTTGTTCGTCTTCACTTCTCTAACGCCGTGTCGGTATATGATATGATGTTTGATGAAATTGATGACGTTGTTCGTCTTCACTTCTCTAAGCGAAATCGCTTCAGCCCACTTTGAAAAGTAATCCATGATTGCGAGAATGAATCGATCACCTTTGACTGAAGGGGGAAAAATAGGACCGACAATGTCCATACCCCATGTCTCGAACGGCCAAGACGTGGTTGACGTGTGTAACTGCTCTGGCGGTTGATGCATATAATTCGCATGTATCTGACAAGCGTGGCATTCTCGTGCGTGTTCGATTGCATCTCGAACCATCGCTTCTGATGCGATCATACAGTTTGGGACCGGGCTGATGCGCACCACATTCTCCTTCGTGTGCTTCCTTAAGAACTTCTTCTGCTTCTTTGTTCGAAAGGCATTGGAGTAACAAACCATCGTACCCTCTACGGTATAATGTATGGGTCTCGGTGTTATAGAAGAATCTTGGTCCTCTCCTGCGGATTGATTCCCTTTCTTTTACATCCTCTGGCAAAATACCATATTGGACATAGTGAATGATAGGAAAACGCCAATCTCGGGACTCAGACCCAATTTGAGTTGAATTCACCTCCTTGGCGTTTACGTTTCCATCATCTTCCTCTTCAATATCCATATCGTATATGGGTATGCAGAGTTGATGCGTCCTTACTGTGACTAATAGTTCAGTTTCGGGAGGCTGCGCAAGTGATACTGCTAGTGCTGCCAGTGCATCCGCATAAGCGTTCTGGAGACGAGGGATGTATTCAATAAAGAATTCTTCAAAAGAATCTGCCATTTTCATGGTCTCCTGGTGGTACGGGATCAGGTCTTGGTTCCTGACTTCATACTCTCCACGGACTTGGTTGACTATCAATTGAGAATCCCCAAAAGCTTCGAGATATTCGACCCCCAGCGCCTTGGCGAAACTGAGTCCAATGAGAAGTGCATTGTACTCGGCCACGTTATTGGAACATGGACTAGTCAGTGAATAAGCCCGAGGCATCACATGCTTCCCCGGGGAAACTAAGACAACTCCAACTCCGGAGGAGACTTTAGAACATCCCGGGGTTATTGCCCTATTAACTGCCCTCGAAGCACCATCGAAGTATAATTGCCATACTTATTAGTGCGATGTAGTGTTAACCTCTTGGGTTTCATCCGGCAAGTCATCATATACTTCTGCTGTATCCGTGGTCGGGTTTGCCGCCAAGAGATCACAAATCGCTTGTCCTTTGATCGACTTCTGCTGTTTGAAGTGCAAATCATATTGGGACAAGAGAAGGGCCCACTTCGCTAACCGCCAATTCATAGAAGCCGGTTGCGTCATAACTACCCGTACTGGATTGCGAATACCAATGCGAGGCATTCTTTCTCAATCATCAGATATCGAGACTCGGCGCCTACCAAGGTCCGACTTAGGTAATAGACTGCCTGTTCGTGACCATTATCATCGTCTTGTGCTAGTAAAGCACTTATCGAGTGGTTCATCGCCTTGAGGTAAATCAAGAACGGTCTACCTGATTTTGGTGCAACGAGAACAGGAGGATTCATCAGATAGGTTTTGATATCTTCGAATGCTTTTTGGCAGGAGTCGTCCCAAATAAATGATACACCTTTCTTGTTTAGCTTAGAGAATGGTTGGCACTTCCCAGAAAGATTTGAGATGAACCACCGGATGTAAGCTAACCGCCCTTGCAATCCTCTGAGTTCTCTCAGATTTCTAGGGGGTTACAGTTCATGTATCGCCTTCACCTTATCAGGATCGATATGTATACCCTTAGTGGTGACGACGAATCCAAGGAATTTTCCGCTGGACATTCCAAGGAAGAATTTAGTGGGGTTCATCTTCAATTGATGACTTCGCATGAGATCAAACATCATCTTCAAGTCCTTGATGTGATCTTCTTTATTACGACTTTTTACAACCAAATCGTCAACGTAGCACTCGACTGTTTTCCTGAGATGTTCTTGGAAAATCTTAGTCATTGCTCGCTGGTACATGGCGCCTGCATTCTTTAGACCGAAAGGCATCACCGTGTAGCAAAAAACACCAAGGGGCGTTCTGAACGCTGTATGCTTCTCGTCATCTGGGTGCATCTTGATTTGGTTATATCCTGAAAAGCCATCCATAAAAGACATTCTCTCAAACCCGCACGTATTATCGATAATGACATCTGTGATTGGGAGAGGAAAGTCATCTTTTAGACATGCTGTATTCAGATCTCTGAAGTCGATACAAATCCTGATTATATCGTTCTTCTTCATGACTGGAACAATATTGGTTAGCCAGTCTGGATGTTGCTCCTCTCGGATAAATCCTGATTCGATCAATTTCTTAACCTCTGCCTCAATGACTTCCATAATCTGTGGACGAAACCGTCTTTGCTGTTGTTTGACAGGTTTGGCATCCGACTTGATATCGAGGCGGTGCATTGCCACATTGGGGTCGAGCCCTGGCATGTCTTCATAGTTCCAAGCGAAGACGTTAATATATTCCCTGACGAGAGTAATTAATTCCTCCTTCTCACTTGAGGAAAGACTATCGCTGATGAATATAGGCTTTGGGTTGGCCTCGTCACCCATGTTAATTTGGACTATTTTATCTTCAGTGGGGGGTTCTCTCTGTTCGAACCTATCACCATACTGCATGTTCAGGTGATGAACCCACGGGTCTTCCCATGTTGGCATTTGATCATCGTTCTCCATTGTGGACGGATCAGCTGTAGCCATGTTCGCCATTAGGGCTTTGAATGCTTCCCCCAGACTTGTATCGGAATCCCATTCCGAGGAATCTGACGGGTACCCATCTTTGTATTGCTCAGATGATTGGTTATTGATTAACCAGCAACATTCGTCTTCTGAAGAAGATTTATACCCTAACCCTCATCTGAATTTATAATAATCATCTGGTTTCCCTTTTGGTACATACGCTGCTTTGGCTGGAATACAGGGACCTCGATCGAAGTATAAACCTTCCCCGAGTGTGAAATCATATCCCTGTTTTTCCATGAGCTTGCGCGCTTTCGGACTATACTTAGATAAATGCTGACCAGGTTTGTCATCATTCTCATCTTCCCTTAAGAAATGATCTGGTGATGGAAATCCCTCTCCTTTACCGTAAATCACTTCTCTTTCGCCTCCTATTTTGGTAGGAATGACCAGGGTTGTTCCGAAAGAATGCTGGAGGCGTTTCTTTGCTACATAGGACGATCGAAGCGGCACATATAAATCGGTTCCGAAAGAATGCTGGAGGCGTTTCTTTGCTACATAGGACGATCGAAGCGGCACATATAAATCGTGATTATCATACAACCCTTTTATCACATCATCAAGAGACAATGAGTACTCTAAATCGTTATTTATTTCATTATTAGCAAGTTGGCAGTTACAACTGCCATCTGACGATTGTTCATCGTCAAGGTTGATTACAAAGGGTACAATGTCGTTTAAAACATAACCTCCATTGTAATCAAGTCCGGCTTCGGTATCAGCTTCTTCTCCGCTGTCCGTGCCATGGAGTTATATGAAGTCTCGGCATCGATCACATAACATATGACTTCCGTTTTCAAATCACCCATTTGACATTTTATCCGGATCTTACCCAAGGGTCTTGACCCGCTAGTGTTGAATCCATAGATAACAGTGCCTGTGGACGCCAACTTGCTAACTGGAATGCTGAGGCTATGCATCAAGTGAAGCGGCATAATACTCACAGCAGAACCCGGATCCACTTGGATTCGGTTGACTTTGCTGGAGCCAATGTATCCAATGAAATATAGGGGTCGATCATGGTTTGAATTCTTCGTCTGCATATCCTCTTTGGTGAAGGTAATGCAGGGAAGGTTTTTAGCCGCTATGTTGCAGTGTTGAATTAACAGTTCTGGCTCTTCAAGTGCCGGCTTGATCCGAGTAAGGAACACTTCTGAATTGGCCAAGGCTTCTTGCAAGGCTTCCCTGGTTTCTTTAGACAACCGTAGCAACTCATACAATATTATCCGCGCTGGGATGTTAGCTAGTTGAGCCATAATATAGAAGACGTGCGGAGCGTTCGAGCTTTCTGGTTTATCTCTTCCAATCGGACGATTAAAACGAGACTTCTTCGGATTTTGAACCTCCTGGGGTTTCTTTTCTTTCTGTTTATTAACCGGCTGTCGTCGAGCTTCTTCAACCGGTCTAGGAGTCGTAATCACACCCAACTCCGTGAGAGTTCTGGCTGGTCCTTGCTTAGTCACCCCCTGCTCAGCTAACTGATCACTAGGTGATGGATAGTTGAAGTGATACTCATTTCCGCTTCTAGTGGCAAAGACTTCTTGTTCTTCTTCGGAGAGCGGGAAGGTAGGAGCTTCATTACTATCTTCTTCGAAGATCGCGGAGGTAGCATTGTAGGACTTGTCTTTACCCTTTCTGGTCGAGGAAGTCGTCCACTGATCATCTTCAATAAGATCAGGATGGACCCAGAGGATTTCGCCGTTTGGGGCTGTGTGTGGCACAAGTCCTTTTTGACGTTGTCCATACAGGTCGTCATTCACCATCTTCATTCCTACTTTGGTGATGCGTTCTGGTTTAAACCATGCTGTGGGCACTGATCCAAAGCTGATTGATACTGCATTTGCTCTGACATTCTTAGACGGCTTCGGGGTTACGACGCCTACATCAATTAACGCCTGGATTTTATCCTTTAGATGGTAGCATGACTTTGTAGGGTGATGGACCGCTCTATGGTATGCGCAATACTTCGGGTCCGTCACTTTGCTAGCCCTTTCTTGATCCACGATCGACGGCAGCTGGATTTTATTATTCTCCAACAGGTACTTAAAGATGCCGGGAACTTCGTCATCTTTGAAGGAGTACACTTTATGAAATCTTGGCTCCGAAGATTTCTGCTTCTGAGACCGTTGTTGCCATTGCGACTGCGATTGTTGTGGTGATCGTTGCTGCGGCTGTTGCTGAGGTTACAATTGGAAAGTTTGATTAGCATCAACTGCATTAGCATGTGCCTTACCTTTCCCTCGTGGGACGAAATTCTGTTGCGGAGCATTCGTCGCCTGTTGGTCTCTTTCTGCCTTCTTCCTTCTGAGGAATCGCTCGGCTTTCTCTCCTCGGACCTTCAAATCCTTCCATGTTTTAGACGTTTGATTAGCATCAACTGCATTAGCATGTGCCTTACCTTTCCCTCGTGGGACGAAATTCTGTTGCGGAGCATTCGTCGCCTGTTGGCCTCTTTCCGCCTTCTTCCTTCTGAGGAATCGCTCGGCTTGCTCTCCTCGAACCTTCAAATCTTTCCATGTTTTGGACGGTGCTGTCCCCATTGCTTCCAACATGTCCAATGCGAGGTTGTTGTGGCAAGTCTCCATCCCATTAAACGGCGTGAAGTTAATTAGATTGAACTTCGCCGGATATGGGATTGATTCCCATTCTCTTGGGTATGGACAAGGAATGCCCGTCTTTTTCATCTCTTGAGCGGAAATCAATGTATTGATTTTGCTCTCGAGGTTTTTAATCTTCAAGCTTTCACCTGTGTTTTCTCTAGCATTCTCGTTACCACCCCCTGCATTGACGGGAGGATTATTGGCATTATGAGCTGCATTCGCATTTGTGTCCTCATCTTCCTGATTAACCGGGTTACGACGACTTGGTTCGCCTTGCTGGTTTGTCAGTGCTTGGATTTGTTGGTCATGCATTTCTCTCATATTCTGCATGGCCATCTGCATTTCGAACCTGAAGCTCTCCTGTTGTTTAGCCATGGCTTCTTCGAGCATCTTGGCCACTTGTTCCGCACTTATCATAAGTGACTCGTGGGGTTGTCCCTCGCTGGATATTGTATTATCCGATGCGACCGCAGAGCCGACATCCGATTCTTCATCTTCTAAAGGTAATCTTGTCCGAATCCTACCATTAGTTGCTCGTATGATAGCTCCAGACTGAAGGCGGGTTATACGCCGGGGTGCTTCCGGAACCGACTTGGGATTATCCCATGTCGATTTTCCTTTGCTGGTCATATTAGTGGGGACCCTCGGAAATTCTCCGTCTTCAACCACCGTTCTTCTTTGTCGGAAACGCCTATGCCTTGGTTTTGGCGTTTCGGTACTGAGCCTTGTTCGCGGGGAAATTCGTTGCTTTCTTCATTGATGTCATTGCTATCTTGAATAACAGTTTTTCGGTTACAAAAGATCCGGTCTTTTTTAGATCCGGTTACAATGAAAATCAAAAATAAAGAAAATTAAAAATTACAACTTTTTCTCCTTGTGAACAGATCGCGAGCTCCTGTTTTGCGGTCGCTCGCTTTGGTGGGTTGTTTGCCTGCGCCGGGGTTATTTGCCGTGGACCACCGCGTGATCTAGATCCGAGCAGATCTACGCAGTATAACGGGTATTATTTCACCAAGGAAATAATAGCCGGAGGGATTATTTCACCAAGGAAACAATCGCTCGAATCTCGGGATCAAAGACCAAGCTTTGATCCGGAGTGTAACAACATAGATCTGAGATCTCGATCCCCTCGAGCTCCTGCCTTTTGTGATGCGGGTGCTCGCCAAGAATCAGATCTGGACGTCCGAGCCACCCCAGGGTGGCTCGGCTTTGGCCGAGCCACTCCGGGTTTTGCGTCCGTCGTTCGGTTGTTTCGGTTCTTGTATCCGCTTCGTCCATGATTCGGTTACACGGTTGATTGGTCTAAAATCGATTCGTTGACTTGATTCCTGATTTGGAAGTCTGGATCCCGTTTAGGCAGTAAATCGGCTTTGGTGTCTGAGTTTGAATCCGTTATATGGTTGGATGACTCATTGACCCTCTGTACCGTTGATTTGATTCCGCACGCGAGTGGATTCATTCCGTCGTTCACGTGCGGTTTGTCAGCTTCGTAGCCTTGTTAATCCGCTTCGTTGCGTGTCACTTGGCTTCGGTGTTGTGGACTGATGTTCGTGCTTAGATACGTCGCCTGATGGTTCATTAGTTCGTGTTGAACCGTGTCAAGTCTATAAGCAATTTTATATGCCTACAGATACCCCCTCCAAAGTTTCTCAGTCTCGTTCTTTTATAGAAGAGTCTGGAATACTTTGGATATGACTGTCCCAACCTTCAATCGGTGTAACGGGCTCTTGGAATAGCTTCTATTCTCGATTCCTTCAATCCTCCAGGCTATTCGGTGCTTTGTCGAATGCTTGAGAGGGTTCCGGTGCTGCATTTATTGTCTGACCGTTTGTCGGAATTTTGAATTTGAAGTCGATTCTGATTTCCTGGCTTTTTAGCTCGAGTTAGTTGCTTCAACATGAAATTGACCATCGGTTGACGGCTTTGAATCTTCATTGTGACGCGTTGTCCGGCGTTTAACACAGTTTATACTCGTAAGTATTTTGGAGTCTACACAGTTTAAGCTCTTAAGGAGTTGGAGCGGGGAGGTCTAGTTTATACTCATACACTCCTGGGAGTTATGTTAAGTTATCCTTAAGAATATTTTTTTAGAAAAATATTCTCCAGAAACTTCTCAACAAAGAGGAGGGAATAGTTTATACTCGTATACCTTATTGGAGTATTATTTAGGTTCGAATAATCTGAACCGGCCCAAAAAAAGTGCCAAAAAGGCAGTATTTGGGTTCAAAAATCTCTCCGACCCTTCCAAATATATGGTAGAGGGGTTAAATAGGTAAAGGACTGAACCGTAGGTTGATCAAAAGTCGTTTCAATGCTTAATTCAGCTCCAATTTGAATTCTGGTTCAAATTTGGTTCAAACTGGTTCAATTTGGCTCAAACTGGCTCATTCTGGTTCAATCTGGCTCAATTTGGCTCATTCTGGTCTGGTCTGGTCCAGCCAGGCTCAATCTGGCTCAATTTGGCTCATTCTGGCTCAATCTGGCTCAACATGGCTCAATCTGGCTTGGTCTAGTTCAGCCCTGGTCTGGTCTGGTTCAGCCAGATCTGGTTCAAGGCTATAAAATGGGTTTTTTTTTCTCTTTTTTTTTCTTTTTTCTTTTCTTTTCTCCCTAGGGCCGGCCGAACCCCTCCCCCTCTTCTCTTGATTTCTCTTCCCTCAAGCATCCATTCTCTTTCAAACCTTGATATTTGTCTTAAATCTGGCTTTCCTTTGAATCTTGGACTGAGAAATCTTCCAAAAACTCCAAATAAAAAGTTTCTCTCAGGCCCCTTGAGCGTGTGGTTCAAGTTTCCTTAAAGGTCTCGCCTTTATTGAATTTTGGGCTTTTTTTCAGGTAAATCCTCTGCAATCTTGATCTATTTCATGTTTGATCTAGTGTATGGAGTCGCGGGATCGCATATAAGGGTTGAGGGTGTGATTTGATGCCTCAAACTTGCCTTTTTTGGGGTAAAAATGGGATTTTTCCTTTTCTAGATCTGATCCCTCAATTTACCTTGCAGGTCTCTATGTCCCGTATGGCGAGGGGTCAATCCTCTACCGTGCCGACCGATGGCGCGCCTCCCTCTTATGCCGGTGAGCCACTTTTTTCTGAAAATTTACAAATTAGTCCATTTTTTCTTGGAAATTTGCAAATTGGTCCTTTCTCTTTTTTACTCCCCGTTGTTCTCCTTGGTGAGCCAACCGGGAAAAGCCTTGATTCTCCTTGGTGAGGATCGACGCTTCAAAGATATGTTTTGCTTGGTCAAAACACTATCTCATAATAAATAAAGGGGGCGTTTTGTCGCTGCGTTGTGCCTTATAAGGCAGGGATATATTATCGATATACCCTATCTTATGAAGGCGCAACGTGGCCAAAACGTCACACCCTTTATAAGGCAATGACTCTATCTTACCCCTTCGTAAGATGAGTTCAATTTCCTTTTATAACTGGAATTAACAAACGTTTAATTGCTTGTTCTCAGTTGAATACCCTTCTGGAGCGTTCTCATCTCACGCAGTATACGGGCGTCGTGGCGAGTATTATTCGACCTCCGACGATGTTTCCCCTATCCCAGTCACTCCTCAGTTCGTTTTGGGCACATCGACTGAGGTTGTCCAGGCAATGAAGGAAGGTGGGCACCGAGCTCTTCGACAGTTGATTACCGATGCACCTCTTGTGAAGGACGCCAGTTCCGTTCAGTCTCTCAGGAAGACTGATTTCTTGTTTGGCGATTCTGTCAGAGATCCCGATGCAGCATTTATCGACGCCGAGCAGTGGCTTCATAAGGCTGGCAGTAGTTTCCTGTACAAATTAGTCCTTTTTCCCCACATTGTTCTCCTTGGTGAGGCAATCGGGAAGAGCCTTGATTCTCCTTGGGGAGGATCGACGCTTTAAAGATAGGTTTTGCTTGGTCAAAACCATATCTCAAAATAAAGGGGGCGTTTTGACGCTGCATCTTGGTCAAAACACTATCTCATAATAAATAAAGGGGGCGTTTTGTCGCTGCGTTGTGCCTTATAAGGCAGGGATATATTATCGATATACCCTATCTTATGAAGGCGCAACGTGGCCAAAACGTCACACCCTTTATAAGGCAATGACTCTATCTTACCCCTTCGTAAGATGAGTTCAATTTCCTTTTATAACTGGAATTAACAAACGTTTAATTGCTTGTTCTCAGTTGAATACCCTTCTGGAGCGTTCTCATCTCACGCAGTATACGGGCGTCGTGGCGAGTATTATTCGACCTCCGACGATATTTCCCCTATCCCAGTCACTCCTCAGTTCGTTTTGGACACATCGACTGAGGTTGTACAGGCGGTGAAGGAAGGGGGGCACCGAGCTCTTCGACAGGTGATTACCGATGCACCTCTTGTGAAGGACGCCAGTTCCGTTCAGTCTCTCAGGATGCAGCATTTATTGACACCGAGCAGTGGCTTCATAAGACTGGCAATGGCTTCTTCTATTTACCGAAGATTCCTCGGCACCGTTCCTTGACTGAGCTCAGGCGTCAGGCTGTGAAACGGGAGATGTCGTGGTGCTTGACAGAGGAGCATGAGAGCGTTCATTGCGGCTACATTACTCGTCAGGCAGTTCATGGTTTGAGCAGGAATCATATTGTTGGACTGCGTCCTGGAGTGCTGGGACTAGATGCACCGCCCCGTAACGAGTTCCTTGCCTCTGCTTCCACTTTGAGGAATCGCCTCGCTAACTTAGGACGGGAGATGCCTGCACCGCGCCACAGATTCTATGGTTGGGTCCATTCTTTGGACAGGTTTTGGTGGGCTCGTATGACGAAGTACGTCTTGAGCCGTTGGAGCGAGGAGTTGCACGCTTGCGGTCTTTATGCAGCCATTCGTGCCACCATGCATGGTTTACCCGTTAGTGCGAAGCATTTCTTTGCCTTATGCGAGCTTTATAATCCGGATTCGAACACCTTTCTGACTAGGCACGGAGAGTTGGGTTTGGCTCTTCATGAGATGCATAAGATTTCTGGTTTGCCCATGGGTCAGATGTTATACCAGGAGTATTTTCCTTCCAACCATGAACTGAGTCAGCTGAAGGATCGCATGCCCGACCGCTACGAGACCTTATGGGACCTCACTTGTCACTATCACATTGCTTTGGCGCAGTCTAAGCCCCTAGCGAAGAGGACCAAATCAAATGTGAGCCTGAAGCAGTTCGCATCATATTTGTTCAGGAATCTGGAGAGCCATTCTGGCCAATCTATTTGTGAACTGGCACCGCTGACTCCTTCAGAGGTTAATAAGCTGCTGAAGAAGACTGACGCTCATTCCTATACCATTAGCAGTCCTGAGAGTGGCTTTCCTGCAGGGACTAAATTCAAATCATTCTTATGCCATGCGACCGCACCGATTCGTCCGATGACTCTCCTTGCCGGTTATCTCGCCATATGGTTGAAGAAATGTGTGGTTCCGTATCAGTCTGGTGACGCTCTGCCACTGGAAGTGCTCTATCCTGCAGTTCAGCTTGCCTACAAGAAGGAACTTTCGCTTCTTCCGGTGATGGTGGCTAACATTCATCGAGGGCTTCGACAGATTTCTGGTGCTTTTACACGGAGAGATAATGACAAACCGACTCAGATTCCTACCATTAAGGTGGAGCTTCCGTATATTTATTTGATGGCTTGGTTCGTCCTTCATCGTTCCGATGTGATGTCGGTACCGAATGCCATAGACCAGTCTGTTCCCTTTCTACAGCTGCTTGAGAAAGGCGAGTGGGAGGGCCGAGGATTCCCTGATATCAGGAGGCAGCTACAAGTCCACAAGTGCTGGGCATTCTCCACTTGCTTTCCACAGTTCCCCAGCCGGTACGGCGAGTGTTTGATTGATGAGGAGAAGCCGAGGGAGTATAGGACTTATTTGGATATGGGCTGCTTTAATTGGCTAGTGAACATTAGGCCGGGTTACCTGACTTTCCGGGTGGGGAACCAGTGCTTCATAGAGCCGTATCTACCTTGCCGATTCGCCCGCCAGTTCGGTTATGACCAGCTTTATGTAGGGAACCCGCGCCAGCAGCTTCGGGCTCATGGAGGTCTGGTGGACGGTCTTCGTGCATGGTTGTGGACCGTGACTGGTTGCACTGGAGCTAGGTTCAGTCTCCCAGGTACTGAGCGACAGTTGAACCTCACTTTCCTGAGCTGCAAGTGGTTGCTAGCAGCTAATAAGACTGTCCCTGTGAAGCCTATTGAAGAGTTGGTGGCCGAAGAAGCCTCTCAGATTGATTCTCATGTGATTCGAGACGGTGCTCGGTCACAGAGAGTGCGGGGCAAGACCCGCCGACTTGATGCAGAAGGTCATAGGGCATTTAGTTCTGCTGGAGAGGCCTCAGGCGGAGATCCTGAAGACTACGGGCAGATTTCGAGCGAGGTTAGTCTCCCATCTTTTCTTTCTGCATTTCCAAATTGCTATTCCTGATCACTATCTGATATTTCAGGTACAGCGACAAACAGTGAAGAGGAATTCCATCCTTTTACCCGGACAAGACCTTCGACTACTGTCCGTGCTGATAGGCGGAAGAGACTAGCCCATAAGCCGCCTGCAGATTCGCGGGCATCTGAGATGAACTTGGCTGGTGATGATCCTGCTAGCAACAGAGGTAACATCTACTCTATAGATCATTCTCTTGATCGTTTAGATTTTTAGGCTCATGCTTTCCCATTCTATGCAGGAGAGCGCGAGGAAGGGGAGATGGGTTTCGATCCTGCTCCTCATGAGTTTGTATCTTCTGGTGAGCCTGACTCACATTACCAAGTAGAAAAACTTACAGAAGCCGACGACTTTAGGGAGGCTACCAATGTAGGACCAGATTCAGTGAATCCAGATGCATCTACGAGAGGTAACTCATTTCAATTGGTCATAGTCTCTTTATTATTCTTTCGTACTTATACCCTCTTGTGTCAGATTTTTCAGTTGACGATTTTGACGAGGAGGGTTTGCCTATGGACACTTACTTATACCCTCTTGTGTCAGATTTTTCAGTTGACGATTTTGACGAGGAGGGTTTGCCTATGGACACTTCTATGTTCCACTTCATGTATGACTCTCCTCAGATTGATGGCCAGCTGCCCGAGGATATGTTTCCTGAGCTTGCACTCCCTCAGGATCCCGAGAATGGTTCTTCTGACGGTATGTGTCTCTTCTCAAGTTAATTACAGGACTAGCCAAAAAAAAAAAATTTTTTTTTTGGCTAATGCAGCTATAAAGTGATGTGTCTGATCATTCTGTTTTGTGCTTAACAGGAGCTTTTGTTGATACTGACCCTGTTGAGCCGGCTGTGAGACCAACTCCACCAGTTGATACACCTACAGTCGTCACACCTCCACTACCCCCAGTGACTCAAGGGGAAGGAGGTATGAATTAAGCAATTTACGAATATCCTTTATTTCTTTATTGAAACTTCTTGACAGATTTCTCCTTCTTGTGTAGGGCCTTCCTCTCGTCCTTGTGAAGGAGTTGTTATCAGACAGCGACCCAGAGAAGATTGTCATCTGTATAGAGATCCGTTCCTTCTTCTCCTTTGTGAATGCTATGATTGACAAGCTCTTCCACGGCGGACTTTCCCTTCACCAGTTCAAGCCATTCCTTGATCTTAAAATAAATTCCATAAGGGATGCAGGGTACCCAGATCTGGCGAAGTCTATTGTTGATGATCTTGACCGCCTAGAGCGTGAGCTTCAGATGTTTCGTGAGCTTCGGGATGCAGGTGCCTCTTCATTCATTGCTGTTGAGTTGGATACTCATTTACAGACACGGCGCGATGCTAGGTTTCTTGCTGAGTTAGACATTCAGGTGCAGCGGGATCGAGTGGACCAAGTTGAGGCCCACCTTGCTGCTAAATCATCTTCACTCGCCGAGCTTGACTCTTGTCTTGCCTCCTGTGCGACCGAGATAGACCAGTTCAGAAGAGCACTCCGTGAAAAAGAGGAGACTTTTGGTATTCTTCAGATGACGAAGGTACAGGATCAACATGCCCACACTGCTTTATCTGGTGAGTTGACATCTTTGAAGCAGAAGTTGGCTGAGACGGAGGAGATTGCTGCGAGAACTTTAGATACCGACGAGGAGTCCATCAGAGCTGAGCTGAGGCAAGCTTATGATGAGAAGCTTTCTAAGCTTAACCAGCAGATTTTTGGCCATGTTTTTGATGTATGATTTCATTTGCTGAATGTCTTGACTTTTGATCCTTTTAGTGGAACTGGTTTCTTTTATCTTTATCTTTATTATGATTCCTCATTCCGTTTGAAATGATTGACCATAATACTTTTAGGATTTTTGGCAAACCCTCAGCCATCAACGGATTTGATTAGCCTTTACCGACTACCGTTTGAGTCGGGCTAGCATGCGGATTGTCTAAATCCGTTCCGCATGTCACGTTGTGCTAAGAGAGTGAATTCTCTGAGACTTTTGTGCTATCCCGGCGACACGTGTTAGGTGTTGACTTTAGGATTTTTGGCTAACCCCCAGCCTTTAACGGGTTTGATTAGCCTTTACCGATTACCGTTTGAGTCGGGCTAGCATGCGGATTATCTAAATCCGTTCCGCATGTGACATTGTGCTAAAGGAATGAACTCCCTTAGACTTGATGCTACAACTTCGAATATGTAGACTTCGCCATTGTTATGGGAATAGGCTACCCAGCAACGTGTTTTAGACATTGACTTATCCCTACTTAAGCTTCGGGATAAAATTCCCCAGAATCGAACTCTGGTGTCTTTTTCTTCGGAGAAAGACTAAACCGGCGACGCGTGTTAGGCGTCGGCCTATCCTTTCTTAGGATTCAGGATGAAATTCCCCATGCGTGTAAGGCATGGATTTTGGTGTTATTAATAACAACCTGCCACAATGTTGAATATGTGAACGGGTGTTCTTTTTAACGGTTAAGAACTAACCGGCGGTGCGGGTTAAGCGCCGACTTATCCTTACTTAGGTTTCAGGATAAAATACCCCAGAATCGAGCTCTGGTGTCTTTTTTCTATGGAAAAAGACTAAACCGGCAGCGCGTGTTAGGCGCAGACTTATCCCTGCTTAGGATTCGGGATAAACTTCCTAGGATGAATCCTAAATTGATAAATTTCGGAAAAGATCGATGCGGGAAAGGAAGAATTTTATATTCTATTTCCCGGTCTTCTTTTAGGGTGAAGGCGAACCCGAAAACAAGGAAGGAAGAATTTTATATTCTATTCCCTGATTCTGGAAAGGAAGAATTTTATATTCTATTTCCAGCGAAGAAGAAACTAGAAGTGGGATCTCCACTCCGAGAATCTGGAAAATTTAGATAAACTTGCCTTTTATAGGATTGGTTATTTAAATTGGGAAAAAGAGTTCTTCGTTTATCGAAGTGAAGTTTCAACTTTGGCTATAACCGTGAGAGGATTTAACCAAAGAGAAGAGAAAGGAGTTCTTTCGTTTATCGAAAGGAGACTCTGATCTGAAAGGGGACCTTCTTGTCTATGGAAAGAGTCAAGAGGGCCAGATGGACATTTTTGGTGGACCCACTGTCAATTGAAACTGATCAGTGAGGGATTTTGGTGGAGAAAAATAATTTTGGGTTATCCTGTAAAATTCTTCAAGGAATTTCCCGGTAAATGGGTTATCCTAAATGTACTAAGGATAGTACTTTTTCAGGAACTTCCCATTTATTGGCATTAATTGCCTGGCGCCCTCTTGAGTAATCAGGCGATATGCGCCGTTTGAATAGACTGTGTCTATTACAAACGGTCCTTCCCATTTGGGTTCGAATTTACCTTTCTTCTTGGAGGTGAGAATTATTGGTCGGCGAGCAGCGAGGACCAGATCTCCTTCCTTGAAGCTTCTCTGTCGGACTCTTTTGTTAAAAGCCCTTGACATCCTGGCTTGGTAAAACTCGATGTGTTGTTGAGCCTCCAAACGCTTTTCATCCAGCCTCTCGAGCTCTTCGAGACGCTTCTGATGTTGTTCCTCCGTCGTCATCTCTGTTGCGAGGGCGATCCGAAGGGATGGAATCTGAATTTCCAGCGGTAGCACAGCTTCACATCCGTATACCAGCGAGTACGGGGTGTCACCCGTGGGCGTGCGTATGGTGGTGCGGTAAGCCCAGAGTGCCTCATCGAGTTTATCGTCCCAGTCTCGTTTATTGGTCTTCACGAGCTTTGACAGGATCTTAATGATCGTTTTGTTAAACACCTCCGCTAATCCATTCGCAGCGGGATAATAAGGTGTTGATGAGACGTCTTCAATTTTGAACTTGTCGCAGAACCTGACGAAGGCGTTGCTTATGAACTGCGGACCGTTGTCATGAATGATCCGTCTTGGCACGCCATGTCGGTATATGACATGATGCTTGATGAAATTAATGACGTGAATCTATCGCCTTTGACTGAGGGGGGAAAAATAGGACCAACAATGTCCATGCCCCATACTTCGAACGGCCATGAGGTGGTTGATGTGTGCAACTGCTCTGGCGGTTGATGCATATAATTCGCATGTATCTGGCAAGCGTGGCATTCTCGTGCGTATTCGATTGCGTCACGAACCATCGTTGGCCAGAAATATCCCATCCTCCTGATGCGATCATACAGTTTAGGACCGGGCTGATGCGCACCACATTCTCCTTCGTGTGCTTCCTTAAGAACTTCCTTTGCTTCTCTGTTCGAAAGGCATCGCTTTTGCTTCTTTGTGTGAAAGACATCGAAGTAATAAACCATCGTATCCCCTACGGTATAACATATGGGTCTCGGCATTATAAAAGAATCTTGGCGCTCTTCGGCGAATTGATTCCCTTTCTTTTACGTCTTCTGGCAGAATACCATACTGGACGTAGTCAATGATGGGAAAACGCCAATCTCAGGACTCAGACCTAATTTGAGTTGAATTCACCTCCTTGGCGTTTACGTTTCCGTCATCTTCCTCTTCAATATCCCTACTGTATATGGGTACGCAGAGTTGATGCGTCCGTACTGTGACTAACAGCTCAGCTTCGGGAGGCTGTGCCAGTGATACTGCTAGTGCCGCCAGTGCGTCTGCATAAGCGTTCTGGAGACGAGGGATGTATTCAATAAAGAATTCTTCGAAAGATTCTGCCATTTTGATGGCTTCCTGGTGGTACGGGATCAGGTCTTGATTCCTGACTTCATACTCACCGCGAACTTGGTTGACTATCAATTGCGAATCTCCAAAAGCTTCGAGATATTCGACCCCCAGCTCTTTGGCGAAACTGAGTCCAATGAGAAGCGCGTTGTATTCGGCAACATTATTGGAGCACGGACTAGTCAACGAATAAGCCCGAGGCATCACGTGCTTTCCAGGGGAGATTAAGACGACTCCAACTCCAGAGGAAACTGTAGGACATCCCGGGGTTATTACTCTATTAACTGCCCTTGAGGCACCATCGAAGTATAATTGCCATACTTGTTGGTGTGATGTGGTGTTAACCTCGTGGGTTTCATCCGGCAAGTCATCATATACTTCTGCCGTATCTGTGGTCGGGTTTGCCGCCAAAAGGTCACAAATCGCCTGTCCTTTTATCGACTTCTGCTGCTTGAAGTGCAAATCGTATTGGGACAAGAGAAGGGCCCATTTCGCTAATCGCCAATTCATAGAGGCCGGTTGCGTCATAAACACCCGTACTGGATTAACGTTGGAGATAACGTAGATCGTCTGTCCCACCAGGTAATGCCGCATCTTTTGCATCGCAAATACCAATGCAAGGCATTCTTTCTCAATCATCGGATATCGAGACTCAGCGCCTACCAAGGTCCGACTGAGGTAATAAACTGCCTGTTCGTGACCGTTATCATCGTCTTGCGCTAGTAAGGCACTTATCGAGTGGTTCATCGCCTTGAGATAAATCAAGAACGGTTTACCAGATTTCGGTGCAACGAGAACAGGAGGGTTCGCCAGATATGTTTTGATATCTTCGAACGCTTTTTGGCAGGCATCATCCCAGATGAATGATACTCCTTTCTTGTTCAGCTTAGAGAACGGTTGGCACTTCCCAGAAAGATTTGAGATGAAACGCCGGATATAAGCTAAACGCCCTTGCAATCCTCTGAGTTCTCTCAGATTCCTCGGGGGCTGCAATTCATGTATCGCCTTCACCTTATCAGGATCGATATGTATACCCTTAGTGGTGACGACGAACCCAAGGAATTTTCCGCTGGACATTCCAAGGAATGATTTAGTGGGGTTCATCTTCAATTGATGACTCCTCATGAGATCGAACATCGTCTTCAAATCCTTGATGTGATCTTCCTTGTTGCGGCTTTTCACAACCAAATCATCAACGTAACATTCGACTGTTTTCCTGAGATGTTCTTGGAAAATCTTAGTCATCGCTCGCTGGTATGTGGCACCGGCATTCTTCAGGCCGAAAGGCATCACCGTATAGCAGAAAACGCCGAGGGATCACCGTATAGCAGAAGACGCCGAGGGGTGTTCTAAACGCTGTATGCTTCTCGTCATCCGGGTGCATCTTGATTTGGTTATACCCCGAAAAGCCGTCCATGAAGGACATCCTCTCGAATCCACATGTATTGTCGATAATGACATCCGTGATTGGGAGAGGAAAATCGTCTTTCGGACATGCTTCATTCAGGTTCCTGAAGTCGATGCAAATCCTGATTTTGCCATTCTTCTTCATGACGGGAACGATGTTGGCTAACCAGTCTGGATGTTGTTCTTCTCGGATAAATCCTGAATCGATCAAATTCTTAACCCGGACGAAACCGTCTTTGCTGTTGTTTGACAGGTTTGGCATCCGGCTTGATGTCAAGGCGGTGCATTGCCACATTAGGGTCGAGTCCTGGCATATCTTCGTAGTTCCAGGCGAAGACGTCAATGTATTCTCTGATTAGGGCAATTAATTCCTCCTTGTCATCTGGAGGAAGACTACCGCTGATGAATATGGGCTTCGGATTGGCCTCATTGCCCATATTAATTTGGACTACTTCATCTTCGGTTGATGGTTCTCTCTGTTCGAACCTATCACCGTACTGCATGTTTATGTGATGTACCCATGGGTCTTCCCACGTTGGCATTTGATCGTCATCCTCCAACGTAGATGGATCAGCTGTAGTCATGTTTGACATTAAGGTTTTGAACATTTCTCCCAAACTTGTGTCGGAATCCTCAGCTGAAGAATCTGGCAAGTACCCATCCTTAGCTTTGTTAGCAATTTGATCGATAATTTGCCAACCACATTCGTCATCTGATGAAACATAGCCTAAGCCTCGCCCGTATTTATAATAATCCTCTGGTCTCCCTTTTGGTACATATACTGCTTTGGCTGGAGTACGAGGACCTCGATCGAAGTATAAACCTTCTCCGAGTGTAAAATCGTACCCCTGCTTTTCCATGAGCTTGCGCGCTTCCGGACTATATTTAGATAAATGCCGACCAGGTTTGTCATCATCTTCATCTTCACTTAGGAAATGATCTGGCAACGGAAGATTTTCTCCTTTACCATAAATCACTTCCTTTTGTCCCCCTACCTTGGCAGGAATAATTCGGGTTGTTCCGAAAGAATGTTGGAGACTTCTCTTCGTTACATAAGATGATCGGAGCGGCATACATAAATCTGGGTTATCATATAATCCCTTTATCGCATCATTAAGAGACAAGGAGTACTCTAAATCATGATTTATTTCAATATCAGCAAGTTGCCAGTTACAACCGCCATCTGACGATTGTTCATCGTCAAGATTGATTACAAAGGGTACAATGTCATTTAAAACAAAATCGCCATTGTAATCGAATCCGGCCTCGGAATCAGCTTCTTCTCCGCTGTCCGTGCCTTGGATCGATGGTTCCGTGTCAGATTCGTTACCATAAAGGAGAGAATCAGTGAAGTAATTCTCATACCCTTTGAATGGTTGCTTATCTGCGACCACCGTCCTGACCCTTCCATCAGTGTCGACATATTTCAGACACTGATGTAAGGTGGAGGGAACTATAACATTACTATGGATCCAAGGCCGACCCAATAGTAAATTATAGGATGTCTCAGCATCTATCACGTAACACGTGACCTCCGTCTTCAGATCGCCCATTTGGCATTTTATTCGGATCTTCCCCAAAGGCCTTGACCCGCTGGTGTTGAATCCGTAAATGACTGTGCCTGTAGACGCCAATTTGCTGACTGGAATGCCAAGACTATGCATTAGGCGAAGCGGCATAATGCTCACAGCGGAACCCGGATCTACTTGGATTCGGTTGACCTCGCTGGAGCCAATGTACCCGACAAAATACAAGGGCCGATCATGGTTTGAATTCTTCGTCTGCATGTCTTCTTTGGTGAAGGTGATGCAGGGAATGTTCTTAGCTGCCACATTGCACTGTTGAGCTAACAGTTCTAGTTCCTCAGGCGCCGGTTTGATCCGAGTGAGGAATGCTTCTGAATCGGCCAAGGCCTCTTGCAATGCTTCTCTAGTTTCTTTAGACAGCCGCAGCAACTCATATAGCGTTATCCGCGCTGGAATATTAGCTAGCTGAGCCATGATGTCAAAGGCGCGTGGAGTTTTCGAACTCTCCGGTTTATCCTTTCCAATCGGACGACTGAAACGAGATTGCTTCGGATTTTGAACCTCCTCGGGCCTCTTTTCTTTATGTTTATCTACCGGCTGTCGTAGAGCTTCTTTACCCAGTGTGGGACTCGTAATTACTCCCATCTCCGTGAGAGTTTTGGCTGGTCCCCGTTTATTCACCCCCTGCTCACTAGGTGGTGGATAGTTGTAGTGATATTCGTTTCCGCTTCGGGTCGCAAAAACTTCTTGTTCTTCTTCGGAAAGCGGGAAAGTGGGGATTCTTTCAATCATGAAGAAGAATGGCAAAATAAGGATTTGCATCTACTTCAGGAACCTGAATGAAGCATGTCCAAAAGACGATTTTCCTCTCCCAATCACGGATGTCATTATCGACAATACATGTGGATTGTACTCTAAATCATGATTTATTTCAATATCAGCAAGTTGCCAGTTACAACCGCCATCTGACGATTGTTCATCGTCAAGATTGATTACAAAGGGTACAATGTCATTTAAAACAAAACCGCCATTGTAATCGAATCCGGCCTCGGAATCAGCTTCTTCTCCGCTGTCCGTGCCTTGGATCGATGGTTCCGTGTCAGATTCGTTACCATAAAGGAGAGAATCAGTGAAGTAATTCTCATACCCTTTGAATGGTTGCTTATCTGCGACCACCGTCCTGACCCTTCCATCAGTGTCGACATATTTCAGACACTGATGTAAGGTGGAGGGAACTATAACATTACTATGGATCCAAGGCCGACCCAATAGTAAATTATAGGATGTCTCAGCATCTATCACGTAACACGTGACCTCCGTCTTCAGATCGCCCATTTGGCATTTTATTCGGATCTTCCCCAAAGGCCTTGACCCGCTTGTGTTGAATCCGTAAATGACTGTGCCTGTAGACGCCAATTTGCTGACCGGAATGCCAAGACTATGCATTAGGCGAAGCGGCATAATGCTCACAGCGGAACCCGAATCTACTTGGATTCGGTTGACCTCGCTGGAGCCAATGTACCCGACAAAATACAAGGGCCGATCATGGTTTGAATTCTTTGTCTGCATGTCTTCTTTGGTGAAGGTGATGCAGGGAATGTTCTTAGCTGCCACATTGCACTGTTGAGCTAACAGTTCTAGTTCCTCAGGCGCCGGTTTGATCCGAGTGAGGAATGCTTCTGAATCGGCCAAGGCCTCTTGCAATGCTTCTCTAGTTTCTTTAGACAGCCGCAGCAACTCATATAGCGTTATCCGCGCTGGAATATTAGCTAGCTGAGCCATGATGTCGAAGGCGCGCGGAGTTTTCGAACTCTCCGGTTTATCCTTTCCAATTGGACGACTGAAACGAGATTGCTTTGGATTTTGAACCTCCTCGGGCCTCTTTTCTTTATGTTTATCTACCGGCTGTCGTAGAGCTTCTTTACCCAGTGTGGGACTCGTAATCACCCCCATCTCTGTGAGAGTTTTGGCTGGTCCCCGTTTATTCACCCCCTGCTCACTAGGTGGTGGATAGTTGTAGTGATACTCATTTCCGCTCCGGGTCGCAAAAACTTCTTGTTCTTCTAGTGGGGATTCTTTCGTCATCTTCCCCTGGGATGGCAGAGACTCCATAACAAGACTTCCCTTTCCCTTTAGACTTCCACCCGGATGACGACCCGGCCCATTGGTCATCTCCAATCAGATCGGGGTGAACCCAAAGGATTTCACCATTTGGGGCTGTGTGCGGCACAAGTCCCTTTTGGCGCTGTCCGTGCGGGTCGTCATTCACCGTCTTCATCCCGACTTTGGTGACGCGTTTTGGCTCGAACCAAGTTGTAGGCACCGACCCAAAACTGATTGACACTGCGTTTGCCCCCACATTCTTGGCTGGTTTCGGGGTTATGACCCCTACGTCGATTAACGCCTGGATCTTGTCCTTGAGGTGGTAGCATGATCTCGTAGGGTGGTGGACCGCTCTGTGGTACGCGCAGTACTTTGGATCCGTCACCTTGCTGGCTCCCTCTTGATCCACGACCGCCGGCAGCTGGATTTTGTTCTTCTCCAACAAGTATTTGAAGATGCCGGGAACTTCATCATCTTTGAAGGAGTAGACTTTGGGAAACCTCGGCTCCGAAGACTTTTGTTTCTGAGGCCGTTGCTGCCAATGCGGCTGGGATTGTTGTGGCGCTCGTTGCTGCTGTTGTTGCTGAGGTTGCAATTGAAAAGTTTGGTTAGCATCAACGGCATTAGCATGAGCTTTACCTTTTCCTTTTTGGTTGAAGTTCTGTTTCGGAGGATTCGTTGCCGGTTGGCCTCTCTCCACCTTCTTTCTCCTGAGGAATCGCTCAGCTTGCTCTCCTCGGACTTTCAGATCCTTCCATGTCTTGGATGGTGCTGTGCCCATTGCTTCCAACACGTCCAGCGAAAGGTTGTTGTGGCAGGTCTGGAGGATGAATTCCTCGGTGATCGGGTCCCGGCAATTCATCGCCTTGTTCCGGAACCTTTTGACGAAGGTGTCGACTAACTCTCCGTCTTTCTGCTTCTCATCGAGCAACGATCCGATAGATATCTCGGTGTCGTCGTCGAAGAAGTTGGCCAGGAACTTGGTCTCCATGTCATCCCAGCTGTTTACGCTGCCTGGCTTGAGGCGGCGATACCAATCGAAGGCGGCTCCGCGAAGAGTGCCGACGAATGACCGCACCATCAGAGGCTCATTACCAGAGATCACCCCCAAATGCGATTTGAAGTAAATCAAATGCTGGGTAGGTGAACCCATCCCATTAAACGGCGTGAAGTTAATTAGATTAAACTTCGCCGGATATGGGATCGATTCCCATTCTCTTGGGTATGGGCAAGGAATGCCTGTTTTCTTCATCTCTTGAGCGGAAATTAGTGTGTTGATTTTGCTCTCGAGGTTCTTGATCTTCAGACTTTCGCCTGTGTCTTCATTGGCATTCTCATTACCACCCCCTGCATTGACAGGATGATCATTGGTATTCTGAGCATTTGTATCCTCATCTTCCAGATTAACCGGGTTACGACGATCTCGCCTTGCTGGTTCGTCAATGCTTGAATTTGTTGGTCATGCATTTCTCTCATGTTCTGCATGGTCATCTGCATCTCGAACCTGAAAGTTTCCTGCTGCATAGCCAAAGCGTCTTCAATCATCTTGGCAATTTGCTCCGCATCTATCATAAGTGCCTCGCGGGATTGTCCCTCGCTGGATACCGTATTATCTGATGCGACTGCGGAGCCGGCATCAGATTCTTCATCTTCTAAAGGGCGTCTTGTCTGAACCCTACCATAGGTTGCTCTCTCGATGGTTCCGGACTGCAGACGGGTTCTAGGCCGGGAGGCTCTCAGAATCGACTCGAAATCATCCCGTGCCGATGTCCCCTTGCTGGTCATATTGGTAGTGACCCTTGAATGTTCACCGTCTTCGACCATTGTTCTTCTTCTTCGGAAACGTCTAGTCCTTGGCTTTGGCGCTTCCATGCTGAGTCTTTCAAAAACTGAAATTCTTTCGGGGACCACCTTGATGCAGTTGCATTCGGACAATACCGCCCGAATGAATTTGGAACAGGGGCATTGAATTTCCTGTTCTCGGGGACTCCTCTTCCTGGTTCTATTCGTACCCCCAGCACGATAGTACAACTCGTCATTTTGACAGTCGGAGTAACCTATTGTGTGCGGGCACGACTTCTCAGGTATAACACTATCACTATCAGATGATAATGTTTCCATCTGAGGTTGGATCGCCCTCTTTGGGCTTTCAAAGGTTACACGCCTAGAAACGTGCCTTTGTGGGCGCGATTCTTCAGCGTGCTCCTGCACTTCGATGCGTAAAGTTGTACGCTTGGGTGCTACGATTTTCTCCAAATGTTGAGGGTTGCGGCGACCCCCAGCATGTTGATTTGTTTGGGACTTCTTCATTGGCCCCAACCGTTCTTGAACTGGAGTTTTACCTCGTTCTTTGGGAAGTGGACCGAGGCGCTCTAAAATTGGCTTCCTCCTTCGGGATGATTCTGCATGATCTCCCGGAGTGGCCATAGGAATTAACGGCGACTTTGTTTGACTCGCCGGAGTTTGACCTTGCTTAGAAGGCTGCGATGGTTGCTTTTTGGCCTGAGTCGCCACTTCAGACTTCGGCTTCCAGACTTGGCGGGTTGGTGACGGTTTCTTCATCACCTCCTTTTGCAGTCTTCTACGGGCTTCTTCAGCTTTGGCCCGTACTTGCGCCGATAATGCGCGGCGCTTGCGGATACGCTCCTCCAGCGTCGTACGGCTCCGTTTGACCCGGACCCACTCCATTGTTGATGGCTTGGAGGAACCATTCTTCACTTGATGTTGAGGCTGTTTGCCTCGTTTGTTCTTCAGATCCGCATTGTAGCGGACCCCGTCAACGGACTCCATGGCCTTGACGAATTGCTTCGCGAGGCGTTGACACTGCCTCTGGCGAGCTCTCTTAGAGAGAGTCACCACGCCTTCGATGGCGGATTTGACCTGCTTAGAGGCCAATGGGACTTCACCCGACGCAACTTCGGCGTCGATCGGGGTGAGGTTGTCGTTGGTGGCTTCAACTTCTTCGCACCAACGGACTTTTCTCCTAGAGGAGAACTTCTGGAATTTCTTGGACTTACGGGGGGAGGTTGATCCAGACGAGGACACGTACTCCTCGTACTTCTGCTGGTCGAACTCATACTCGACCTCCTCCACGACCGGGATCGAGATCCGCGGCTGCGACGCTCCGATCTCGGCAGCGAGATCGGTGGCTCCCACTGTGGTCGCCAGATTGTTCACGGGGAAAATCGTTGCTTTCTTCATTGATTCCATTGCTATCTTGAATAACAGTTTTTCGGTTACAAAAGATCCGGTCTTTTTTAGATCCGGTTACAATAAAAATCAAAAATAAAGAAAATTAAAAATTACAACTTTTTCTCCTTGTGAACAAATCGCGAGCTCCTGTTATTCGGTCACTCGCTTTGGTGGGTTGTTTGCCTGCGCCGGGGTTGTTTGCCGTGGACCACCGCGCGATCTAGATCCAGACAGATCTACGCAGTATAACGGGTATTATTTCACCAAGGAAATAATAGCCGGAGGGATTATTTCACCAAGGAAACATGCCGAGCCACCCTAGGATGGCTCGGCCTTGGCCGAGCCACCCCAGGGTGGCTCGGCTTTGGCCGAGCCACTCCGGGTTTTGCGTCCGTCGTTCGGTTGTTTCGGTTCTTGTATCCGCTTCGTCCGTGATTCGGTTACGCGGTTGATTGGTCTAAAATCGATTCGTTGACTTGATTCCTGATTTGGAAGTCTGGATCCCGTTTAGGCAGTAAATCGTCTTTGGTGTCTGAGTTCGAATCCGTTATATGGTTGGATGACTCATTGACCCTCTAGACCATTGATTTGATTCCGCACGCGAGTGGATTCATTCCGTCGTTCACGTGCGGTTTGTCAGCTTCGTAGCCTTGTTAATCCGCTTCGTTGCGTGTCACTTGGCTTCGGTGTTGTGGACTGACGTTCGTGCTTAGATACGTCGCCTGATGGTTCATTAGTTCGTGTTGAACCGTGTCAAGGGACCTATAAGCAATTTTATATGCCTACAAGCCTTTTGAAAACTGAAATTCTTTCAGGGACTGTCTTGATGCAGTTACACTCAGACAATACTGTCCGAATGAGTTTGGAACAGGGGCATTGAGTTTCTAGTTCTCGAGGACTCCTTTTCCTAATCTTACTCGTACCCCCAACATGATAGTACAACTCATCGGCTTGAAGGTCAGAGTAACCTATCGTGTGTTGGCACGACTTCTCAGGTATAATGTCATCATTATCAGACGACAATGTTTCCTTCTAAGGGCAAACTGCCTTCTTTGGGCTTTCAAGAGTCACGCGCCTCAAAATATGCCTTTGTGGGCGTGAGTTCTCAGTGGGCTCCTGGACTTCAATGCACAAATTGGTGTGCCTAGCTGCCCTGATCTCTTCGTCATGTTAAGGGTGGCGGCGACTCCCAGCACGTTGAGTCATTCGGGGCTTTTTTATCGGGCCCAAATATTCTTGAACTGGAGCTTTGCATCGTCCATCGGGAAGTGGACCGAGGCGCTCCAAAACTAACTTCTTTCTTCGGGATGATTCTGCGTGATCTCCTGGAGTAGCTATGGGAATTATTGGCGATTTTGGTTGGTTCGCCGGAGGTTGAACTTTTGCTGAAGGCTACAAAGGTTGCTCTTTAGCCTGAATCGCCGCTTTAGACTTCGGCCTCCAGACTTGGAGGGTTGATGGCGGCTTTTTGGCCACTTCCTTTTGCAGTCTTCTGCGGGCTTCTTGGACTTGAGCCCGTGCTTGCGCTGACAGTACGCGGTGCTTGCGAATGCGCTCATCGAGTGTTGAACGATTCCGTTTGACACGGATCCATTCATTCGTTGGCGGCTTGGAGGAGCTGCCATTCATTGGTTGTTGAGGCTGTTAGCCTCTTCTGCTCTTCAGATCCGCGTTATAGCGGATTCCGTCAGTGGACTCCATTGCCTTTGCGAGTTGCCACGCCAGGCGTTGATGTCGCCTCTGGCGGGCTCTCTTTGAGAGAGTCACAATGCCCTCAACAGCGGAGGAATTGGTAGGAACAGATTTGACCTGGTTGGAGGTCGGTGGAGCTTCACCCGATGCAACTTCGGCATCAATTGGGGTGAGATCTTCGTTGGCATTCTGCACTTCTTCGTACCAACGAACTTTTCTTCTGGAGGAGAACTTCTTGGACTTGCGGGGGGAGGTTGATCCGGACGAGGAAGACAGATACTCCTCAAACTTTTTGTTGGTCAAATTCATACTCGACCTCCTCCTCGACTGATTTTGAGATCCGCGGCTGCGACGCAACTATCTCGGCAGCGAGATCGGTGGCTCCTACTGTGGTCACCAGATTGTTCGCGGGGAAAATCGTTTTTATTGTTGAGGTCATTGTTTCCTTAAGTAACAGTTTATCGGTTACAAAAGATCCGGTCTTTTTATAAGATCCGGTTACAACAAAATCAAACAAAGAAAAAAAAAGATTACAACTTTCCTTTTCTCGAACAAATCGCAAGATCCTGTTTTGTGGTCTCTTGCTTATGTGGGTTCTTTGCCTACGCCGGGGTTAATCCGTGGACCACCGCGCGATCTTGATCTGGTCGGATCTACACGGTATGACGGGTGTTATTTCACGAAGGAAATAACAGCCGAGGGGATTATTTCACCAAGGAAATAATAGCCCTAAGTAATCAAAATCGACCAAGCGAAATCGATACTCTTCTCGGGATCAAAAACCAAGTTTTAATCCGGAGGATAACCGTGTGGATCTCAGATCTGATCTCTCTCTCGAACTCCTGCCTTGTTTGACGCGGATGATCGCCAAGAACCAGATCTGAAAAGTCCAAGTCTTCAAAGCTTCAAGATTCCGAAGTTAAGATCTCAATCCAGCAGAGTTTCGCCTCAAAAAAGTCCAACCTCCAAAACATGGTCGAGCCACCACTTGGTGGCTCAGCCACCGAGCCACCTAGGTGGCTCGGTGAGCCACCTAGGTGGCTCGGCTTTGGCCAAGCCCTCCGGGTGTTCGTCGCTTCGCCCATTTTTTGATTTTGCGGTTTATCCGATCTTTAGTGTTGATCTGGACTCTGATTTGGCAATCCGGATCCTGATTTGGCAGTAAATCCGCTTCGGTGTTGTGGTCTAATGATCATGCTTGGATATATCGTCCGACGGTTCGTTGGTTTGTCAAATCACCGTGCCAAGCTGTGTTAAGGGACCTATAAACAGTTTGACTATGTACTCCACTTGAGACATTTTAGACTTGAGAGGTTTATGTTCTAGAGTTGTAAAGGCTGTGTGTCTTATTTCCTGTATCAGACATTATGTACTTTGAGACATGTTGAGGTCTCCGGATCTTTATTGTTCATTTCAGACATTGACTATGTACTTCAGCTTATTTGATTGATGTGATGTATAAATTTGAGTCCTATCATTTCATCAAGCATTTGTTGTAAGATCTTTTACTTGATTTGTACTACACCTGTTGTTGATTCCACTAGGGAGATAGTAATTGTGATGGTGAAACATGTTATTGCACGGTGTGGTGCATAGCAGGTTTGAAATTTCTGGTTTCACCTCGGACTACAGCCTTGTGTGAACCCAGGGGCATCACAGTTGGTATCAGAGCTCTAGTTCTAGTATCCCTAGGATCATCCTGTGTCGAGTCGTGGAGCTAGGTTAGAGTTTCTTAGGATTCATGTGTAGAGTCCGTTAAGGATTTCCTAGTATGAGTGAGGACGATCTATACGTATATCTCAAAAATTTGAGAATTTTTTTTTATGACAACTATTTTTGCTTAAAGTGTATGCGTGAATATTATGTAATGTGATAATCATATTGTGATGTACTATGTATGAATAGAATATACGTCTACTTTTACTCATGAACTTTATTGTTTCTTATGAACAGAGAGATGGCAGGACGTGGGAGACCTCGCACTCGAAGGGACGCTCGGATAGAGCCCCAGCAGGCCCCACCTGAGCCGCAGCAGGCTCCACCCGAGCAGGAGCAGGCACCACCAGAGCCGCAGCAGGCTCCTCAGTATTTGGTGGATATCATCGCTCCTCTTATTGCCAGGATAACAGCCATTGAGGAGTTGGTAACGACTCATATAGCACCATGGACAACACCACCACCGGTAGCTCAGCAGCAGGGGATACTAGCCATCCCGATCAGAGAGAGAGACCCAGAGGTAGCACCTGTAGCTATTCCACTAGCGGTACTAGATAGAGCAACAGAGCAGGAAGCTTGGCTCCATATGGTAAAGAGGTATCAGAAGATGAGGGCACCAGTGTTCCAGGGGTCACCAGACCCTCTTGCAGCACACAAGTGGAAGGAGGATGTGAGCAATATACTTGACATACTCAGTGTAGATTCGGTTCAGAAGCAGAGGTTGGCATCCTACAGTCTGAAGGGAGATGCCGGGAGATGGTACCGATTACAGTTTACTCCAGAGCAGAGGATGACCCTCACATGGGAGGATTTCATCTACTTCTTTGATGGGCAGTATATTTCTTCTGCTGCACGAACTGGGAAGGAGCTTGAGTTGTCCCGGATGACTCAGGGGGACATGACAGTGGCAGATTATGAGAGCCGGTTTATGGAGTTGCTGCATTTCACGGGTATGTGGAAGACAGGAGAGCGTCAAGCTCAGATGTTCTTAGCAGGGCTATGTCCTAATCTCCGCTGGTACCTCGTCTCGAGGAGGTTCTATTCAGTTAGGGAGGTAGCTGAGGCCGCCATTTCACAGGAGATTGAGACTACTATGTTCCAGAAGGACAAGGAAGGGAAGGCTAAGGTAGGACAGAGCGGGCACAAGGGTAAGAACAAGAGACCTTTGTCAGGGCATCAGCATCAGTAGCAGTAGGGCCCTCATAAGAAGGGACCCCAGCAGGATCAGAGAGTGCATCAGCAACGCAAGTTCCAGGGATCTTGTTTTAACTGTCGCAAGGTCGGGCACAAGGCATCAAAGTGTCGTAGTGCACCAGCAGGAGCTTAGCAGGGCAGGAGTCCGAACCAGTAGCAGTAGCGACCACAGGATAGAGGTCAGGGTCAGCAGAATAGGCTTGAGTCACCGCCAGCGACACAGAGGGCAGAGGGGCAGGTTCGAGCAGTCCAGGAGGCTCCCCTTGGGCAGATTGTCCCATATTCTCCAGCATTAGCAGTAGAGCAGTCTTCAGCCACAGGCAGAGTATATGCAGTGGTTCCCCGTGATCACGGTGCCAGCGGAGCAGTTGTGGAGGGTGTGTTCCTTGTAAATTCCGTTCCCGCCCGTATTCTTTTTGATTCGGGAGCTTCGCATTCTTTCATCTCGCATGCATTTATGGCTAGACTCCCGCTCGTAGCTCAGCCTCTAGACACCCCTTTATCAGTCTCAACCCCTTTAGGTGAGGTATCGCTTCTGGAGAGCGTTTGTAGGAGGTGTACCGTCAGTTTAGACGAGTCAGAGTTCATAGTCGATCTGATAGTTTTGCATATGTCCGAGTTTGATGTCATTCTTGGTATGGATTGGTTGTCGTCCTACCATATTAGTATTGACTGTTTTGCGAAGGCAGTCAGATTGCGAGCGTTCGATGGGTCCGAGATGTTTGTGGCCACTTCTCAGGGCAATCGCTTTGCGGAGTCATTTCTGGCGTTCATCGACAAGGTGATGCTGCGGGATCAGAGTTCTGATTTGTTAGAGACTCGAGTTGTCTCGGATTATCAGGATGTCTTTCAGGACATACCTGGGTTACCTCCTGTGAGAGAGGTTGAGTTCTGTATTGAGTTGCAGCCAGGCACAGCCCCGATATCCCGCGCACCCTATCGCATGGCACCAGCTGAGATGAAGTTGAACGAGTTGTTAGCTCAGGGTTTTATTCGTCGGAGTCATTCTCCGTGGGGCGCGCCAGTCCTCTTCGTGAAGAAGAAGGATGGCAGCATGAGATTATGTATAGATTATCGGGAGTTGAACAAGGTCACTATCCGGAATAGGTACCCACTGCTTAGGATTGATGACTTGTTCGACCAGTTGCAGGGAGCGTGATTTTTCTCGAAGATTGATCTTCATTCTGGTTATCATCAGTTGTGGGTTCGGGAGATGGATATCCCCAAGACCGCTTTCCTTATGCGCTATGGATCTTTCGAGTTCTTGGTCATGCCATTTGGGTTGACCAATGCACCCGCGGTATTCATGGGCTTGATGAACCGGGTTTTTCGTCTATTCTTAGATCAGTTCGTGATTGTTTTCATCGACGACATCCTCATTTATTCGAGATCGGAGCCAGATCATGAGCAGCACCTCCGTTTAGCTTTGCAGACCCTACGGGAGCACAAGTTATATGCCAAGTTTAGCAAGTGCGAGTTTTCACTTTTAGAAGTCAGATTTCTCGGTCACATTATCAGCCGAGAGGGCATATCAGTAGACCCAGCTAAGGTTGCAGCAGTGCTTGATTGGGAGCCACCAAAGACAGTGACAGAGATTCGTAGCTTTTTGGGATTAGCAGGCTACTACAGGAAGTTCATCCAGGACTTCTCGAAGATTTCGTCGCCACTTACACGCCTTACGAAGAAGGGTGTACAGTTTATTTGGAGCATAGAATGCCAGAAGGCCTTTGATATCTTGAAGACTAAGTTGACCTCAGCACCAGTTTTGACTATTCCGAGCAACGACAGAACATTCGTCGTCTACACAGATGCATCATTGGCAGGATTAGGAGGCGTCCTTATGCAGACTCAGAGAGTAGTAGCTTATATCTCACGGCAGTTGAGAGTGCATGAGCAGAACTATCCCACTCATGACTTGGAGCTAGCAGCAGTGGTATTTGCACTGAAATCATGGAGGCACTACTTGTATGGAGTGCAGTTCGAGCTGTTCACAGACCACCAGAGTCTGAAATATCTTTTCTCTCAGAAGGAACTCAACCAGAGGCAGCGGAGGTGGATTGAGTTTATCAAGGACTACGAGTTCACGATTCAGTATTACCCGGGGAAGGCGAACGTCGTAGCAGATGCTTTGAGTAGGAAGCGTCGACATCAGATTTGCGGCTTTGAGGTGCTCATTGCACCGAGACCTTCTCACTCTTAGACATTTTGATTTTAGACCTGAGTTTGGTGGCACTAGTGTATTTTTGGGAGCTATATCAGTGCAACCAACTTGGAGCGGTAGAGTTGTTAGAGCTCAGTTGGAGGATTCTTGGATTCAAATCCGTAAGGAGGAGATTTCCAAAGAGCCTAAGGCCGATTGGGCCATTGGAGCAGATGGAGGTCTACGGATGAAGGGTAGATTGGTTATGCCAGCCAGTGCATAGCTGAAGAGGGAGTTGTTTGATGAGGCACACCGTACTCGATACACAGTACATCCAGGGACCACTAAGATGTACAAGGACCTGAAGAGGCACTTTTGGTGGAGTGGTATGCGCAGAGAGATTTCAGAATATGTGGCGAAGTGTTTTACCTATCAGCAGGTGAAGGCAGAACATCAGAGATCGACAGGAACACTTCAGCCTTTACCCATGCCAGAGTGGAAATGGGCAGACATTTCTATAGATTTTATTGTAGGGTTGCCGAAGTCGAAGAAGGGGAATAATTCAGTTTGGGTCATTATGGACTGGTTGACGAAGTCAGCACATTTTATTCCCGTGAGGACTACTTATACAGTTGAGGCGTATGCGAGAATTTTCGTTCGAGAGATAGTTCGACTTCACGGAGTTCCGGATACGATTGTGTCGGATCGAGGATAGGTTTTCACTTCGCATTTTTGGAGGAGTTTTCAGGACTCATTTGGCAGCAAGCTATCTTATAGCAGTATTTTCCACCCATAGACAGATGGTCAAACGGAGAGGGTACATCAGGTGTTGGAGGACATGTTACGGGCATGTGTCATTGACTTCCAAGGCAGCTGGGAGGATCATATTCCATTGGTAGAATTCACTTATAACAACAGTTACCAAGCGACGATCGGTATGGCCCTGTATGAGGCATTGTACGGGAGACCCTGTAGATCACCAATATGTTGGGCAGAACCGGAGGATAGCTTGATTCACCAATATGTTGGGCAGAACCGGAGGATAGCTTGATGCTTGGACCAGAGCTTGTGAGGCAGACTACTAAGAAGGTAGCATTGATCAGGGAGCGGATTCTAGCTGCTCAGAGTCGGCAGAAGAGCTATGCAGACAAGAGGCGAAGACCCCTAGAGTTCCAGATAGGGGATTTGGTTATGCTGAAGGTATCGCCTATGAAAGGCGTACAGCAATTCGGGAGGCGAGGAAAGCTTGCACCGAGATACATTGGACCTTTCCGGATTTTGGAGCGCATTGGAGCTGTGTCATACAGACTAGATCTTCCAGCTTCTATGTCTAGTATACACAATGTATTCCACATTTCTATGCTCAAAAAGCACTTGCATGATGAGGAGCGGCAGCGAGTGTTGGATGCATCGGAGATTGAGCTTCGGGATAATTTGTCGACTATTGAGATTCCAGTGTCCATACTTGCTAGAGAAGATAAGAGACTCAGGAACAAGGTGATTCCATTGGTGAAAGTTCAATGGAACCGAAGTGGAGTTGAGGAAGCTTCTTGGGAGCGCGAGGAGGACATGCGACGCGACTACCCACACTTGTTCGAGCAGGTAAAACTAATTAAAGTATTTATGATATGACTTCTTACTTGAATATTTATATCTATATATATATATTGATACTTATATTTAACACTAGAATGAGGGTATTTTCACTTAATTCTTAATCTTTCGGAACACATGGTATATACATGAGGGGTTCCTTGTTTGGATTTTTCACCCGACGTACTAGTTCCGTTAGATTAGGGGTTAGGTAAGAATATTATCATTTTAGATCGTTAAGTATGAATATCGCTATGTGTTAACTAGCATTCAGTATTGCGAAATGTGTATGTGTGCGGGTTGGATTAGACCCTTATCGTGTTTTTCAAGTATCTTTATGAGATGATTATGATTTCCTGAATATAGAGGATGAAATTCTTTTAAGGGGGGAAGAATGTAAAACCCCGTGATTTTGATGAGTTATGGAAGTGTCAACCAGTGCAGGAGTAGCGTCGAACGAGTCGGTGAACAACAGGGTCAAAGAACCCAGATTTTTGTTCATGAGTCGACCCATGACTGTCATGAGTCGACTCATGATATCAACCCCTGTTGTCAAATGGCTCTGCTGAGTCGACTCATCACCTTATGAGTCGACCCATGAGTCATGAGTCGACTCATAACAGAGCATGAGTCGACTCATCGGGGTTTTTCTGGTTTTTCTGGGTCGGGTTTGTTTGGGTTTCGGGTCGGGTTTTATCCACTCGTATATATTCTCCTCTACCCAAAAACACCTCATTTCATCAGCTAACCCCAGAGAAACGCTAGCCCCCTCTCCCCCTCAAAACCCTAGCTCGTTTTTGGGCATTCTTGAGCGATTTTTGGGGGATTTCAGCAGCTTCTTGTGGACTGCAGCAAAGGGGATTGTTCTTCATCACATCTGAGGCGAGTAACATCTCTTCCAATCTTTCTCCCATGTTTTTAAGAGTTTACAACTATTTTCCATGAGTTTTATTGAGCCTAAGACTTATTTTCTAGTATAAATCAATATCCTTTTTTGGGTTAATGCTAGAAATCTTGTGTTTCAGATTTTAAATCCCCACCAACAAGTTTTTGATGAAAACCCAGATCTGGAATTTTATTTAAAGAATAAAAATATGAGTTTTGTATTGATTAAATGCTTTCTTTCATGTATAGGAGCTGAATGTTAGATTTAACCTACAAAAAAATCGTTTCTCATGATAAATATGTTTTTCTCACTGTATCATAGTCGAGAATCGATGGCTATAGAATTGTAGATCAGTAAATGGAAGTGTGGATCGAGTTGAACGAGTTACAGTTTTGAGAAATGCTTTGTTCACCCCGTGAGTCGACTCACGACTCATCATGAGTCGACTCATCAGGTTAAGTCGACCCAGGACTGTCATGAGTCGACTCACGAGTCTAGTTGTGTTGCCTTTTTTATTCTACTAAGTCGACTCGTCAGTATACGAGTCGACCCATAAGTCATGAGTTGACTCATAACAAACCATGAGTCGACTCACGAAGTCCTTTCCTGTTATCAAATGTATTCTGCTGAGTCGACTCATAATTGAACATAAGTCGACTCATCACAGTATTTGCTTTCTGTTTCGTTTGTGCTTATGTTTAAATCATCCGCTGGGTGTATATAAGTATATATATATATATATACAGCGTTTACATATTCAAGGGTACTGTCTATCACGTTTGAACTTGAGGAGTGCCTTGTTTATTGAGTATTTAATTGTAGTGATCATGATTTCACCTGTACATGTGAGATGATATTTCGGACACAAGTTTAAGTTAGTACAGCAGGGTATATACGGGAATAAGACATGCATACTTTCTTATACGCAGTCCTCGTGTTGGACTATAATCCATTTTAAGTCCTCGTGTTGGACTATAACCCTTTAGAGTCCTCGTGTTGGACTATAATCCATTTTAAT
>NC_033798.1:20870135-20932514 GCF_001876935.1 Asparagus officinalis | reverse complement strand
TATATATATATATATATATATATACAGTGTTTACACATTCAAGGGTACTGTCTAGCACGTTTGAACTTGAGGAGTGCATTGTTTATAGAGTATTTAATTGCAGTGATTATGATTTCACCTGTACATGTAAGATGACATTTCGTACACAAGCTTAAGTCACTACAGCAGGGTACGTATGGGAATAAGACATGCATACCTTCTTATACGCAGTCCTCGTGTTGGACTATAATCCATAAAAGTCCTCGTGTTGGACTATAATCCATTTAAAGTCCTCGTGTTGGACTATAATCCATTACTGTCATGTTTTAGACTTTTGCTAAACCTTGAGCATGTTACTAAATCAAGTTTAGGTACACGACATATTGTATGACGTTGGGACATAATAGCTACCTAGGCTGGACATGTCACCTTTTGTAGCTTTGATAGGTTTACATTTTATTGGTAGAGATAGGTTTGTATTCATTTATTTATTTTTGCTTTTGACAAATCTCGGGTTTAATATTTAGGGATTTACAATTTGAGATACAAGGTATATACATGAGGGTTTCCTTGTTTGGATTATTTTGCTTGACATACCTATGCTCATGTTGTATTTCCCTAAGTACTAAAACCCATTAATGTTTGTGTAAATGATTTATATTATTATGTATTAACTGTATTTTCTTATACAACGAGCCCTATCCCTTGGGGTTGATTGTGATGTTGCTCGCTAGCGCTTTGACGCTCGTTGTCCCTCCCCCTTTCAGGTAACGAGCCAGGAGCCCGGAGAGTCGCAGGTTGAGGGCGACCCATACTAGTGTTTATTATCCTCTTTTTAGATTTATTTATTTTTGTACTCCACTTGAGACATTTTAGACTTGAGAGGTTTATGTTCTAGAGTTGTAAAGGCTGTGTGCCTTATTTCCTGTATCGGACATTATGTACTTTGAGACATGTTGAGGTCTCCAGATCTTTATTGTTCATTTCAGACTTTGACTATGTACTTCAGCTTATTTGATTGATGAGATGTATAAATTTGAGTCCTATCATTTCATCAAGCATTTGTTGTAAGATCTTTTACTTGCTCTGTACTACACCTGTTGTTGATTCCACTAGAGAGATAGTAATTGTGATGGTGAAACATGTTATTACACGGTGTGGTGCATGGTGTTCGCCGTGAAAATTTCCTTCATTGAATTCATTGTTATCTTGAATAACTGTTTTTCGGTTACAAAAGATCCGGTCTTTTTTAGATCCGGTTACAACGAAATCAAAGAAAAAAGAAAAATATTACAACTTTCCTTTAGAACAAATCGCAAGATCCTGTTTTGCGGTCTCTTGCTTGTGTGGGTTCTTTGCCAACGCCGGGGTTAATCCGTGGACCACCGCGCGATCTAGATCCGGTCGGATCTACACGATTCGACGGGTATTATTTCACAAAGGAAATAATAGCCGTAGGGTACTAATTCACCAAGGAAATAGTAGCCTTTAGTTCTCGGGATCAAAGGCCAAGCTTTGATCCGGAGTATGATCTCGTGTAGATCTCAGATCTGATCTCTCTCTCTCTCGAACTCCTGCCTTTTGTGACGTGGATGCTCGCCGAGAACCAGATCTGATTCTTCAAGTCTTCAAGTCTTCAAAACTCTGAGCTCAATCTTCAATTCGGTAGAGTTTCGGCTCTCAAAGTTCCAACCTTTGAAAAATGAACCAAGGGGGCCTATTTATAGGCTCTCTTGCTCGCGTGCGATTCGTTGACCTTGTCGCCTCGTCACTCGATGGTTTGTCGAATCATCGCGCCGAGCTATGCCAAGGGACTTATAAGCAATTTTACATGCCTACAGATACCCCCTCCAAAGTATTTCAGCCTCGTTCTTTTATAGAAGAGTCTGGAATACTTTGGACATGATTGCCCCAACCTTCAGTCGGTGTAACGGGACCTTGGAATGGCTTCTGTTCTTGATTCCTTCAATCCTTCAGGCTATTCGGTGCTTTGTCGAATATCTGAAAGGGTTTCGGTGCTGCATTTATTGTTTGACCGTTGTCGGAATTTCGAATTTGAAGTTGGTTCCTAATTTTCTGATCTTTAGCTCGTGCTTGTTGGTTCAACATAGAACTAATCATCGATTGCTGGCATTGAGTCTTTGTTTGCGACACGTTGTCTGGCGTAGTGTTGTTGAGTTATCCTTAAGAATATTTATAAAAAAATATTCTCCAGGAACTTCTCAACCAAAAATAGGGAATAGTTTATACTCATATACCTTATTGGAGTGATTTTTGTGCCCGAATGAGCTGAACCGGCTTGATAATGAGCCAAAAAAGGCAGTAATTAGGCTCAAAAATTTTTTTGATCCTTCCGAATATGTGGGAGAGGCAAGAATAAACCAAGGACTGAACCCTCGGTCGACTTGAAGTTGTTTCGATGCTCGATTCAGCTTCAATTTGAATTCTGGTTCAAACCAGGTCTGGTCCGGTTCAACTTGGTCTGGTCTGGTTCAACTAGACTTGGTTCAACATTATAAAAGAGGGTTTTTCCTCCTCATTAGGGCTGCCCCCCCTAACCCTTTTTTTTCACCTTTCTCTTCCCTCGAGCATCCGTTCTCCCTCAAAACTTCATAGTTGCATTAGATCTAGTTTTCCTTTGGATCTTTGACTGAGAAATCTCTCAAAACTTCCATATTTAGAATTTCTCTCAGGCCCCTCGAGTGCGTGGTCTGAGCCTCTTTCAAGATCTGATTTTTATTGGATCCACGAGCTTTTCCTCAGGTAAATCCTCAACTATTTTAGCATATTTTATGCTTAATTCAATTTATGAATTTGTGGGGTCGCATGCGAGGGTTAGGATTAAGATTTGGCGCCTCGAGCTCACCTTTCAAGGGGGGGGGGGGAATTGCAAAAAAAGAGGAACTTTTTCTGGATCTGATTCCTTAATTTATTTTGCAGGTCACCATGTCTCGTATTGCGAGGGGTCAATCCTCTACCGCGTCGGCTGATGGCGCGCCTCCCTCTTATGCTGGTGAGCTATTTTTGGAAATTTACAAATTAGTCCATTTTTTCTTGGAAATTTACAAATTGGTCCTTTTCACCCCATTTTGTTCTCCTTGGCGAGGCAATCGGGAAGAGCCTTGATTCTCCTTGGCGAGGATCGACGCTTTAAAGATATGTTTTGCTTGGTCAAAACTATATCTCAATATAAAGGGGGCGTTTTGACGCTGCATTGTGCCTTATAAGGCAGGGATATATTGTCGATATACACTATCTTATAAGTGCATGATGTGGCCAGATCGTCTCACCCTTTATAAGGCAGTGACTCTATCTTACCTATTTGTAGGATGAGTTCAACTTCCTTTTATAATTGAGACTAACAAATGTTTAAATGTTTGCTTCCAGTGGAATATCCTTCTGGAGCGTTCTCATCTCACGCAGTGTACGGGCGTCGTGGCGAGTATTATTCGACTTCCGACGATTTTTCCCCTATCCTAGTCACTCCTCAGTTTGCTTCGGGCACGTCGATAGAGGTTGCCCAAGTGGTGAAGGAAGGTGGACATCGAGCTCTTCGCCAGTTGATTACAGATGCGCCCCTTGTGAAGGATGCCAGTTCGATTCAGCCTCTCAGGAAGACCGACTTTTTATTTAGCGACTCTGCCAAAGATCCGGATGTAGTGTTTATTGATGCCGAGCAGTGGCTTCATAAAACTGGCAGTGGTTTTATATATTTGCCTAAGATTCCTCGGCATCGTTTGTTGACTGAGCTCAGGCGTCAGGCTGTGACACGGGAGATGTCGTGGCACTTGACGAAGGAGCATGAGAGCGTTCACTGCGGCTACATCACTCATCAGGCAGCTCCTGGTTCGATCAGGAGTCATATCACTGGATTGCATCCTGGAGTATTGGGGTTGGATGCACCGCCGCGCAACGAGCTTCTTGCCTCTGCTTCTACTTTGAAGAATTGCCTCGCTGTTTTAGGACGGGAGATGCCTGCGAAACGCCACAGATTTTATGGTTGGGTCCACTCTTTGGACAAGCTTTGGTGGACTCGTATGACGAAGTACGTTTTGAGCCGATGGAGCGAGGAGTTGCACGCTTGTGGTCTGTATGCAGCCGTTCGTGCCACCATGTATGGTTTGCCTGTTAGCACGAAGCATTTCTTCGCTTTGTGCGAGCTCTATAACCCGGATTCGAACACTTTTCTGATCCGGCAAGGGGAATTGGGCTTGTCCCTCCATGAGATGCACAGGATTTCTGGTTTGCCCATGGGGCAGATGTTATATCAGGAATATTTTCCTTCCAACCAAGAATTAAGTCAGCTGAAGGATCGCATGCCCGACCGCTATGAGACTTTATGGCATCTCACATGTCACTATCATATCGCTTTGGCGCAGTCTGAACCTTTAGCGAAGAGGGCTAAATCCCATGTGAGCCAGAAACAGTTTGCGTCTTATTTGTTCAGGAATCTAGAGAGCAATTCTGGCGAGGCTATTTGTGAGCTGGCACCACTCACTCCTTCAGGGGTTAATAGTCTACTGAAGAAGGTTGATGCTCATTCCTATACCATTAGCAGTCCTGAGAGTGGTTTTCCTACAGGGACCAAGTTTAAATCATTCTTGTGGCATGCGACCACGCCGATTCGACCGATGACCCTTCTCGCCGGTTACCTCGCTATCTAGTTAAAGAAATGCGTGGTCCCATATCAGTCTAGTGATATCTTGCCATTGGAGGTGCTCTACCCAGCAGTTCAGCTTGCCTACAAAAAGGAACTTTCGCTTCTTCCGGTGATGGTGGCTAACATTCATCGAGGGCTTCGACAGATTTCTAGTGCTTTTACACGGAAGGAAAGTGAATCACCGGCTCAGATTCCTACTATTAAGGTGGAGCTTCCGTACACTTATTTGATGGCTTGGTTCGTCCTTCATCGTTCTGATATGATGTCAGTACCGTATGCCACAGACCCTTCCGCTCCCCTATTACAGTTGTTTGAGAACGGCAAGTGGGAGGGGCGAGGATTCCCTGACGTCAGACAGCAGTTACAGGCCCACAAGTGTTGGACGTTTTCCACTTGCTTTCCACAGTTCTCCGGCCGATACGGCGAGTGTCTGATTGATGAGGAAAAGCCAAGGGGGTATCGAACTCATTTAGACGTCGGCTGCTTTAACTGGCTGGTGAACATCAGGCCGGGTTATCTGACTTTCCGGGTGAGGAATCAGTGTTTCATAGAGCCATACCTACCATGCCGATTCGCTCACCAGTTTGGCTATGATCAGCTTTATGTCGGGAATCCACGTCAGCAGCTTCGGACCCACGGCGGTTTGGTGGACGGTCTTCGTGCATGGTTGTGGACCGTAACAGGCTGTACTGGTGCTAAGTTCAGTCTCCCGAGTACTGAGCGGCAGTTGAACCTCACCTTCTTAAGCTGCAAGTGGTTGTTAGCAGCTAATAAAACTGTCCCCGTAAAGCCGATCGCAGAGCTAGAGGCTGAGGAGGCTTCTCAGGCTGATTCTCGTATGATTTGGAAAAATGCTCGATCACAAAGGGTACGACACAAGACTCGTCGGATTGACGAAGAGGGAAAGAAGATCTTTCATTCTGCTGATGAAGCTTCAGGCGGAGATCTTGAAGATCACGAGGACTGTTCTGAACGAGGTCAGTTTCTTACTCTTTCCTTTTATCTTCCAGAATTATTAAGCCTGACAATGGTTTGATGTTTCAGGGACCATAGCTGACCAAGATGAAGAGTTCCGTCCTTCTCCCCAGGCGAGACCTTCGATTATTATCCCTGCTGCTAGGCGGAAGAGATTAGCCCGCAAGCCGCGTGCAGTTTCGCGAGCATCTGATATGGATCTGGCTAGCGACGATCCTGCCAGTGATGAAGGTAATATCTGCCCTACAGACCAACCTCTTGATCATTCAGAACTTTGACTCATGCTTTTCCATCTCTATATAGGAGGACATGGGGAGAGAGGGACGAGTCCTGATCCTGTTTTTCATGATTTTACGTCTTCTGGTGAGCCCGACTCACCGCACCAGGTAGAAAGGCCTGCAGAAGCTGGTGACATTAGGGAGGCCGTCAATGTAGGACCCGGCTCGATGAATCCAGGTACATCTACCATTAACAATACACAAAGAAGTTGAACGTGCATTTCCTAATTGTCTCTATGCTTCTTGCTCTTTTAGATAATTTGCAGGAGGCAAACGTGGATCTTGGGAATAGAGAGGCTGACGCACCCATAAGAGGTAATTCATTTCTATTGGCCGTAGTCTCTTTATTCTCCTTTCGTGCTTATATTCTCTTGTGTCAGATTTCTCGACTGATGATTTTGACGAGGAAGGTTTGCTTGTGGACACTCCTATGCTCCACTTCCTGTATGACTCTCCTCAGATTGATGACCAGTTGCCTGGAGATGTATTTCCTGAGTCTACGCTCCCTAAGAATCCCGAGGATGGTTTTTTTGAAGGTACGTAGCTCTTCTCAAGTTAATTACAGGACCAGTCAATTTTTGACTAATGCAACTATAATATGATGCATCTGAGAATTCTATTTTGTATTTGATAGGAGCTTTTGTCGAGACTGATCCTGTTGAGCTGCATGTGGGACCAACTACACCAGTTGATACACCCCCAGCCGTTACACCTCCACCACCCCCAGTGACTCAAGGGGAAGAAGGTATGAATTGAGCTACTGAGAAATGTTATTTATTTCTTCATCAAGGCTTTTGACGGATTTCTCCTTTTTGTGTAGGGCTTTCTTCTCGGCTTCACGTCCTTGTGAAGGAGTTGTTATCAGACAGCGACCCAGAGAAGATTGTCATCTGTATAGAGATCCATTCCTTCTTCTCCTTTGTGAATGCTATGATTGACAAGCTCTTCCACGGCGGACTTTTCCTTCACCAGTTCAAGCCATTCCTTAATCTTAAGATAAATTCAATAAGGGATACAGGGTACCCAGATCTGGCAAAGTCTATTGTTGATGATCTTGACTGCCTAGAGCGTGAGCTTTAGACGTTTCGTCAGCTCCGGGATGCAGGTGCCTCTTCATTCATCGCTGCCGAGTTGGATACTCACTTACAGACATGGCGCGATACTAGGTTTCTTGCTGACTTCGACATTCAGGTGCAGCGGGACCGGGTAGATCGAGTCGAGGCTAACCTTGCTATTAGGTCATCCTCACTCGACGAGCTTGATTCTTCCATTGCTTCTTGTGAGACCCAGATAGACCAGCTCCGAAGAGAACTCCGTGAGAAGGAGGAGACTTTGAGTATTCTTCAGATGACGAAGATACAGGATCAGCAGGCCCACACTGCTTTATCTGAGGAGCTGAAATTTTTGAAGCAGAAGCTGACCGAGACGGAGGAGGTTGTTGCGAAGACTTTAGCCACCAACGAGGAGTCCATCAGAGCTGAGCTGAGACAAGCTTATGATGAGAAGCTGTCTAAGCTTAATCAGCAGATTTTTGGCCATGTTTTTGATGTATGATTTTATTTGCTGAATACTCTGACTTTTGATTTTCTTAGTGGAACTGGTTTTTATCTTTGTCTTTATTATGATTCCTCATTCTGCTTGAAATGATTGACCATAATACTTTTAGAATTTTTGGCAAATCCTCAGCCCTCAACGGATTTGATTAGCCTTTACCGACTACCGTTTGAGTCGGGCTAGCATGCGAATTGTCTAAATCCGTTCCGCATGTAACGTTGTGCTAAAGGAATGAACTCCCTTAGACTTGATGCTACGACTTTGAATACGTAGACTTCGCCATTGTTATGGGAATAGGCTACCCGGCAACACGTGTTAGGTGTTGACTTTATCCCTACTTAGGTTTCGGGATAAAATACCCCAGATGCTAAAGGAATGAACTCCCTTAGACTTGATGCTACGACTTAGAATACGTAGACTTCGCCATTGTTATGGGAATAGGCTGCCCAGCAACGTGTTTTAGACGCTGACTTATCCCTACTTAGGCTTCGTGATAAAATACCCCAGAATCGAACTCTGGTGTCTTTTTCCCCGGAGAAAGACTAAACCGGCGACGCGTGTTAGGCGTCGGCATATCCTTTCTTAGGATTCAGGATGAAATTCCCCATGCGTGTAAGGCATGGATTTTGGTGTTATTAATGACGACCTGCCACAATGTTGAATATGTGGACGGGTGTTCTTTTTAACGGTTAGGAACTAACCGGCAGCGCGGGTTAAGCGCAGACTTATCCTTGCTTAGGTTTCAGGATAAAATACCCCAGAATCAGACTCTGGTGTCTTTTTGTGCGGAAAAAGACTAAACCGGCAGCGCGTGTTAGGCGCAGACTTATCCCTGCTTAGGATTCGTGATAAACTTCCTAGGATGAATCCTAAATTGACAAATTTTAGAAAGGTCGGTGCGGGAAAGGAAGAATTTTATATTCTATTTCCCGGTCTTCTTTTAGGGTGAAGGCGAACCCGAAAAACAAGGAAGGAAGAATTTTATATTCTATTCCCTGTTTTTGGAAAGAAAGAATTTTATATTCTATTTCCAGTGCAAAAGAAACTAGAAGTGGGATCTCCACTCCGAGAATCTAGAAAATCTAGATAAACCTACATTTTATAGGATTGGTTATCTAAAGATGAGAAATAGGTTCTTCGTTTATCGAAGTGGAATTCTAACTTCGGTTATAACCATGAGAAGGCTTAACCAAAGAGAAAGGGAGTTCTTTCGTTTATCGAAAGGGGGCTCCGAATTGAAAGTGGACCTCTCGTTTAGGAAAAGAGTCCAGAGGGACAGAAAGACATTTTTGGTGGACCCACTGTCAATTGAAATTGATCAGTGAGGGATTTTGGTGGTGAAAAAGATTTTGGGTTATCCTCTAGAATATTAAGTACAATATTCTTCAAGGAACTTCCCGGTAAACGGGTTATCCTGAATGTACTAGGGATAGTACCTTTTCAGGAACTTCCCATTTATTGGCATTAATTGCCTGGTACCTTCCTGAGTAATCAGGCGATATGCACCGTTTGAGTAGACTGTGTCTATCACAAACGGTCCTTCCCATTTGGGTTCGAATTTACCTTTCTTCTTGGAATTGAGGATTATCGGTCGGCGAGCAGCGAGGACCAGATCTCCTTCCTTGAAGCTTCTCTGTCGGACTCTTTTGTTAAAGGCCCTAGATATTCTGTCTTGATATAACTCAATTTGTTGTTGAGCCTCCAAGCGCTTTTCATCCAACCTCTCGAGTTCTTCGAGATGTTTTTGGTGCTGTTCTTCTGTCATTATCTCAGTTGCGAGAGCGATCCGAAGTGATGGGATTTGAATCTCCAAAGGTAGCACAGCTTCACATCCGTATACCAACGAATATGGGGTGGCCCCTGTAGGTGTGCGTATGGTGGTGCGATAAGCCCAGAGTGCTTCACCGAGTTTATCGTCCCAGTCTCGTTTATTGGTCTTTACGAGCTTCGACAGAATCTTAATGATCATCTTGTTGAAAGCCTCAGCTAGTCCGTTTGCGGCTGGGTAATAAGCTGTCAACGAAACATCTTCAATTTTGAATTTGTCACAGAACCTGATGAAGACGTTGCTTATGAACTGTGGACCGTTGTCATGAATGATCCGTCTTGGCACGCCGTGTTGGTATATGACATGATGCTTGATGAAATTGGTGACGTTGTTCGTCTTTACTTCTCTAAGCGGAATTGCATCAACCCACTTTGAAAAGTAATCCGTGATCGCAAGAATGAATCGATCACCTTTGACTGAAGGGGGAAAAATAGGACCGACAATATCCATACCCCATGTCTCGAACGGCCAAGATGTGGTTGACGTGTGCAACTGCTCTGGCGGCTGATGCATATAGTTTGCATGTATCTGACAAGCGTGGCATTCTCGTGCGTGTTCGATTGCATCTCGAACCATCGTTGGCCAGAAATATCCCATTCTCCTGATGCGATCATACAGTTTGGGACCAGGCTGATGCGCACCACATTCTCCTTCGTGTGCTTCCTTAAGAACTTCTTCTGCTTCTTTGTTCGAAAGGCATCGGAGTAATAAACCATCGTACCCCCTACGATATAACGTATGGGTTTCGGTATTGTAAAAGAATCTTGGCGCTCTTCGGCGAATTGATTCTCTTTCTTTTACATCCTCTGGCAAAATACCATACTGGACGTAGTCAATGATGGGAAAACGCCAATCTCGGGACTCAGACCCAATTTGAGTTGAATTCACCTCCTTGGCGTCTATATTTCTGTCGTCTTCCTCTTCAACATCCATATCGTATATGGGTATGCAGAGCTGATGCGTCCTCACCGTGACTAATAGCTCAGTTTCGGGAGGCTGCGCAAGTGATACCGCTAGTGCTGCCAGTGCATCCGCATAAGCGTTCTGGAGACGAGGGATATATTCGATGAAGAATTCTTCGAAAGATTCTGCCATTTTGATGGCTTCCTGGTGGTACGGGATCAGGTCTTGGTTCCTGACTTCATACTCTCCACGGACTTGGTTGACTATCAACTGAGAATCCCCAAAAGCTTCGAGATATTCGACCCCCAGCTCCTTGGCGAAACTGAGTCCAATGAGAAGCGCGTTGTACTCGGCTACGTTATTGGAGCACGGACTAGTCAATGAATAAGCTCGGGGCATCACATGCTTTCTCGGGGAGGTTAAGACAACTCCAACTCCGGAGGAAACTGTAGAACCTCCCGGGGTTATTACCCTATTAACTGACCTTGAAGCACCATCGAAATATAATTTCCATACTTGTTGGTGCGACGTAGTGTTAACCTCGTGGGTTTCATCCGGCAAGTCATCATATACTTCTGTCGTATCTGTGGTCGGGTTTGCCACCAGAAGATCACAAATCGCTTGTCCTTTGATCGACTTCTGCTGCTTGAAGTGCAAATCATATTGGGACAAGAGAAGGGCCCATTTCGCTAACCGCCAATTCATAGAGGCCGGTTGCGTCATAAACACCCGTACTGGGTTAACATTGGAAATGACGTAAATCGTCTGTCCAACCAAGTAATGCCGCATCTTTTGCATCGCGAATACCAATGCAAGGCACTCTTTCTCGATCATCGGATATCGAGACTCGGCGCCTATCAAGGTCTGACTTAGGTAATAAACTACCTGTTCGTGACCGTTATCGTCGTCTTGTGCTAGTAAAGCACTTATCGAGTGGTTCATCGCCTTGATGTAAATCAAGAACGGTTTACCCGATTTCGGTGCAACGAGAACAGGAGGATTCATCAGATACGTTTTGATATCTTCGAATGCTTTTTGGCAGGCGTCGTCCCAAATAAATGACACTCCTTTCTTATTTAACTTAGAGAATGGCTGGCACTTTCCAGAAAGGTTTAAGATGAACCACCGGATGTAAGCTAGCCGCCCTTACAATCCTCTGAGCTCTCTCAGATTTCTAGGAGGTTACAGTTCGTGTATCGCCTTCACTTTGTCAGGATCGATATGTATACCTTTAGTGGTGACGACGAATCCAAGGAATTTTTCGCTGGACATTCCAAGGAAGGATTTAGTAGGGTTCATCTTCATTTGATGACTTCGCATGAGATCGAACATCGTCTTCAAGTCCTTGATGTGATCTTCTTTGTTGCGGCTTTTCGTAGCACTCAACTGTTTTCCTGAGATGTTCTTGGAAAATCTTAGTCATCGCTCGTTGATATGTGGCGCTTGCGTTCTTTAGACCGAATGGCATCACCGTGTAGCAAAATACACCGAGGGGCGTTCTGAATGCTGTATGCTTCTCGTCATCCGGGTGCATCTTGATTTGGTTATATCCTGAAAACCCATCCATGAAAGACATTCTCTCAAATCCGCATGTATTGTCGATAATGACATCCGTGATCGGGAGAGGAAAGTCGTCTTTTGGACATGCCGTATTCAGGTCCGTGAAGTCAATACAAATTCTGATTTTACCGTTCTTCTTGATGACTGGAACGATATTAGCTAGCCAATCTGGATGTTGGTCCTCTCGGATAAATCCTGATTCGATCAATTTCTTAACCTCTGCCATAATGGCTTCCATAATCTGCGGACGAATCCGTCTTTGCTGTTGCTTGACAGGTTTGGCATCCGACTTAATATCGAGGCAGTGCATTGCCACATTGGGGTCGAGCCCTGGCATATCTTCATAGTTCCAAGCGAAGACGTCAATATACTCCCTGATGAGAGCAATTAACTCCTCCTTCTCATTTGAGGGAAGACTATCGCTGATGAATATCGGCTTTGGGTTGGCCTCGTCGCCCATGTTAACTTGGACTATTTTATCCTCAGTGGGGGGTTCTCTCTGTTCGAACCTGTCACCATACTGCATATTCAGATGATGAACCCACGGGTCTTCCCATGTTGGCATTTGATCATCGTCCTCCATTGTAGACGGATCAGCTGTAGCCATGTTTACCATTAGGGCTTTGAATGCCTCCCCTAGACTTATGTCAGAATTCCCATCTGAAGAATCAGAAGAGTATCCGTTCTTAGTTTTGTTAGCAATTTGATCGATGATTTGCCAACCACATTCATCATCGGATGAGGAAACATAGCCTAAGCCTCGCTCGTATTTATAATAATCCTCGGGTTTCCCCTTTGGTACGTATACCGCTTTGGCTGGATTACGAGGACCTCGATCGAAGTATAGACCTTCTCCGAGTGTGAAATCGTACCCCTGCTTTTCCATGAGCTTGCGTGCTTCCGGACTATACTTAGATAAATGCCGACCAGGTTTGTCATCATCTTCATCTTCACTTAGGAATTGATCTGGCAATGGAGAGTTTTTTCCTCTACCGTAAATTACTTCTTTTGCACCTCCCATCTTGTTCGGGATGATCATGGTTATTCCGAAAGAATGCTGGAGGCGTTCCTTTGTTACATAGGATGACCGAAGCGGCATATACAAATCAGGATTGTCATACAATTCTGTTATCACATCATCAAGAGACAGGGAGTACTCTAAATCATTATTTATTTCATTAGTGGCAAGTTGCCAGTTACAATGTCGTTTAAAACATAACCTCCATTGTAATCAAATCCGGCTTCGGTATCAGCTTCTCCTCTGCTGTCCGTGCCTTGGGCCGATGATTCAGTATCGGATTCGTTACCATAAAGGAGAGAATCAGTGAAATAATTCTCATACCCTTTAAATGGTTGCTTATCCGCGACCACCGTTCTAACCCTATTATCAGTGTTGACATATTTTAAACACTGATGGAGAGTTGAGGGAATTATAACGTTACTATGAATCCAAGGCCGACCCAATAGTAAGTTATATGAAGTTTCAGCATCAATCACATAACATGTGACTTCTGTCTTCAAATCTCCCATTTGACACTTTATCCGGATTTTACCTAAAGGTCTTGACCCGCTGGTATTGAACCCGTAGATAACAGTGCCTGTGGATGCCAACTTGCTAACTGGAATACCGAGGAAATGCATCAAGCGAAGCGGCATAATAATCACAGCAAAACCCAGATCCACTTGGATTCGGTTGACTTTGCTGGAGCCGATGTACCCGATAAAGTATAGCGATCGATCGTGGTTCGAATTCTTTGTCTGCATGTCCTCTTTGGTGAAAGTAATGCAGGGAAGGTTTTTAGTCGCTATGTTGCACTGTTGACTCAGCGGTTCCGGTTCTTCAGGCACCGGCTTGACTTGAGTCAGAAACACCTCTGAATTGGCCAAAGCTTCTTGCAAGGCCTCCCTAGTTTCCTTGGACAACCGCAGCAACTCATACAGCATTATCCGTGCTGGAATGTTGGCTAGTTGAGCCATTATATCGAAGATTTGCGGAGTTTTCGAGCTTTCCGGTTTGTCTCTTCCAATCGGGCGACTGAAACGAGACTGCTTCGGATTCTGCACCTCCTGGGGATTCTTCTCTTTCGGTTTATTCACAGGCTATTGTCGAGCCTCTGCGCCCGGTGTAGGACTCATAATCACCCCCATCTCTGTGAGAGTTAGTGCTGGTCCCCGTTTATTCACCCCCTGCTCATTAGGTGGTGGATAGTTGTAGTGATACTCATTTCCGCTTCGGGTCGCAAAAACTTCTTGCTCTTCTTCAGAGAGCGGGAAGGTTAGGATTCTTTCATCATCTTCTCCTGGGATAGCAGAGACTCCGCAGCAAGACTTTCCTTTCCCTTTGGACTTCTTCTTGGATGACGATCCAGCCCATTGTTCATCTTCAATCAGGTCGGGGTGAACCCAGAGGATTTTGCCGTTTGGAGCTGTATGTGGCACAAGTACTTTTTGGCGCTGTCCATGCGGGTCGTCGTTTACTGTTTTCATTCCCACTTTGGTGATGCGTTTTGGTTCAAACCACACCGTGGGCACTGATCCAAAACTGATTGAAACCGCGTTTGCTCCAACATTCTTGGACGGCTTCGGGGTTATGACGCCTACATCAATTAGCGCCTGGATCTTGTCCTTGAGGTGGTAGCATGACTTCGTAGGGTGATGGACCGCTCTATGGTATGCACAATATCTCGGATCCGTCACTTTGCTAGCCCCTTCTTGATCTACAATCGCTAGTAGCTGAATTTTGTTATTCTCCAACAAGTACTTAAAGATGCCGGGAACTTCGTCATCTTTGAAGGAGTATACTTTGGGAAATACTTCGTCATCTTTGAAGGAGTATACTTTGGGAAATCTTGGCTCTGAAGACTTCTGCTTCTGAGGCCGTTATTGCCATTGTGACTGCGATTGTTGTGGCGCTCGTTGCTGCTGCCGCTGTTGTTGTTGCTGGGGTTGCAATTGAAAGGTTTGATTAGCATCAACTGCATTAGCATGTGCCTTACCTTTCCCCTGTGGGACGAAATTCTGTTTCGGAGCATTATTCGCCTGTTGGCCTCTCTCCGCCTTCTTTCTTCTGATGAATCGCTCGGCCTGCTCTCCTCGGACCTTCAGATCCTTCCATGTCTTGGACGATGCTATCCCCATTGCTTCCAACACGTCCAGTGCGAGGTTGTTGTGGCAAGTCTGGAGGATGAATTCCTCAGTGATCGGGTCCCGACAGTTCATCGCCTTGATCCGGAACCTCTCGACGAAGGTGTCAACCAATTCCCCGTCTTTCTGTTTCTCATCAAGCAATAACCCAATGGATATCTCTGTGTCGTCGTCAAAGAAGTTGGCGAGGAATTTGGTCTCCATGTCGTCCCAGCTATTCACGCTCCCTGGCTTGAGGCGGCGATACCAATCGAAGGTGGCTCCACGCAGAGTGCCAACGAAGGACCGTACCATCAGAGGCTCATTGCCGGAGATAACTCCCAGGTACGATTTGAAGTAAATCAAATGCTGAGTAGGTGAACCCATACCATTAAATGGCGTGAAGTTAATTAGATTGAACTTCGCCAGATATGGGATTGATTCCCACTCTCTTTGGTATGGACAAGGAATGCCCGTTTTTTTCATCTCTTGAGCGGAAATCAACGTGTTGATTTTGCTCTCGAGATTTTTAATTTTCAAGTTTTCACTCGAGTCTGCGTTGACATTCTCGTTACCACCCCCTGCATTGACGGGAGGATTATTGGCATTATGCATCTCATTCGCATTAGTGTCTTCGTCTTCCAGATTAACCGGGTTACGATGACTTGGCTCGCCTTGCTGGTTCGTCAATGCTTGGATTTGTTGGTCATGCATTTCTCTCATGTTTTGCATGGCCATCTGCATTTCAAACCTGAAGGTTTCCTGTTGCTTAGCTAAGGCGTCTTCAAGCATTTTGGCCACTTGCTCCGCACTTATCATAAGTGCTTCGCGGGGTTGTCCCTCGCTGGACACTGTATTATCTGATGCGACCGCAGAGCCGGCATCAGATTCTTCATCTTCTGAAGGGAGTCTTGTTCGAACCCTACCATAGGTTGCTCGCTTGATGGTTCCGGATTGCAGATGGGTTCTAGGCCGGGATGCTTTCAGAATTGACTCGAGATTATCTCGCGCCGATGTCCCTCTGCTGGTGCTTTCAGAATTGACTCGAGATTATCTCGCGCCGATGTCCCTCTGCTGGTCATGTTGGTGGTGACACTCAAAAATTCTCCATCTTCAACCACCGTTCTTCTTCGTCGGAAACGCCTAGGCCTTGGTTTTGGCGTTTCGGTATTAAGTCTTTCGAAAACCGAAACTCTTTCGGGGACCGCCTTGACGCAGTCGCACTCAGACAATACTGTCCGAATGAGTTTGGAATAAGGACATTGAGTTTCCTGTTCTCGGGGATTCCTCTTCCTGGTTTTACTCGTACCCCCAGCACGATAGTACAACTCGTCTGCTTGACGATCGGAGTAACCTATCGTGTGTTGGCACGACTTCTCAGGTATAACGCTATCGTCATCAGACGATAACATTTCCTTCTGAGGGGGAATTACTTTCTAAGGGCTTTCAAAAGTTACGCGCCTCGAAACATGCCTTTTTGGGCGTGAGTTCTTAGCGGGCTCTTGGACTTCAATGCGCAAGTTGGTGCGCGTAGCTGCCCTGATTTCTTCGTTATGTTGGAGGTGACGACGACCCCTAGCATGTTGCGTCGTCCGGGGCTTCTTCATCGGGCCCAAACGATCTTGAACAGGAGCTTTGCCTCTCTCGTCGGGAATTGGACCGAGGCGCTCCAGGACTGGCTTCTTCCTTCGGGATGATTCTGCATGATCTCCCGGAGAAGCTATTGGGATTACCGGCGACTTTGGTTGATTCACCGGAGGTTGAACTTTGGTTGGAGGCTGCTTCGGCCTCCACACTTGGCGGGTTGATGGCGGCTTCTTGGCCACTCTTTCTTTCTTCAATTCCTCGGCCTTCTACACAAGGATTTTTGCTTGTGCAAGCAATGCGCGGCGTTTGTGAATCCGCTCTTCGAGTGTCGAACGGTTCCGTTTGACCCGGATCCATTCGTTCGTTGGCGGCTTTGAGGAACCGCCATCGCCATTCTTCAGTTGTTGAGGCTGTTTGCCTCTCCAGTTCTTCAGATCCGCGCTGTAGCGGACCCCGTCCTTGGACTCCATCGCTTTGGCGAATTACGGCGCAAGGCGTTGACGTCGCCTCTGGCGGGCTCTCTTCGAGAGAGTCACAACGCCTTCAACAATAGAAGCGTTGACAAGAACAGGTTTGACCTCGTTGGAGGTCGGTGGAACTTCACCTGACGCAACTTTGGCGTCAGCTGGGGTGAGAGCTTCGTTGGCGTTCTGAATTTCTTCAAACCAATGAGCTTTTCTCCTGGAGGAGAACTTCTTGGACTTGCGGGGGGAGGTAGATCCGGACGAGGACGAAAGGTACTCCTCGAACTTGGCCTGGTCGAATTCATACTCGACCTCCTCCTCGACCGGGATTGAGATCCGCGGCTGCGACGTGACGATCTCGGCAGCGAGATCGGTGGCTCCCACTGTGGTCGCCAGATTGTTCACGGTGAAAATTGCCCGAAGGAAATAATAGCCGGGGGGGATTACTTCACCAAGGAAATAATCGCCCTTAGTTCTCGGGATCAAAGGCCAAGCTTTGATCCGGAGTGTGATTTCGTGTAGATCTCAGATCTGATCTTTACCTCTCTCGAACTCCTGCCTTTTGTGACATGGACGCTCGCCGAGAACCAGATCTGATTCTTCAAGTCTTCAAGTCTTCAAAACTCTGAGCTCAATCTTCAATTCGACAGAGTTTCGGCTCTCCAAGTTCCAACTCTGAAAATGAACCACCCTTGGCCTATTTATAGGCACCCAGATCTGTGTCTAGGCACAGATCTGGGCTGAGGTGGCTCGGCCACAAGTGGCCGGCCACCCCTGGGTGGCTCGGCTCATGTCGAGCCACCCTCTGAAGGGGCGGTTTCGGCCGAGCCCCTCAGGGTGTTTGGGTTCCGTCGTTTTGTCGTTGTTCCCGTTTTGTTCGTGATTCGGTTGTGCGGTTGATTTATCTGGACTCGATTTGTTGACCTGATTTGGCAGTAAATCTGATTCCTGATTTGGCAGTAAATCCACTTCTGAGTTCGAGTCCGAAACCGATCTTTATTCGGTCGTGATTCATCCGAGTCCGCTCTTGTTTGGATGACTCGTTGACTCCCCGAACCGTTGGCTTGATTCCGCACGCGAATGGATGCATTCCGTTGCTCGCGTGCGATTCGCTAACCTCGTCACCTCGTCACTCGATGGTTTGTCGAATCACCGCGCCGAGCTATGCCAAGGGACTTATAAGTAATTTTACATGCCTACACATGGCAGGTTTGACATTTCTGGTTTCACCTCGGACTGCAGCCTTGTGTGAACCCAGGGGCGTCACAAAGAAAGAACAGGTCCAGGTGGGAGATCGCCAGGAGCCAGAGGATTCTCAGCAGGAGTGCTTTACAGACCGAGCAGAAGAAACCAATGTTTAGTTATTCCCTCTAGTTGTTCGACGATCTTAGTTTACTTTTGTAGCATTTCTTTTCTGCTTGATCATTGTATTTTACATTTCTCCAGTATTCATTTGTCCAGATATGTATAAGGGCATGTTTGACCCGAAAATTATGTCATGGATGACATTCATTTGTGATATGTATATTTTCTGTTCTGAGTTGTTTGTTATATTCTCGCTACTATGATCGGGGACCTGTGCCTTCGTTTGTATTTCTTGACGCTTAGCGTATTAGATTGAGAAGATGGGCTCTAGCACTTATCTCTCCTCAGTCTAATATGTCGCGGGCTTGCTCGCGTCCCGATTCGCTAGTATTTTAGGAAGCGGGGCATATACACATCTCGTACCATTAATCTCCAGATATAAAATATAAAAATATTTACACTTAACAATCTAGAATGCTAATATTCCCACTCAATCCCTAACTAGATGGAACTAGTACGTCAAGCGAAAAATCCAAACAAGGAACCCCCATATATATACCATGTGTTCCAAATGATTAGGAGTTAAGTGTCAATACCTCCATTCTAGCGTTAAGTATGAATATAACCAAAACAATCCATAAGTATCAATCAAAATCAATCAACCCACTTGCTCAAACAGGTGCGGATAGTCGCGATGCATAACATATTCGCGCCCCCTAAAATCATCATCGATATTTATACTTAAGGGTCTAAAATGCAAATACTCCCAGTTAACCCCTAACTAAATAGAACAAATACATCGGGCAAAAAAATCCAAACAAGGAAACCCCCATATATATACTGTGTGTTCCGAATACTTAGGAGCTAAGTGTTAGTATCATCATTCTAGCATTAAGTATAAACATGACCATACGGATAACCATAAATCATAAACAAATCATACTGAATTTTTAATATACCTGTTCAAACATGTTTGGGTAGTCGTGACACATATCCCCCTCGCGCTCTTATGAAGTCTCCTCAGTTCCTCTCCGGTTCCACTGAACTATATAACTAAGGGTATCACCTGATTTCTAAGCTTCTTGTCCTCCTTGGAAAGAAGGCATATCAGAATCTCAATCATAGTCAAATCATCATGAATCTCGACCTCCAGTGTGTCCAACACTCGCTTCTCCTTCTCATCGCGTAGATGCTTCTTAAGCATAGAAACATGAAAAACATTGTGTATGCTCGACATCGAGAACAAACCAATGTACCTCGGGGCAAGCTTGCCCCGTCTACTAAAACACTGTACACCCTTCATTGGTGATACTTTTAACAAAACATAATCCCCAACCTGGAATTCTAATGGTTGTCACCCCCGGTCTGCATAATTTTTCTGATGACTTTGCACTGCAAGAATGCACTCTCGAATGATTACTACCTTCTCCGTAGTTTGTCTAACAAGCTCCGGTCTAAACAATAGACTATCTTTTCATTCTGTCCAACAAATAGGTGATCTGCAAGGCCTCCCATACAAAGCTTCATACGGTGCCATGCTAGTAGTTCCTTGATAGCTATTATTATAGGCAAACTCAATCAATGGGATGTGATCCTCCGAACTACCCTGAAAATCAATAACACACGTCCTCAACATGTCCTCCAATATCTAGTTCACTCTCTTTGTCTGTCCATCCGTCTGCAGGTGAAATACACTAGAGTAAGATAACTGGCTACCGATAGAGTTCTGGAAGATTCTCTAGAAATGTGCTGACTTCGTCAACCAATCCACTATTACCCAAATTAAATTGTTCCCCTTCTTCGATCTTGGCATTCCTACAATAAAGTCCATAGAAATATCTGCCAATTCTCTCTCCCGAATAGATAAAGGCTGTAGGGTTCCTACTGGCCTCTGATGTTCTGCCTTCAATTGCTGGTAGGTGAAACATGTACCACATACTCCATAATCTCACCACGTATGCCGCTCCACCAAAAGTGTCTCTTTAGGTCGTTGTACATTTTCGTTGTGCTTGGATGCACTATGTACCTAGTACGATGCGCCTCATTGAATAAGTTCCTTCTTCAGTTGTGAATTTCCCGACATCACTAGTCAGCCTTTTATTCAAAGTCCTCCATCTGTTTCAATGGTCCAATCAGCCTTGGGTTCTTTAGAAATCTCCCTCTTTTGGGTTTAAATCTAAGTGTCCTCAAGCTCAGCTCTAACCACTCTATCACTCCAAGATAGTTGCACGGACAAAGCTCCAAAAAATGTACTATTCTCATCTATCTCTGGTCTAAAGTCAAACTGGTTAAGTGTATGGAGATCTCGATACAACGAATACCTCAAAGCCAAAATCCGATGACGACGCTTCCTCCTCAAAGCGTATGTTACAACGTTCATCTTCTCCGGATAGTATTGAGTCACGAACTCATAATCCTTAATAAATTCAACCCATCTCCATTGTCTCTGATTTATCTTTTTTTGAGAGAAGAGATACTTCAAACTCCGATGATCCGTGAATAGCTCAAACTGCACTCCATATAGGTAATGTCTTCATGTCTTTAGTACAAAAACTACTATAGCTAGTTCCAAGTCACGTGTGGGATAATTTTGCTCATGCGTCCTCAACTGACGTTAAATATATGCTACCACTCTTTAGGTCTGCATCAAAATACCTCCTAGACCCACTAACGATGCATCCGTGTAGACTATAAAGGTCTTATCACTGCTCGGGATGGTTAAAACCGATGCTATAGTTAACTTAGCCTTCAAAATCTTAAAGTCCTAATGGCACTCCGTGCCCCAAACAAAAGGTACACCCTTCTTTGTAAGGCATGTAAGTGGCGTGATTATCTTCGAGAAGTCCTGAATGAACTTCTTGTAATAGCCGACCAAACCCTAAAAGCTATTAATCTCTGTGACTCTCGTCGGCAGCTCCTAATCAAGTATGGTCGTAATCTTAGCTGGATCCACTGCAATGCCCTCTCTGCCGATGACATGGCCTAGAAATCTAATCTTAGATAGTCAAAACTCGCACTTGCTGAATTTGGCATATAGCTAATGCACCCGTAAAATCTGTAATGCTAGTCAAAGAAGCTGCTCATGCTCTCCCTTTGATTTCGAATATATAAGGATGTCGTCAATAATTACTATCACGAACTAGTCCAAATATAGATGAAAAACCCAGTTCCTTAAATCCATGAATACCACGGATGTATTGGTCAGCCCAAATGGTATGAAAAGAAACTCGAAGGACCCATAACGAGTCAGAAAGGTGGCCTTGGGAATATCTATCTCCCGAACCCACAACTAATAATAGCCAGAATGAAGATCAATCTTCGAGAAGTACTGTGCTCCCTGTAGCTGGTCGAATAAGTCAACAATCCTTGGTAATGGATATCTGTTCTAGATAGTTACCTTGTTCAACTCTTGATCATCTATACAAAGATGTATATTGCCGTCCTTCTTCTTCACAAAAAGGACCAGCGCTCCCCACAAAGAATGACTCCGGTGAATAAAACCCTAAGATAACAACTCATCCAGCTGAGTCTGTAGCTCCCTCATCTCAGCATATGCCATACAATGAGGAGCTCGAGATATTAGTGCTATGCTTGGCTGTAACTCGATGCAGAACTCAACCTCTCACATAGGAGGTAACACTGGTATGTCTTGAAAGACATCCTGAAAATCTAAGACGATTCTAGTCTTACACAACTCAACACTCTGATCTCTCAGCATCACCTCCTCAATATATGCTAGAAATGACATCGCAAACTAGTTGCCCTATGAGGTCGCTATAATAAACTTAGACCCATCGGACGCTCGCAAACTGACTATTTTTGCAAAACAGTCGATACTAACATGATAGGATGATAACCAATCCATACCAAGAATGACATCAAAATCCGACATCCACAAAATGATTAGATCTACAATAAACTCATACTCATCTAAGTTGATGACACATATTCTACAGATGCTTCCTAATGGAGATACCTCCCCTAAAAGAGTAGAAACAGATAGCGGTACATCTACGGAATGTGCGACTAACTAAAGCCTATCCATAAAGGTATGAGATATAAAAGAATGACAAGCTCCAGAATCGAACAAGTTCCGAGCTGGAAAAGAGTTCACTAAGAAAGTACCTTCTACTATAGCTCCACTCGCACCGTAATCATGTGGTACGACTGCATAGACTCTGCCTATGGCTGGCGACTACTGAACTACTGAAGGTGGAAATACAAGACTATCTTTCCCTCAGGAATCTCTTGAATGACACGTATCTGGCCTACTGGCCCTTCAATTCTCGAAATGGTTGGCGGTGTCTTAATCATCTACTACTGGTCGTAACAGCGACCCTGTGACTGCTTACCCTGACCACAGTTCTGCTGCTGACCGTGTCCTAGTCTCTACTGCTGGCATTGAAAATTCTTGCCCCGATGTTAGGGTGTTCTAAGTCTTGCAAAAGTTTCTTATCCTTGCCCTTGTCTCCGGACAATCGTGCTTCTATAATTAACTATCGGTATGTCTCCCTGCTCCAATCGTGCAAGTTCTAACTGCTTATCAAAGTAGTAAGTGAAATCCTCCTATGAAAGTAACATTCACTGCTTCAGCGTAAACTGAAGTACGTGCTATCCTCCGATGATATCCTCTATGCTGAATACATCTAACTTCTACTTTGGCACTGAGTCGACGTTAAGAAATTTTCACATATTCTTTCCATTTATAGGCTGCACAAGAATTCAGTGTACCAATAAACTATGGTGCTCTCAGTGTCTGATATTTTTCTTATTTTAACAGAGCTAATCCTCCTGCTCTGTGGCTCTATCAACATTTGGTTGTGGCGATGGTGAAATCATCGATATTACCTCACCAATAGGTACGACTGGTACAACTGGTGGGGGAATATCAAAAAGTGAAATCTGGCTTGTTACTCGCTCCTTGAGTATGCTAGTCTCTACTTCTGTAATCAGCATTACCAAGTCGATCAGATACTGTGTAGCTTGCTGCAGCTCGGGCTCTGCTTGCCCAGCATTCCGGGTATAAGTTTTACCTTGACCACATCCTCGTCTCGATATTTATAATATCAAGAGGAGAGCTTAATTGACATAGCAAATGAGGTCACAAACATACATATATATATTATATATATATATAGATATATATATATATATATATATATATATAATATATATATATATAATATATATATATAATATAATATTATATATATATATATATAATATATAAGTACACAGTCCTATCCACTTAGTGGATAGGAGGCCTTGTCCACCTACACTTTTTATCCACTCCATCTTTGTCAAGAACTTATGCCATCAACAAGATGCCACAAGCAAATACGAGTTGTTTAGAAAATTTTATCATCATACTATTTCATAGAGATTCCCAAATGCTAAATCAATGGTTAAAAATTTGGGGGGAATGACTCTATTCCTAACTACCACTTAACGATTGGACAAAGCTTACGATTATAGATATATATATATATATATATAATTATATATTATATATATATATATATATATATATATATATATATATAACATATCACAATAAGTATTCACGTAAATACTTTTCAATCAAAGTAAGATAGTCATAAAAAAATTTCATAATTTTTTAACATACGTGTATAACATCCTCACTCTTTCTAGGAATTCCTAGAAGACTCTATATATGAATCCTAAGAAACTCTATTCTAGCTTCACTACTCGACACAGGATGATCCTAAGGATACTGGAACTAGAGCTCTGATACAAACTGTGACGTCCTTGTTTTCACACATGACTATAGTCCAAGATGAACCTAGAGATGTCAAACCTGCCATGTACTCACACTGTGCAACAACAAGTTTTACCAATCACCGCAATATCCTCTAGTGGAATCAAAATAAAGTGCGGGTACAAAACATACAAAAGAAAGTAAATAACTACAATAGACATGATATAGAAAAAAGTATCTCGTAAATAAATCATGTCTTAATGAACAACTTGGAATACATTTGATATCCAAAATGAATAAATATGTCTCGACAAAAAACAACTAAAAATTGTGCTAAGTCACACTACCTTTACACTATGAAATAAACTCTAAGGTCTGAATAAAAATATAAAACTACGATGGAGCCTCTAATAAATCTCATGTGATGGCGACTATATAAGAACTCTTTCATCCTGCGACTCTCCGGTACTCTGACTTACCTGAAGAATATTAGAAGAAAAAGAGCAATAACAGAGCGTCATAACGCTATAGCAAGATCACCTCCATCTGCCCCCAGGAGAAATGTTGCTAGATGGACTGGAGGCTCTATCTATTAAGCATAGTCTACCTAGATTATTTCCCCCGTATCTAATAGAATTAATATTTAGACATCTACAATACGAGGCGTAGTACGTCGAGTAAAACAATCCAAATAAGGAAACCCTCATGTATATAACATATGTCCCGAATTATAAACATCTAAACATTAATAACAAACTAAAGATAAACAATCTAAATGAAATCAATAATTAGAAATCCATAATACGAGACTCGTACGTCGAGCGAAATAATCCAAAAAAGAAAACTCTCATGTACATACCATATGTCTCAAATTGTGAATAACTGATTATTGATCCTAACTAAGAAAATAAAGAAAAGCAGTAAAAGAAAGTAAAGACATCAACATATTATATTTATAATATCTTCCATTGTTACTGGGAAGATAGAATGAATACTGCCACAAATCCCGTGTACTTTCAAATGCAAAGTACTCTGGGTCATATATTTCAGCAGTGAGTCAGAAATATAACTGGCATCTGCCAAAGACTCAGGCTATCAACAATCATCTCAATGCAAATCCTTTCAAGCTTCTGATTCATCGCATCATCATGCGGGATAGATACCCGCTCAGTATCCTAACAGTGTACACGAGTTATTAGTCTTATCGCATCTCTGCACGTAACGCGAGTACGGGAAGGACTAGCAAGTAGGAATCCTAGAAATACGGTTCACAAGCCTCATCGCACCCTAGTGTGGGACGGACTGCTGGATAAAGCATCCTAAACCTGGCTCACTGACCTGTACAAATGGAATATCGATGCACTACTTCTGTAGTGCTAAACTGAGCTCATCAACGATATCCAGAAGGTGTGTGTATAATATGTACTAAACTCTTTCTCGAAGTAATTGGGTCAAAACCCATCATAATTCTTTTCCGCATACCCATGTTTGTGCTACTACACTATTCGTGAATTTACGTATAAAGAAGTGTGGCTTGAAACCCGCAAACATATCTCAAACAAATGCTAAACAAAAATTCAGGCAACATGCTTAGTAGTCGACTACTAGGCTTAGTAGTCGACTACACTGAGTCCATCCAGACTCTGTAATAACACATATTAGTATCAGTAGTCAACTATTAAGAATATTAATCGACTACTCTGCATACACATTGTTTCTGTTATAATCAACTAGGCACGAGTAGCCGACTACTAAGCTTAGTAGTCGACTACTCTGTCAAGACACACATTCTTTCGTGTACAAACAATGTTTATGTCAATTGTACATATCATGATGTTAAAATGAGATTTTATACTTGGCACATGCAACAGGTATTATCTGAATCATCAAATTAAAATATTATATTTTAAAAATTAGGGTTTAACATCCTAATTAAACAATTTCTTTAATTATCTCATATGTAAACAAAATGATTATCAACACATGATAAAAACTACTCATGAACAGATATAAAATTTATTTAAATATGTTTATCTTATTTAGATATCAGAAACCTAGAGTTTAAGCATGATTAATTAACATGAAAACTCAAAGAAACCTTCACGTAATATATCAATTATTTTAAATCAGCATATCTACAGTTTTCTACAGAACATATCATTAGTAAATTGAGCATATCATTCTCTAGACAAACTCTTTTTATGAACAGTTTTCTGTTTTAGAAACTAGATCCATATAGATATCATTTGGCACTAGTTTAGTTCAGTTTGGAGTTTATATGTTATCTCAAATATCTAGTTAAAGGTTACATATGTGCAGCAATTTTCTGCAGAATATATTATTAGTAAATTGAGTATATCTTTCTCTATAAAAATTATTTCTTAGAATGGTTTTTTGTTTTGGAAAATAGGTTCACATAGCTTTCATTTGACACTGTTTTTGTTTAGTTTGGATTTTATAGATTATCTTAAATTTTCAGTTAAATGTTATACACGTGCAGTAATTTTCTGCAATCTATGATAAAAACAAAAACTAAACTTCTTTATAATTCAATTAGACAAAAAATTAGGGTTAATACACGAGTTAAACATAATTATAAAGTTTAAAAAAATAAAAAATTTAATTACCCCTAACGATCATGATCACGTTACTATTATAAAACAATTAGGAAAAGCTAATGATCTAGCATTGGGTTAAGATTTATCATAAAAAATATCATCTTTTTCATATAAGGTTAAGCCTTAAGAATGAAAATATTGATTAAACGCTTTTATAATCATTAAAAACTATGGGGATGGGTTTGGATGCATATTATCTTTCCTTATCACGTGTGCAAGCCTCTAAAACTTATGTGAAACGACTCCTCGTCACCAAACTTCGTAGATCTCACCTTTTCCTTGCTTCTCGCCTCACAAGACACTCCTAAAATCTTAACTTTAGGAATAGGGTTTGAGAGAGAGGGAGAAGGGCTGTTAGGGTTTGAAGCTCTAATGAAAAGATAATATTTTTTGTGAAAACACATGTATATATATATGCAAACCCGAAATAAACCCGTTTGACCCGAACCAAGAAACGTAGTTTGACTAGGAAAAATAACCTTTGGTATTTTGGCTGTAACTTTCTCATCCGACCTAGGAATAAGGTAATTCAATATTTGTTGGAAATCTGTTGAAGAGACCTATAATATTGGTCTTTTTAGTTTTCTAGATTCAAACTGCATTAGTATATAAAATATATAAACCCTTAACTGATCATTTTTCCAGATTTCTCTTCGTGCATGTTTTGTACATTTGCACTCATTTATTCATAAATATACATTGAATTGATTTCAAATTAATTTCTATCATACTCAAACATAAAAATATATAATATTTTCACCATATAATATATTTATTATTATTTTTCATGTAATATTCAAAATTTTGGGGTTTTATATTTTGTAAACAGGAAGATTTAAACTTCAAGAAAGGAAGACGAGCACCAATTCGATCTTTCACTCCAGAAAGAAAACCTTCTGATTATTACCATAAAACTAGATGAGGGTTAGGTTATGTTTCAACTCCTCCCCTTTTAGAAAATGAAGCCGATGATTGTTTGTGTCAAGATCATTCATCCGAAATATCATCATGGGAATCCGATGTGAGCATGAGAACATTCTTTAAAAACATGTCTGTGAATATGACTTCGTCTAGTCATATAGATGAAGATGCAGACGTCTACTCATCTAGATGAAGATGTAGACGAAGAGGATGAAAAGGTGAATTAGTCAACCAACGACCCTTGGATCAAACGCCTTAACATTTTATGGGATATGCTCTTCGAACAACTTGAGCCGCCCACTGAAGATAAGGTGATTCAAGTCAATATGAGAGATGAAACCAATACCAAGCCAATCTTCATAAGTGATAGCTTATCACCATCTGAGAAAGAAGACCTTATATCTCTTATCCTAGAATATATAAATATCTTTGCTTGGAACTATGAAGACATGCCTGGTCTTGACCCCAAAATAGCCATGCTTCGTCTTAACATCGATCCGGATGTGAAGCCAGTTAAGAAACAATAACGTCGGTTTCGTCTAGAAATCATGGAGGTAATTGAGTACGAAGTTAAAAAGCTTATCGACTCGGGCTTCATTAGGGAGGAACATCATCCTGACTAGGTGGCTAATATTGTTCTCGTGCCCAAGAAAAATGGCAAGGTCCAAATTTGCATCTACTTTCGTGACTTAAACACTACATGTCCGAAGGATGAATTTCCACTCCCCATCACAGATGTCATGATCGATAATACTTATGGGTATGAGAGAATGTATTTTATGGATGAGTTTTTAGAATATTACCAGATTAAAATGTACCCTGAAGACGAAAAACACACCGCCTTCAGAACCCCACTAGGGGTGTACTATTATACAGTAATGCCCTTCGGGCTCAAGAACACTAGTGCAACCTATCAGCGTGCCATGAATACAATCTTCCATGAACATCTACGCAAAAAGATAGAGTGTTACGTGGATGATATTGCGGTAAAACACCAAAATAAAGGTGATCATCTTACAGATCTGAAGATGATCTTTTACATCATGCGAGCGCATCAACTAAAGATGAATCCAACCAAATCATTTCTGGGGGTTGCCAATGATAAATTCCTGGGATTCATAGTCATATTTAAAAGGATTTCTCTTGATTCAGAAAAGGTTCATGCTATCCATGAAATGCAACCTTCATGAAACATCAAAGAACTCAGAGGCTTGCAAGGCAGATTGGCGTACATCCAGAGATTCATATCAAACCTCTTGGGATGCTGCTATCCCTTTACCAAGTTGATGAAGAAAGGAGTCTCATTCGTTTAGGATGAAGATTGTCAAAAAGCATTTGAGGAGATGCAAGAGATACCTCACGCAACTATCTGTCCTTGTAGCCCCAACATCAGGGAAACCATTCCTGTAATATGTGAGAGCCATGGATCATTCTCTTGGAGCTTTGTTATCTTAGAACAATGACCAAGGACATGAGCAGGCAATCTACTACCTTAGTAGAATCATGATTGGAGCCGAACACTGGTACAATCTAGTAGAAAAGTAGTGCATTGCTTTAGTTTTTTCTGTTCAGAAAATACAACACTACTTGGACGGACAATCAATTCATGTCATCTCTAAGGTGAATCCTTTGAGGGAGCTTATGATGAAATTCTCTTCACTGAATTGCCATCTAGCGAAATGGGTGATACTCCTATCGCAATATTCCATGCAATTCATGCCTCAAAAGGCTATTAAAGGCCAAGCTCTAGCGAATTTCCATGCAATTCCATGCAATTCATCCAAATTATATGAAGATTTACCAGATGAAGTCGTCGAAGATTGTGCAACTGAAGAAGTTATACAAGTATGGAAATTGTTCTTTGATGGTGCGTATAGAGCAAATCCTAATGGAGGAATCACTACTAGTATGGGGGTGGTACTTGTGTCCCCAAGTGGTCATGTAATCCTAAGAGGATTCTCTCTAATCGAGTTATGCATTAATAATTTAGCAGAGTAAAATGCTTTGCTATTAGGGATGCAGTTAGCCAAGAAGTTCAATATTCGACACCTCGAGGCTTATGGTGATTCTTATCTCATCATGAATCAAGTCTAAGGAGAATATAAAGTATGTAATGAGGACTTAGTCCCACTTCGCCATGCTAGAGCTAGCTCAGAAGTTTAAATGATTCTTTATTAGATACATCCCACGAGTCTAGAAAGCATATGCGAAGGCTTTAGCCTCGCTAGCAACTTCATTGGCATTGCCGCCAAAGGCTGAAACAACAATATTCATTATAGGTCGTGACTTGTATCACCCTAAGTTTCCCTTAGAACATTACTCAAATGAGACAACAATGGAGATCACTTGTGCAACTTCAATTGAGCTCGAACCAAGGGATTGGTAATTCCTATATATTAACTATATTTTGTACGGGATACTATTCGATGATTCTAAAGAAGTGGCCGCTATAAAATGGAAGTCCATTTGATTCTATTATGATGCGGTTTCTCAAACCTTGTACTAAAAATCGCATGATGGAGTCTTGCTTCGCTGCCTTTCCAGAAAAGAAATGCATGAGGCTCTTAAAGAAGCTCATGATGAAATGTGTAGAACTCACCAATTGGGAGCTAAATTAGGGGATCGTCTCCGAAGAATTGATTACTATTAGCCTAAAATGTTTGTAGACGCTATCGATTATGCTAAACGGTGTCATGCATGTCAGATTCACGGTGACTTCATTCATCAGGCACCGAGAAATCTACATCCAACAGCCTCATCTTGGCCATTCGAGATGTGGGGAATGGACATCATCGGACCTATCTCCCCACCGACCTCCAAAGGACATCAGTTCATATTAGTAGTAACCGATTACTTTTCTAAGTGGGCAGAAGCCATTCCTTTGAAGGAAGTCAAGACTGAAAGCATGATCAACTTCATCAAGCATCACGTCATTTATCGTTTTGGCGTACTGAGACGAATAGTCCATGATAATGGAACACAGTTTGTCGGTCATAATTTTCAGAGATTCAGTGACAAGTTCAGGATCCAAAGTATAGCATCAACAACGTACTACTCGCCAGCCAATAGCCTCACAAAAGCTTTCAATAAGACTATTGTAAAGCTTCTCAAGAAGTTTGTCACCAAAAGTCGACGCGATTGGGACAAAAAGCTCGGCGAATGTTTATGGGCTTACCGCACAATGATGAGAACCCTAACAAAAGCCACCCTATTTTCTTTAGTATATGGATGTGAAGTTGTACTACCCTCAGGAATTTAGATTCCATCTCTAAGAACTGACCTTGTGACCAGAAGGACAAACGAAGAAAAGCATCAGCTCCTCCTTCAAGAACTTAAGGCACTGGACGACAGTATGCTGTATAACAAGAAGTTCAAAGAGAGGATCTTCAAGAAAGGTAATTTGGTATTAGCTGTTAGACGACAGATGGTGATGACATATAAGACTAAAGGGAAATTCAATCCCAAGTGGGAAGGACCCTTCCTGATAGAATCTATCTATTTGAACAGAGCATACTATCTCATCAACTAGAAAGGCGACAGGTTCATGATGCCGATTAATAGGAAGTTTCTCAAGAAATATTACCCGTAGGTTATGAAGTCCCCTTTTCCTATACCCAGCCAAGTCTAAGATGAAAAATCAACTTTACTTAGACTGGGGGTTGGTTACTCGGAATTCATTGAATAGAGAGTAACAAATCGCTTTAACCTTCCCCAACTTGTATATCGTCAAGTTAGCATTACACCTCTGAGGATTAAAATTTTCTGGAATTATTCTAGCAATAATAAAAAGAATTTCTCATATATGCTAAGTTAACATTACACCTATGGCATTTTTAATATTTTCATTGTTCTGAGTTAAAACACAACACAAGAAAAGACAATAAAAAAACAAAATGATATCATTTTCATTTGATGTTTGTCAATTTGTTACAAAGAGATGATACTTGGTATAAAAATGATACAAACTTATCCCAAAGATCAGTGCAAGATTAAGTATCAGAGCCTAGCAGGTTAATGGATGCCAGCTTGGCCTTGACATCTGAAAGCTTCTTCACATGGGCTGCTCGGACTTGGTTCGCAGCTTCCTTCCTAAGTTTAGCTTCAACGGACACAACAAAAACGTTTTCTGTCTACATCACATCAAGAGCTTGGATTTCTCTTCGATGAGCATCACGAATTTCAGCACTATCAAGATGGAGTCCGTGCATAGTCAACTCCTCCTTAGCAAGCTGAGCCTTCAACCGAGCAATGGTGGCAGCAGATGCAGTCAATTCAGTCTGCACTTGGTCATGCTGCTCCTGCAAACTCACAACGTGCGCCTCTTTCTCAGATAAGCTTTTTTAGCGGGCTTCGTGTTGATGTGTTTTTGCAGTCCAAGCGAGGGCAAAAGTTTTCTCTATCTAAATTAGTGCGCACCAGATTTTCTAAACACCTTAAATATTCCTCCAGGCAAAAGAAGTCCACCATGCAACGTGAGGCCATTCGAGAGTCGCCCAAACTCTTGATGTTGTTCAAACCATTTGAGAAGAAGGGCTTAAAATCTGTAAAAGTACCTTGCTCGAGGCTAATGAGAGTAATTGCTTGTCTTATTGCGTTCTCCAACTGTTTGATAAGGCCCCACAAGATTCCAGGACCAGTGTGAGCAGATTCGGGAGTAATTCCTTCTGATGCTCGATCATGAAAAATCATGACGATGGGCTGGATCAGGGGAATAGGCTCCGTCTCTCTAACACTTGGCTCTCTTTCACCTCCTACGCTTTCTGAAGCAGGGACATTCGATTGAGGATCGGGCTATTGGGAGGATAGTAGAGTAGATGTTGGAGTAGATAATTTCTCCTCTTCATTATCTGAAATCACAACATGCTCAGTCACGATGGGCTTAGACTTCATAGCGTCTTGCATTAGTTTTGACCCTCTGGGAGTTTTGGGATCAATTGGTCTTCTTTTGCGGGCGTTTTTATCGTATTGGCCCACCTCCTCTGCAGTGACGGCTCGCTTCCCTGACGCCCTCCTCGCACGAGACTCGATTGCTGGTGCCTACTCCGAAACTTCCTTCGCTACCTTTTCTTCGTGAGGCTTAGTGGCTGGCGCCTCTTCTTGGACTCCTCCTGCTTCAGTCGCTGCTTGTTCATAGGACAAATACCCTCTTGCTTCATTCACTGCTTGTTCATAGGACGAATACTCGTCCATCCCTCTCAGATGAGTCTTCGTGGAGTTCTTCCTAGACTCATAAAGCTCTTGAATCTCCTCGATGTAGGAAGTGTACATATTGTGAAGAAGTACCAAGCTCGGGCCCAGTGCAGAACTCTAAAATGGTGTAACAATTGGGTGTCGAGTCGAGCATTGTAAACTTAGCGTAGGAGTCGCCAGCTGTGAAGAAGTACCAAGCTCAGGCCCCTTCATATAAATTCTCCATGTAAGACAAATTTGGATTAGGGTTGCCAACATATAGTTGGTCATACCCAAACTGCCCAGTGAACCGAGAAGGCACATATGGCTCAATTATACATTTTCACCTAGTCGGAAAACTAAATAACCGACTCTGATCGTGAGGAGCCATCTGAAAATGCCCCCACTCAGGGATGTAAAGTCATTAGAGTCTATGTCCATAAAGCTGTTGGTCTCCCTTTCCACCCCCTCAAAATCAGGAGAGCAACAAAAAACCTCATAGTTGTCCTCTTGTGATAGGAGTTGTCTGGCCCGGACTATGTACACATTCGTCGATCTGGCCGACTCAAGCCTCTGCACAAATGGCACAAAAGTCTTGCTATCTTGAGAAACTCTCATCATTAATGAGGGACAATACAAGATGAACCAGGCCACTAAATAAGTATATGGCATTGGTACTTGGGGTTGAGAAGTCTTCCAAACTTTCCTCGCAGCAACATTTTTCTCGGACATCGAGAAATTCAGAAGTTAACGATCGCAGGCCGCTTTGCAAACATCCTACCATTGCAAATAGGAGACTCACTGGTCTCCCATTGGCCAAAAGAATTATTAGGTATACTATCTCAGCCAAGATGGACTCGATTAGCTTTGATGGAACCACACATCGTTTCAACCATATCATCAAGAAGCCGGCAAGGAGAGTGGTGTCAGAGATGGGAGTCGTTGCTTGGTAATGGAAGCTGTCAAACTCGATAGAAGACTCAAAACCATCCTCTGGATACTCATTCTTGTAGCCAGCATTAGGAGCCTTAATGCAAGCCTTGATACTCTTCAAGGAGCTTGCAACGAGATGGGTCACGGCCACATCTTTCTTGTCTAAATTCTAGAATAGATAGTCGGCCCAGGAAGTATGCATGACGCCACCTCCGCATAGCCTAACTAGCTGGGCACAAATCTGGAAGTCCTCATAGGGCATTTTTCCAAATGACAGCCCTGATACAACGTGCATCTCGTAGAGAATGAAGCCTAGCTCTTCGATGGGTGTGAAGAATGTACAGCTATCTGGATTGTACCGCTCTAGCATAGCAAAAAAGTTAGGATGGCTCTGAACAATCCTATGTCGAGTGGCCAACACTAGAATTGTGAGGCCAGATTGGGCAAGCGGCACCTTGAGGTCTTCGAGAACGAAGTCCACCATGCAAGTCCACCGACCCTCTTCTCCGAAGTACACCCAGCTAGGAGATCTGAATGCTTGCCCGCAGGGAATTCACCCCGAGCAGCGATGAATCGATAAATGAAAATGTTCACCAAAATGGTTATCTCCTTAACGAGATCTTTTTTCTCAAGCGTACCAAGTCTCAGTCTTTTAATTTGTATCACTCATGAGGTGAACATGTTGATCGGCAAGGTCCCGAGGGATACATCCTCCTTCTCCTTAACCAGGTCATGTCACAGACTTCTAAACCACATGATGTGTTGGAAGTGAGAGAGCGATTGCATATGCCCCATGTTCGGCAAGAAGAGAAAACGATTGTTGACTCTCCGCAGCAATTTAGAGTTCTTTGCATATATAAGTTGGTCCTCCATTTCTACATGGTCCCCAAAGAGGAACACTGACTTCATAAACTGATCATATCCCTCTGGCGTATGAACATTCAAATTGGTGACCATAACCCTAAGAGCAGATGGTTCTCCCCTTGAAGTTTGGTAACACTATTCTGAGCATGAAGGGGTGAATAGTGGATGCTCTTTGGAAAACTGATACCCATTAGGATAAAGCACTGCAAAATAAAAAGCTAAGAGTTAATAGTTGAAAAGCAAGCAAATGGTAAAAGTCCAAAGGACTAAGTCCAAAATGCAGGGGTACAGCCCTGTGTTCCAATTTCAGAATGTAAGAACCAGCCATGTGTTCTAAATTCAAAATGCAGAGGCCAAAAACCCGCATGTCAATTTTAGAACGCAGAGGTAAAGACACGCATTCTAGTTACAAAATGTAAAGGTCATCTTTGCATTTCACAATCAACGCAGAGTCCCACTTCTGTGTTTCATTCAGAAGAGTACAAGTCTTCCTCGTCATCATCAACCCAGAGTACATCTAGGGTTCAAGAAACTTGTCGAAACAAGTTAGTATGTTCTCGCTTACCATAGCAGGTAGGCGCATATGGAGACAGCGATGGCGGTGGTGTGGTCGCAGAAGCTTGAACACCGCCGGTGTCCTTAACCGGCAGCGTTTCGGAGATTGTTTCCACAACCTTCCTCAGATGAGAGCTTGATATTCTTAATGCCATCATCATCGATGTTCACAAATCTGGTGAAGATAACCGGAGATGTTTAGAAGGTAATGAAAGTTCACCCAAAACACAATACAAGCATTATATGATATGGCAGTTAGCCTTCTAAAACACAAGACCTACGACCGCATTTCAATTTCTCAAATGCCAGGCCTAACCCTGCGTTTTAAACTCTAAACATAGAGTTAGACCCACGTTTCAAGCCTCAAACGCATGTGTCACCTCTATGTTTCAAGTACTCAAACGAAGAGGTCACCTTTTCATTTCACAAGTTCCAAACTATGGGTTCACCACTGCATTCCAAACATGACACTTACCCCCATGTAAGTCAGGTATCATAAACTCTTTCAACAGAGTGTTCTCAAAACCTCTGTCCATTCCCAACAAGGGTTCAAGCTAAATCAGCTAATAACTTACAAATATCGTAAAGTTAACATTATACTTCTCACGATCATTATCCCCACAGAGTTCGATTTAAGCTTGTTTCAGTCTCAACATGGCAAGATTTTTCTCTCGCAAAGCCTACTTATCAACTCCCTTTAGCAGAGTGATAAAGTCTAAAAACCTTGTTCAAATTACAAGTATCAAAACTTATCACTCCTAAAGATAAACTTAATTAACAATTCTTCCCAGTGAGATGTTAATTCTCAAAATCTTGTTCAAATTATAAGTACTCAAATTCCCATCATGTTAATGTCATACCTCTGACAATCAACTTGTCGACTCTTTCCAATAGAGCGATAAGTCCTCAAAGTTACTTCGATCACAACAAATTCCCATCACGTTAATATCATACCTTTGACAATCAACTTATTGACTATTTCTAATAGAGCGATTAGTCCTCAAAGTTGCTCCGATCACAACAAATTCCCATCACGTTAATATCATACCTCTGACAATCAACTTATTGACTCCCTCTAATAGAGTGATAAGTTCTCAAAGTTGCTTCGATCGTAACAAATTCCCATCATGTTAATATCACATCTTTGACAATCAACTTATCGACTCTCTCCAATAAAGCGATAAGTCCTCAAAGTTGCTCCGATCGTAATAAATTTCCATCACGTTAATATCACACCTCTGACAATCAACTTATCAACTCTATCCAATAGAGCGATAAGTTCTTAAAGTTTCCCCGATCGCAATATATTTCTATCATGTTAACACCATACCTCTAACAATCAACTTATCAATCCTCTTCAATAGGATGACAGGTCTACAAATCTCTATTATGTTAACACTATACCTCTAACAGTCAATCCCCTTTGAACTGTTAATTCTTTAAAATAAGAATAGCAAGTGTTCATAGAAAACCTCAACGGATTAGCATTTTTTAGGAATTACCCTAGTGGTAATAAAGAAAATTTCTGAATTTCATTATAAGTGAAAATACATGCTATGTTAATACTACACCTCTGACACCTCTAATTTTCTTTTAGTGTTTAAAGTTAAAGCATAACACATGAAGAAGTGAACTTATTAATTCTCTTTCAATAGAATGACAAGTATTCATAAACATCCCATGCAGATTGAAAATTTCTAGAATTATCTTAAATGATAATAAAGAAAAGTGTTAAATCTTGCTTTGTGTGGGGAGTGATGATAAGTTAAAATCATACCTCGGCCATTTTTAATTATTTTTTATTGTTTCAAGATAGAATATGACACACAAAAGAAACAGTGGAAAACAAAAATAGTATCACTTTTTATTCAAAAACAAAAGGGTGTGATACAAGATAATATTGTTCTTGTTAAAATAATGATACAAAGTTTAGTTCATGAGTCTATCAAACTAAAAGATTTGATCTGTGATTTGATATCTGAGAGCTTCTCCTCGTGAGTAGTTCATACCATTACCTCAGCCCTTCTCTAGAGCTCATCCTCATCTAGCACCACGGCAGCAACTTCTTTCTTGGCATCCTCAAGGACCTGCATCTCTTGATGATAATTTACGAGAGCTTTTGCATTCTTGATGTTGAGCTCGGTCACGACGGCTTCATCTAAAGTAAATTGAGCCCTCTCTTGAAGCAACTTTGCTCGTAGTCGAACGATGTCCTCTTCAATTTTAGTAATTTTCACTCGAGCAGCTTCCAGAGCGGTGGTTGAAATTGTTAGCTCATTTTGCCTTTGAGTGCATATCTCCTGCAAATGTGCAACCTCGAGTTCCTTCTCAATCAAGCCCTCTTGAATGACTTCACGTTAACATGTCGCTTCAGCTTTTAAATCAGCAAAGGTTGATGCAATCTGAGCTTGACTATCCGCACGTCCCAATTCTTCCAAGACCTTTAGCTTTGTTTCCAAGCGGGAGATGGCCTTTGAGCGCTATTCAACACAACAAACATCACTCATGCATTTGATGCTGTTCAAGCTACTCATTAAGAGAGGATTGAAAGACTCAAATGTATTCTGACTGATGATGATGATCTCGATCACCTTCTTTATCACCACCTTAAGAAGACCAAGGGAGAGCTCAAGCAAGATGGGATCACCTACCAGGCTTGATGAAGCAATAGGAGATGGCACCAAGGCCCCTGAAGTCATAGAACTAAACAGAAAGCTGGCAGGCGATTTCAATGTTTCAGCCAGAGAAGGAATGGAGACATCCAATTGCAAAGGACTTGATGGGATAGTCATAAGTGCTCCCACTTGAGCTGAACTTGGGACACTTACGGTCCCCATTAATGTGAGGGAGATCTTCATCAGGAGTGACTTTGCTGATGGAGGAGTTGTCATCACGAGAGGTAGCTATTCCAGAAGAGAAGTCATTGTTGTTTGCATAAGTGGCCGTTTTGACAGAGGAGTTGTAGTTGTGATTTCACGGGTTGGAGACCCTGCACATGAAAATGGTAAGAACACAGAAGGAAAATGCATGGGAATTTGAAATAAACCATGCTTACTAGTAGGAGAAATATGAGTATACACTAATGCTTTAACTAAAGTAGCCCCTGGCATATTATCAAATTCAGTGATGTCATCCATAGAGTCATCATTGTCATTATCAGCATCATCATCACCGCCGCCATGTGAAGGGGTATCATAATCTATCTTCTCCTCATCATCGATTGCCGAAGGTTCAGGTAAACCTATAACATCAGCTGTCTTAGCCATGATTCCTATTGTTAGACTAGGCCTTATATCCCTAACCGATGGTATAAGTGCTGAAACGGAGGGAGATTCGTCCCCCCTAAGATTTTCTTGTGTGGTCACTGTAGACTCATCTATAGGAGGCGTAACTTCTTCAGCTTAGGTAGTGGTGGTAGTGACGTCCTATTGTATCTCCTCTGTGGTTAGAAGAACAACACCTGAAGTCTAATCCAGTGTTGTCGCGGCAATAGAGTCCATTGCCGGGATATACTCTACATCCCTAATAAATGACTCATCCCCGCCTTCTTTCGCATTGGTAGATGAACCGAAGAAGATATATCTTTCAAAGATGGGCCCACCGAGTGAAGTTTGATTTGATGAGAAAGCTCTATAGCAGATGATTCTCACCCTTCCTCCCCCATATACACTGACTTCTAGGCATCCTGCATAAGTTTGGACTTTGGAGACTCAAATGATATTTTTTGGTGAGCACGTCTATAAAATTCAACGGTTTCTTTTGCTGTAAGGGTTCTTTTCCCAGCTTCCTTCTTGCTCTGGGTTGTGACCCTTGAAGACTCTATCTCTTTAGTCTCAAGCGCCCTGGATTCTTCTTCTTGAGCTCCTCCTGGTGCCTAGGCCGTGCCACCGGGTGACACATCGGCCAGATTTGATCCTGTTTTGGTTTTGATAGTTTTTTTCTTGGGATTTGTTTATTCCTGAGCATCCTAACTGATCTGATACTGTGGTTATTCAGTTCTCAACTGAAGATAAGGAGGAATCCCTTTCCTGAGCATCCTAACTGATCTGATACTGTGGTTATTCAGTTCTCAACTGAAGATAAGGAGGAATCCCTCGTTCTTATCCAAATACCTATACTGTGGTTATTCAGTTCTCAACTGAAGATAAGGAGGAATCCCTCGTTCTTATCCAAATACCTGCTCTCGAAGCTTATAAATAGGAGCTCGGGCGCTCATTTCTCCAGGGCTGGAAATCAAGAGGACGAGGTGCTGTCAAATTAGAGATTGGAGCACGAATTTTAGAGCGTTAGTAGATCTTGGCGAACTACTATGCATAAAGAGTGGAGTTCGAGAGATCCGAGACCCGTCCCCTAGTCCTCCGGATTTAAGCTTGGTCTAAAATCTCGAGAAGAGCCGTGATCTCGCTTGGTTGAGATTATCGCTGCAGCGATTACTTTCTTCATAAAGTAAGAGCTTTGATCATCAATCTGTTAACCAGATCTGATCCGTGGCGATCCACGGATATTAACATCCCCGGCACAGGCAAATTTCTCACACAAGTAGCGGGTGATAAACGTCCATTGTGCTGTTTGACAAAAGTCGTATCTTTTGTATTTTATTGTTTAAGGAGATCTTATAAAAAGATCAACTTTTTATTTGAGTTTATTGTAAACGATTAAAGTTGTAATAGATTTAATCACAATAAAAACAGCGATTTTTGACCCAAACAAGCTGGTGACCACAGTGGGAGTGGGAGTACAAATCACAGTGGGAGTGTTGACTTGTACCGATTACTCAATGTGGATTCTTGGTGTCAAGTGATAAGAACTTAACACGAAGGGGTTTGACAATTCATCAAGGATTAGGACATTAAAATCCTGAGTACCATGTCCGGACTCTAACGATGAGGATGTTGAGTGCACAGATACCTCGAAAGTTTGAGTGGATTTAACCAAAAAGAATTTTGGTGGTCCTACCGTTAATTAGTCTGATCTGTGGGGGATTTTGTGGTGGAAGACTGTGAGTCGTTAAAAAAAGAGTGTTTGGAAATCACAGTGGGAGTTTAGTATTTATCACTTTATTCGTAATGATCGGGTTATCCCTAAGAATATTACATTTAACAATCTTCTGGGAGCTTCCCGTTACATGAATTATCCACCCTTAGCTTTCTTTGTAAAACTGGGTCCAATGAGGAGTACATTGTCCTCAGTCGTATGTTCGGGTTATCCTTAAGAATATAAGATTCTCTAGGAACTTCCCGTGAAAGAAAGGAAACAGTTTAGACTCATATACCTGTTGGAGTATTGAGAAGCAGTTTATACTCGTATACTCTTTAGAGTTTCAGAAGGAGCAGTTTATATTATTATACTTGTCGGAGTGTTGCCATTCCTATTTGGCTTATCCCAGTGTTATGACGCCGGCTTCAACCAAGATTTGGATGCTATTTTTGAGAGCAAAGTAATCCTTGGTGCGATGAAGGATCCTCCTGTGGTATGCACAGTATTTCGGATCCGTAGTGTTGTCAGCTTCCTCCTGATTTACGATAGGTGGTAGCTTGATCTTATTATTTTCAAGGAGGGACTCGAAAATGGCTGGAACATCTTCGTCCTTGAAGGAGTATTATTTTTGGAATCTCGGATCCGAAGTCTTTTGCTATCTTCGGGGTTGTTGTGACGTTTGATTAGCATCAACAGTAGCTGTAGGTGCCTTGCCCTTACCACGAGAGACGAAGTCCGAGTTCCGAGGATTAGCCGTCGGTTGGCTCCTCTCGACCTTCTTCCTTTGGAGGAAGCGTTCGGCCCGCTCTCCGTGCGTCTTCAACTCTTTCCATATGTTGGACGGTGCGACTCCCATAACTTCCAATATCTCAATAGATAGGTTGTTATGACATTTTTGGAGGATAAATTCCTCCGTCATCGGATCTCGGCAGTTGATCGCTTAATTCTGGAAACGTTTGATGAAGTTGTCGACCGTTTCTTCATCTTCCTGTTTCTCCTCAAAGAGTGTCCTAATTAATATCTCAGCATCGTCGTCAAAGAAGTTGCCGAGGAATGTGCTCTCTATATCGTTCCAGCTATTGATACTTCTAGGCTTGAGACAGCGGTACTAATCGAAGGCAGGCCCGCGAAGGGTGCCGACGAATGACCGAACCATCAATGCTTCATTATCAGAGATCATGCCCAAGTGGGACTTAAAGTAGATCAGATGTTGAGTAGGGGAGCCTTTCCCGTCGAATGGCGTGAAGTTGATCAGGTTGAACTTCACCAGGTATGGGATCGAATCCCACTTTCTTGGGTAAGGACACAGAATCTCGGTCTTCTTTACCTCTCGATCAGACATCAGAGCGTTGACTTTTCTCTCGAGATCCTTCATCTTTTCGTCCTCATCTGTATCATGCTTCGGACGTGAGAGGAACAATAGGGCCACCCCCAGTGTTATCATCATTAGCGGGACCACCCTCGGTGTTATTGTCTTCAGTGGGACCACCCCTAGTGTTCTGATCAATAGGAGGGTTCTCATTATTGAGACGTTCATCCACATCTGAATCGCTACCTGCTTGGTCAGTAAGGTTGTGATGGTTGGATTCACCGAACTGATTAGACAGAGTCCGAATTTGTTGGTCATGCTCTTCCCTCATCCGTAGCATAGCCATTTCCATTTCGATCTTGAATGTTTGCTTCTGCTTGGCTAGAGCATCCTCAATCATTTTGGCTACTTTCTCGGTGTTAATCATAAACACTTCGTGGGATTGTCTCGGACTGGATACCGTATTATCTGAAGCGATTGCAGAGTTAGCATCCGATGCTTCATCATCTGAGGATAACCCTCTCTGTATTCTTTGGTAGTCCCTACGTCTAGTGGTCTCTGCGCGTAGCCGAGTGAGACTATGAGATACGAGGAGGTCAGAACTAGAAGGTCGAATCGACTTTCCCTTATCAGACATGTTAATTGTGACTTCTGGAAGTTCATCACCATGAACAGTCGATCACTTCTTACGGATACGCTTTGGTTTGGACTTAGCCATTCCGTTGAGGATCCTCTCGAATACCGAGACCCTCTACGGAGTAGTCCTAGGGTAGCTACATTCTGATAATACTGCCCTGATAAGTTTGGTACACAGGTAGTGAGATTCTGTTTCTCGGGTACTTCTCTTTTGAGATTTGTTCGTACCCCCAGCCCGATAGTACAACTCGTCGGTCATATGACCGGAGCAACCTATCATGTGTTGGCACGACTCTTCAGGTATAACGTCGTCATCTGACGAACACGTTTCCTTCTGAGAGCTTGCTCCCTTATTGGCGTTCTTAAGAGTCACGTATTTGGAGCTACGCTTTTTGGGGCATGAACTCTTGACGGGCTCTTGGACTTCAATTCGTCGTCCGAGGCGGTCAAGTATAGGGGTTTTCCCATTATAGGAAGGCTCTGACTTGTTGCGAGGGTGTGTGTGACCCCCAGCTCGAGTGGTTGCTTGGGGTTCAGTCACCGGACCTAAGCGTTCTTTGATCAGAACTTTGCCTTGATCCTCGTGTAAAGGACCCAGGCGATCCATCATCCTCATCTTAAAAGGAGACAAGTCTCCGTGGTTGTTAGGCTTCATCGGAAGTGTGGAATTCATCAGGATAGAAACATAGGCTGTCGGAGGCTTGAACGGGACTGCGGGAGGAGAACCGGGTGCGAACCAAATCGGACCACGTATGAACTAAACCAAACCGGGTGCGAACCGGCACGAACCACCACTTGGTGTCTCGGCCATGCGGCACGAACCACCACTTGGTGTCTCGGCCATGGCCGAGCCACCACTTGGTGGCTCAGTTTTGGCCGAGTCACCAGATGGTGGTTCGCGCATTCTGGCAGTTCCAGGCACTGTTTGACTTTTTGTTGACGCTATTTTGGACTTTGGTTTCCAGACTTGGTGTGGTTTCTATGGCCTCTTGATCATCTTTTTTTGCTTCAACTTCTGCGCTTCTTGTATAAGAATTCGTACGTGTGCTATCAAGGCACGGCGCTTCTGAATACGCTCCTCGAGGGTTAAGCGGGTCCATTTGACTTGGATCCACTCATTCATTGTTGGTTTGGAAGAGAGGCCATTTATTTGCTGCTGGGGCACTCGGTGCCTTCTGTGTTTCAGATCCGCCTCATAGCCAATCCTATCAACAGGCTCCAAAGCCTTAGCAAGTCGTCGTGCAAGTCGTTGGTGCTACCTTTGGTGTGCCCTCTTTGATAAGGTTGGTGTGCCTTCTGCGATTGACTCCTTGACGGAGGAAGGGTCCAGATATGGAGATCCGAGCTCTTCGGAGGCCGAAGGGGCTTTGCAAGGCGAGATTTCAACAGCAACACGGGCCTTGATCTTCCTGTGCTTGCGAGGAGCAGAGTATCTGGAGGAGGAGGACGACAGATACTCCTCAAACTTCAGTTGGTTGAATTCGTACTCAACCTCTTCGTCAACCGGGATCCGGATCCATGGTTGCGACATGACAGCTTCGGCAGCGAAGCTGTTGGCTCCCACTATGGTCGCCATCTTGTTTGGGTCAAAAATCGTTGTTTTCATTGTGATTGAATCTATTACAACTTTAATCGTTTACAATAAACTCAAATAAAAAAGTTAATCTTTTTATAAGATCTCCTTATACAATAAAAATACAAAAGATACGACTCTTGTCAAACAGCGCAACAGACGTTTATCACCCGCTGCTTGCGTGGGAACTTTGCCTGTGCCGGGGACGTTAATATCCATGGACCGTCACGGATCAGGTCCGGTTGACAGATCGATGATAAAAGCTCTTACTTCACGAAGGAAGTAATCGCTGCAGCGATAATCTCGACCAAGCGAGATCACGGCTCTTCTCGAGATTTAAGACCAAACTTAAATCCAGAGGAATAGGGAACGGGTCTCGAATCTCTCAAACTCTACTCTTTATGCGCATGATATCGGCAAGATCCGCTAACCCTTGCTGTAAATTCGTGGCTCCACTCTCCAATTCGATAGCGTTTTGCCCTCTTCATTTCCAGCCCCCGAGAAATGAGCATCCAAGCTCGTATTTATAAGCTTCAGAAGCAGGTATTTGGATAAGAACGAGGGATTCCTCCTTATCTTTAGTTAAGAACTGATTAACCACAGTATCAGATCAGTTAGGACGCTCAGGAACATACAAATCCTAAGAAAAACCGTCAAAACCAAAACAGCATCAAATCTGGCCGATGTATCACCCGGTGGCTCAGCCGTAAGGTCACCATTTGGTGACTTGGCTATGGGTCGAACCACTGGTTCGGCCAAGTCGTTTCGATGCGACTCGGCCGCCACCGGTTTTCTTAGTCTTTCGGATTTTGACTTGTTCTGTCGTTATGCGTATTTCATTATTTCGTTGATCTGTACGCTGTTTTGGTGGCTGATGAGCGTGCAGACTACTTGGTGGTGGCCGGTAAGCACGCGGGACACTTGGAGCTGGCTGACGAGTGCACGGGCTAGTTGGTAGTGGCCGGTAAGCACGCGGGCTACTTGGTTCGCTAATTTGGTGGCTGATGAGCGTGCGGGCCACTTGTCGTTTGCCGTTGTGGTGGTTTGTTATCGTGTCATCAACGGTTCGCCGATTCGCTTCATGCACTTCGGCCGACGAGCACGCGGGCCACTTGGTTCGCTAATTTGGTGGCTGATGAGCGTGCGGGCCACTTGTCGTTTGCCGTTGTGGTGGTTTGTTATCGTGTCATCAACGGTTCGCCGATTCGCTTCATGCACTTGTCGGCGTCGGATAATCCTCTTCGACTTGGATAATAGCGTTCATCGTTTTCTCTTTGTCTCGAGCTGTATTTGGGGACCTATAGGTAATTTTTGACGCCTACAACAAGTACTTGCTAATTCCCCTTAGACGAGACTTTTTAGACCCTCTCTTCGAGTCATACCACTTTCAAAAAGATTTCAAACAAGAGGTATAAATCTTATAATTAGGGATTTGCGAAGCAGCTTTGTACCAAGAGCAAAACTCAAAGAAGTATAAGTGTTGGGCATTTTGAACGACAATTTGAATTTTTCCCCGGTACAACCCGCGACAGAGTAGTACCAAGCCATTGCCCCTTCATACACATTGCCTACATACGTAAGTTGGAGGTTGGGATTCCCGACATAAATCTGATCATATCCAAATTGTCAAGAGAAGCAATATGGTTGATAAGGCTCTATGAAGCACTTTTTCCCCTATCAGAAGATCAGATAACCTGAACGTATGTTAATGAGCAACCAGAAAGCACCTTTGTTAAGTGTGGTGAATGAATTGCGGCCCTTAGTATCTTGATGTACTTCTCCATATGCACCTCCTTCGAAATTGGGAAAACAAATAGAGCCATGTTAGAAATCAGGATCTCCACCTAATAATGGAAGCTTTTAAATACAGTGTATGTAGGAAATACATCTTCCTCAGCCACATTGGTGTAGTGGGCAGTGGCATCATCAATACGCTCATTGATTTCATCAAGTGTACTAGCAGCCATGCGGGTCACTTTCATGTCTTTCTGATATAAATTCTAAAAGAAGTACTCGGCCCACTATCCCTGCTTAACACCGCTCCCCCGTGTCCTGGTAATCTGTGGACATATTTAGAAATGACACATTAATTCCTAATAAGTGTCATAAATTTTGGGAGCAGCCCTTCTCAAAATCCTTAACTCTTCATTCACTGGGATGAATTCTTCATAAGGTAGCTCTCCAAATGACAGTCCTGAAATCTCAAATATTTCATGAAGAGCAAAACCCAGCTCCCCAACAGGTGTGAAAAATGTACTGGTGTTCCGATTATAAAACTCCAACATTATGAAAAGGCCACTAATGTTTGGAGAAATCATGTATCGGGTAGCCAATATCGGGGTCTTTAGGTCAGAAACTTCAAGTGGTCCTTTCCATTCATCCAGGACAAAGTCGATCATTCAGGCTCACCATCCAGTCTTGTTAGAGTGCACCCACGTAGAAGCCCTAAAGTCTTGTGTGGGAAACTCCCCTTTCATAGATATGAACTTTTTGACGAACGTATTCGCCAGCTCAGAAGATTCACCAACTGGATGCTCCTTCTTAACTGAACCAGGCTTCAAAGCCATAACTTGTTGATTGAAGCTAGCTAGACTAATGCCACGATGAGTAAGGTATCCGATAGCTACTCCACCCTGTTCTTGAACAAGTTCCCAGTTCATGGTTCATGGGACAGAAGAACACTGGTAATAAGAGATCGGGAACATCCGCTCCATGTTCTGTAGGAAGAGGGGATGACCGTTGATAGTCCGTAGCCATTTATAATTACCGGCAAACATCCGGGCAGTATCCATCTTAACAGAATCTCCAAAGAGGAATATTAGTTTCTTCAGCACTTTTTGCTCAGCTGTCTCAAGTTTCGCATCTGTACAAGGGCTCTAAGGGTCTCTAGAAAAGCTTGAGCGATGATTTCTGCTTGCTCCTTGTTAATATCTTGGAATACTTGATATTCCAAACGAAAGCTAAAGAGTACTTCTTTATATGCACTACCTTCGTGACCAAAGTGGTGATGGAAGGAAAGGGGCTTGCTAGAGTAACACACTACACAAGAAGAGATAATTGTTAGCATTTAAAAAAATACGAGAGACAACAAGTCTAAGGAGACTTAGTTGAAAACGTAAGGGTCAAACCCGCGTTCCAAAATCAGAACGCCGAGGTCGATCATGAGTTTCAAATGCCAAACGCATGGCTCAGACCTGCATTCCAAATTCAAAATGCAGAGGTCGATCCTGCGTTTCAAATGCCAAACATAAAGTTTATACTCGCATTCCAAATTCAGAACACAGAGGTCAATCTTGCATTTCAAGCACCAAACACTAAGGTCAGACCTTACGTTTCAAATTCAAAATGCAAGGGTTAACCATGCGTTTTAAATCAGAGAATGCAGAGGCTCACCCCTGTGTTTTGATGACAAAATGTGAGTTTTCACTCTGCGTTGGCAGTTCAAAACTTGTTAAAATAATTTATTTTGGTCCCAACTTACCACTAATCAGAGGAGCCGACAGCGGCGGTGCAGTTGCCTGAGAAATGTTGGTGACCTCAGCCGTCGACACATCCTGAGCCACTATAGGTTTCTTGGATTTTGACGTGGTTCTCTTCCTGGGAACCATTTCGATCTTGTTAGAGAAGATGAACAGTGTTCGACGGAGGATTAAATGGAAATTTTTTTTGTTAAGAAGCTCTAAGAAGGTGATAAGAGTCGAATAACTCTCGATTTGACCTCAATAGTCTATTTATAGATAATTGTAGCTGTCAAATCGGTATGGGATTTTAGGCAAAAATCCCGCCCAAAACGCGATCTCTGCGTTTACAACTAAGTCGGTTAGACTTCAAAATGCAGAGTTCATCCTTCCATTTCAACGTCTAAACACAAAGTTCAACCCTTCATTTCAAATTCCAAAGACCAGGATTGCCCCTGCATTTCAAGTTCCAAATGCCAGCACCACCCCTGCGTTTCAACTTCCAAATGCAAAGCACCACCTCTGTGTTTCAAAAGTAGAATCATGGCGTTCACCCTCATATGGGTCTTGTTTAGCAAATTTCTGCAACCAAGTTCATGATGCCGTCGAAACAGTCATAGTGGACAATCATTCAACTAATCCAAGATTAAGATTAAGATCCAAAGTATTCTGAAAATTCATTTCATTCAACCGCGAACTTTCGAAAACTTTGAAGGGGGTTTTTTATGCTGTTTAAAAATCACTGCAGATAGATGATCCCCATCAAACACTTATGATGGAAGTTACAACCTGACGACTTTTACATCACCAATCTAATGATGAAAGTTACAATCAAACGACTTTCACGTTAATAAATGAAGGCTACAGTTTGAAAATTTTTACATAGATTGAGAAAGGTTACAATCTAACAACTTTTGTTGGCCTCTTTATTTTGATGATGTTTAACAAACAATTTATCATTAATGTTGTTTGTCTAGGGTTTGTATTTATCTATTTATTATAGATAAACAATATGTTGGAGGAAGGATGAAATTGCGCATTCACGATCATATCCAATGGAGGTTGGTGGAATTGTGGAGTGAAGCCTACGCAATTCAAAGTTAAAGATTCAAATTCAAGCTTCATCCGCAAGTGTACCAAGATAGATCTTCGTTGAACCTCACAAGCTTGGGTAATTTAGTTTAGGTTTTATATTAAGTGTGTTAGTACCTTAAGCTCAATCATATATACACACACATTTTAGTTTTGGTTTCTATGTATATATATAGTTATATATATACGTACATGATTTTATAGTTTTCATGTTTATAAATATGAAATTACATTTTTCATATTTAATATTGTGTTTTGGTTTAGCTACATAGATATGAAACAACAAACAAATTTATTTACATTTTTATTTGTTTCATATTCTATTATGTTTCAGAATATATTGCATAGAATATGTAATTCTGTGAAATTATTATATTTTCAGGTTTTGAACTTAACAATAATCATATACATCTTTTATTAAGTCCACAAAATCATTTTGTAATATTTCAAAACATGGTTAAGCTAAAGTGTCAAAACTCATGCGTTTACATTTTCATGTTTTGGACTATTTTACAAAATGATGATATTTTTCATTTGGGAGGTCCTTTTTGAAAGCCAGTCTTTGTAGCATGTTTATTATCATGTCTACAATCATTTTCCAAAGTTTTACATTTTTGGAATTTATTTGATATTTTTAAACAGGGTTTTAAAAATCAGAAAACAGTTTTCAAACCTGATTTTTTCATGTGTCCGTTTGCAGTCGACTGCCACGGTCGACCGCCATGGTCGATCGCCACGGTCGACCGCCCCTGAGTCCAGAGACTCAGGAAGTTTTCAGAGGCTCGTGCTATCGCGGTAGACCGCCACGGTCGGCCGGATGTTTTTCTGTGGACAAAATTTGTCTCTGGAGTTGATCGCGGTCGGCTGTGAGTTTCCCACGGTCGACCGTCGATCGTCCAACGACCATTTTTGGTACATAATCATATTTCTGACTCTTGGACTTTTTGGTCTTTTCCTTTGGGGTCTTTAGCTGTTAGTTTCTCTTCCTATATAAACCCCTCAAACCCCAACTACCAGTGTTATCCAAGAAAATGTTTTAGCAAAGTTTTAACAAGGGTTTAAGTTTTGTTTAGTGCCTGCTTAAAAAGATTTTAAGCATTTGAGAGTTTGAGTTTGTAAAATCAATTCTACAAGAGCTTGAGGAGATCATCTATTGGAGTTTGAGAATCCAACTATTATCCCTCTATCTCTTGATCCATTGAGAAGTTTCCCTAAACTCTTTTCTAGCTTTAAATCTATTTGTTTGATTATCATCTTATTAAAGCTAGTTTTATATTGAGTTTAGATTTAATTAATATCATTGTTACACACACCCACTTGAGCTTATTGTATTTGCATTCATAATATATTTGGGGTTGTGAGAGATAATAACATTGAGTTATGCTTAATTGAGTTCTCATACATTGTAGAGAATAACTATTGTTGTATTCATGCTTAATTTGTGAGATCACTTTGTAATACACTTGTACACCGAGAGAAGTGTGTGGTGTGAGTCGGGGATCGTCCCAAGAGGAGTGGGTTAGGTAACATACCTAGAGAGAGGTTGTAATTCCTAATACTTGTGGGAGACACGTCTGTGACCAACACTTAAGAGGGTGTAGAGTGGGATTGCAAGAGTGGTGATTGTAAAGTTTTTGGTTAGCTAGAAAACCGAGTGTGAGATGTAAACGTTGTTTGGGTAAACGTTAAAAACCTGGTTGTATTAGTGGATTTCTCCCCGGGAGTGGGTAGCAGAGACGTAGGACGGAAGGTCTGAACTCCATGATCATATTGTGTGTTTGCATTGTTTATTTTTCTCTTGTGTTAGTTTATATATCCTTTCTTGCATATATCTCATAGTGTATCTCTTTGCTTGGATATATCTATTTGTTCAAATTACTTATCCTAGATCATTTATCTTATTGTATTTCATACTTGCTAGGATAACTTATTAATTAATTTTAATTGGAATATAATCGGATTAGATTATTATAAGACCCTAATCACCACCCTTTAGGGTCTAACAATTGGTATCAGAACTTGGTGCTCTTTGATTTAAGGACTAATCGCCTTGAGTTAAAGATCCAAGTTATCGTATTTTTGTGGTAATCTAGTTTTGTGATTTTATTGTTATCTTGCTTGCACATATATACATTATGGATATGCATGATGCACCTAGTTTAGGTTATGCCATCAATATTGCTCCTAGATTAGATTTTTTTCCCTATACCTAATAGTGTATTAGATTTATGGGAAATTACAGATGATGCTTATATTATGCCCACTTCGGAGAAATCCAAGTGGAATAAAAACGATCATCAAATGTTTACAATGAACAAGCTCTTGTTAGAATTTTTACATAACGCGTTCGATTCTTCTTTTTCTAACAAGCTTGATTCTTTTGATAGTGCTTACACATTGTGGAAATTTATAGAAGCACATCTTAGGAATTTGGAGGCGATCCAACAAGCTTTGGAGGATTCTGCTTCTAGTTCATGTGGAGCTTCATTTTTATGCACACGTCCACTAGGCGATAGCCCTAGTGAGGTTTGCAAGTTCGAATCCATCAATGATTTATCTAGTGATGAACTTGCTTGTGCTAGTGAAAAATTATTGCATGTCTATAACAAAGTGCACAAAGATTTTATTGAATTACAAAGAAAGCATGTTACATTAAAATCCGATCATGAGTTATTAGCTTCTAAATTTGAAACTATTTATGATTCTTTAATCACAAATGTTGCTAGTTTAACTCATGAAAAAGATAATGCCATATTAGAATAAGAGAACATGAAAAATAAAGTTGCTTCTTTTACAAATAACTATTTATATTCTACTTCTAATAAAAATGCATATGTGCCTAATGATGATTTGAATCTTGTGAATAAACGCATTTCATCTTTAGATTCAACTTTGAAAACATGCATCAATAATCATAAGAAGCTTATGACGCATTTCATCTTTAGATTCAACTTTGAAAACATGCATCAATAATCATAAGAAGCTTATGAATATGTGTACCAAGACTAAGTCAAAATCATCCATTCATTATGCACACATGTATAGCAAAACTTATAAGTGTTCAATTTGCGGCCGTCAAAGTCATTTAGCTAAGTTTTGTTATGATGCATACAAATATAAGAATTCTAATGCTCCTTGTGCATCTCATGTAGCTTCTTCATCTTTCACACTTACACATTCACATGCTCATTCTCACAAAGTTCATCATAAGTATGTTAGTATGTTCAAGTGTGATCATTGTGGTCATTTTGGTTATTTGGCCAAATATTGTTTTGATTTGAAAAATAAGTCTCATTTGCCAAATATTTCTAGTAGACCACATGTTTATAAATATAATATTTGTGGTAGATTTGGCCACTTAGGAAAGTTTTGTTTTGATAATGTTTCACATTTGCAAAAAGCTTCAAATAATTTACCTTTGTTTGTAAATATTCCACGTGCACCTTTTAATGGTCAACATAAGCAAATGCTTTCTTTCCATTGTACATATTGCAATTGGAATGGTCATTTGAGTGATTATTGTTATGACCGATCTAGTGCACCACATAGGCCCAAGAGGGTTCATAACCCTAGGGCTTTGAGCTTGAATGATAGGGGTCATGTCCTTAACCAATCCGGTACCAAGAATTCTTGGGTGCCAAAATGATTTTTAAACCAAGAATTTTAGTACTTTTACTTTTTCCTTTTCTTGGTTTTGAAAAGTATGGTTTTAAATTTTTGAATATGAAAATAATTTTTATTGATCAATTCCTTTGTTTTCATGATTATTAGTTTCGCTTTTGATGAGAGGTTTGTGTTTATATAACCCCCCCCCCCGGGTTTATTGGGTGTTTATTCTCAAATTTTGTTTACCGGGTGCTTAAATGTTTATATGAGTTGTTACTTGCTCAAAAGCTAGATATGGTTGTCTGTCTTGATTTTTGAAAATCAATGATGGTTTGGTTTTATACTCTTAAAAATGATTTTTAGTTTTTAAAATCCATAGTTCATGATTCTTGTATGTTACTTTTGAACTATGAAAATTTTGCTTTGATTTGTTCTTTTGAATTCATTATATAAGCACAAATAGATGATTCAAATTTCAAATATGTTTTATAATGTATTCTTTATGTGGTTTGATCAAGTTTTACAAAGAAAATTTCCTTTTTTGATCAAATATTATTTTTGGGCTTAAAATTTGATTTATGATTTCATTTGGTTGATTTATTTTCATTTGAAAATATTTTGCATGATTCTCAAGTTCCTTTTCTTTTGATTTCATAAATCTACTCTTATACATGGTTTTTATGTTTTTTGATATGAGACACTATATTCATCTTGATATATTTATATATGTTCTCATTATCTCATGTATGTGAGTAATATTTAGCATTTTTTTCATCTATGCTTGCTCACATGTTTTGCCTTGGTCTCGATTTCATATACTCCATATGGCACTTTGATAGGGGGAGCAATCCCTATACTTGTTTTATACTCACCCATGCTTATATGTAGGGGGAGCTTTCGCTCTCTTCATCATTTTCTCCCCTTTTTGATGTTGTCAAATGAGGAGAAATATTTTGAGTATATTCTTTCTTGTTTATATGCATGATAATTATAATTTATAAATTCATTTCTTTTCATGCATATATCCTTTTTGTAAATTGTTTGTCATCATCAAAAGGGGGGAGATTGTTGGCCTCTTTGTTTTGATGATGTTTAACAAAAAATTTACCACTAATATTGTTTGTCTAGGGTTTGTGTTTATCTATTTATTGTAGACAAACAATATGTTGGAGGATGGATGGAATTACGCATTCACGATCATATCCAATGGAGGTTGGCGGAATTATGGAGTGAAGGCTACGCAATTCAAAGTTAAAGATTCAAGTTCAAGCTTCATCCGGAAGGGTACCAAGATAGAGCTTCGTTAAACATCACAAGCTTGGGTAATTTAGTTTAGCTTTTATATTATGTGTGTTAGTATCTTAAGCTCAATCATATATACACACACATTTTAGTTTTGGTTTCTATGTATATATATAGTTATATATATACATACATGATTTTATAGTTTTCATGTTTATAAATATGAAATTACATTTTTCATATTTATTATTGTGTTTTGGTTTAGCTACATAGATATGAAACAACAGACAAATTTATTTACATTTTTTATTTGTTTCATATTCTATTATGTTTCAGAATATATTGCATAGAATATGTACTTTTGTAAACATATCATATTCTCAGGTTTTGAACTTAACAATAATCATATACATCTTTTATTAAGTTCACAAAATCATTTTGTAATGTTTCAAAACATGGTTAAGCTAAAGTGTCAAAACTCATGTGTTTATATTTTCATGTTTTGGACTATTTTGCAAAATGATGATATTTTTCATTTGGGAGGTCCTTTTTGAAAACCAGTCTTTGTAGCATGTTTATTATCATGTCTACAATCATTTCCCAAAGTTTTTTATTTTTAAAATTTATTTGATATTTTTAAACAGGGTTTTAAAAATCAGAAAACAGTTTTCAAACCTGATTTTTTCATGTGTCAGTTTGCGGTCGACCACCACAGTCGACCGCCCCTGAGTCTAGAGACTCAAGAAGTTTTTTAGAGGCACACGGTCGACCGTGATGGTCAACCGGATGCTCTCGCGGTCGACCACCACGGTCGACCGGATGTTTTTCTGTGGACAAAATTTGTCTCTGGAGTTGCTCGCGGTCGACCGTGAGTCGCGGTCGACCGTGAGTTTCCCATGGTCAACCGCCGATCGCCCAACGGCTATTTTTGGTACAGAATCGTATTTCTGACTCTTGGACTTTTTGGCATTTTCCTTTGGGGTTTTTGGCTGTTGGTTTCTCTTCCTATATAAACCCCTCAAACCCCAACTACCAGTGTTATCCAAGAAAATGTTTTAGCAATGTTTTAACAAGGGTTTAAGTTTTGTTTAGTGTCTGTTTAAAAAGCTTTTAAGCATTTGAGAGTTTGAGTTTGTAAAATCAATTCTACAAGAGCTTGAGGAGATCATCTATTGGAGTTTGAGAATCCAACTATTCTCCCTCTATCTCTTGATCCATTGAGAAGTTTCCCTAAACTCTTTTCTAGCTTTATATCTATTTATTTGATTATCATCTTATTAAAGCTAGTTTTATATTGAGTTTAGATTTAATTAATCTCATTGTTACACACACCCACTTAAGCTTATTGTATTTGCATTCATAATATATTTGGGGTTGTGAGAGATAGTAACATTGAGTTATGCTTAATTGAGTTCTCATCCATTGTAGAGAACAACTATTGTTGTATTCATGCTTAATTTGTGAGATCACTTTATAATACACTTGTACACCGAGAGAAGTGTGTGGTGTGAGTCGGGGATCATCCTAAGAGGAGTGGGATAGGTAACATACCTAGAGAGAGGTTGTAATTCCTAACACTTGAGGGAGACACGTCTGTGACCAACACTTGAGAGGGTGTAGAGTGGGATTGCAAGAGTGGTGATTGTAAAGTTTTTGGTTAGCTAGAAAACCGAGTGTGAGGTGTAAACGTTGTTTGGGTAAACATTGAAAACCCAGTTGTGATAGTAGATTTCTCCCCGGGAGTGGGGAGCGGAGACGTAGGATGAAAGGTCCGAACTCCATAATCATATTGTGTGTTTGCATTGTTTATTTTCCCCTTGTGTTAGTTTATATATCCTTGCTGGCATATATCTCATAGTATATCTCTTTGCTAGGATATATCTATTTGTTCATATTGCTTATCCTAGCTCATTTATCTTGTTGTATTTCATGTTGGCCTTCTTGTTTTGATGATGATTTACAAACAATTTACTACTAATGTTATTTGTCTAGTGTTTGTGTATTCCTATGTATTGTAGACAAACAACGTAGTTGGAGGATGGATGGAATAGAGCTTCAACGATCATATCCAAAGGAGGTTGGAGGAATATCGGTGAAGCCTATATAATTCAAGTTCAAGATCCAAGTTTAGCTTCATCCGCAACGTGTACCAAGTTGAGCTCAATGAAGATCAAGATCAAGCTTGGGTAATTTAGTTTAGGATTTATATTATGTGTGTTAAGTACGTTAAGCTCAATTATCTACACACACATTTATTAGTTTCTTCGTTATATATATATAGTTATATATATATACATAAGTTTTGGTTCCTATGCATATATATAGTTATATATATACATACACGTGTTTTGGGTTTTTATGTTTATATATATATATGAAATTACATATTTCATACTCTATTGTGTTTTAGTATTCATTGCATAGAATATGCAATTTTGTGAAAATATTGTTTTATTAGTTTATAGACTTCAATATCAGTTTATACATGTTTTACTAAGTCTACAAAAACATTTCACAAAGTTTCAAAAGTTGGTTTATGTCAATACCGGTCGACCGATCATTTGATCTTTCATCACTGGGCGACAGAGAGTTGGTCGGTCGAACGGTCCGGTCGACCGAAAGCTCCATCGGTCGACCGCACCGGTCGACCGATGATTGTCCAGAGCTGGTCTTCGTGTTTTTGCTCTCCGTCGGTCGACCGACAGAATTTCCGGTCGACCGACAATAGATCCGTTGCTTTTCCAACGGCTATTTCCAGAGTTGTTTGCAGGGGCTGTTTTTGTCTTTTGTTAAGGGTTTTGACTGAGATTTAGAGTGGGTATAAATACCCTATTGCTGCTCTCTTTCAAAAAAAAAGCCAAGAAGTTTTTAAACAAAGTGTTTAAACAAGGGTTTAGGGTTTTACTGTTTGTTTAAGTTTGGGTTTCTGTTTACAAAGGAGGAAGTTTTCACTGCAGATTGAGGGATTCATTCTCAATCCCCTTCATCCTCTTCTTTGTGTTCTTAGAGAAGTTTTCTAACTCCTTTCTCTAGCAATTTCATTATTGATTTTCATATTCTTATTATTGCTAGTTTGCTATTTGAGTTAGATTTCATTTTACTCATTGTTACACACACCCACATTGAGCTTTTAGTATTTACATACATAGTACAGTTGGGTGGTAAGAGATTGTAACTTTAAGTTGTGCTTTCATTGTGTTCTTATCCATAGTTGAGAACAATCATTTATTATATTGTGCTTATTGTGAGATTCACCTTGTAATACACTTGTACACTGAGTGAGAAGTGTGTGGTGAGAGTCGGGGATCGTCCCAAGAGGTGTGGCGTCGGTTGACGAGCCTAGGGAGAGGTTGTAACCGAGCACTTGAGGGAGACACAGCTAGGTCCATCACTTAGTAGGTGTAGAGTGGGATTACAATAGTGTGTTGATTGTAAAGTTTTCGGTTAGCTAGAAAACCGAGTGTGAGGTGTAAACGTTGTTCGGGTGAACGTAGAAAACCCGGTTGATAGTGGATTTCTCCCCGGGTGTGGGGAGCGGAAACGTAGGATGGAAGGTCCGAACTCCGTGATCAAATTACTTGTTTGAGTTTATCTTTGGCGTATTTGTTTTTGCATTTATCTTATATCGCCAATTGTGCATTACTCATTTATTTCATCCACTATCTTGTTTAGATTATTTACCCTTGTGTTGTTTATATATCCTTGCATATATCTCTATCATATAGGATATATCTCATTGTTCATATTGCTTATCATAGCTCATATACATTGTTGTATTTCATACTTGCTAGGATAACTCATTAATTAATTTTAATTAGTATATAATCGAATTAGATTAGCATAAGACCCTAATCACCCCCCCCCATCTAGGGTCTAACATTTGGTATCAGAGCTTGGTGCTCTTTGATTTAAGGTCTAATCACCTTAAGTTAAAGATCCAAGTTAGCTTATTGTGCTAATCTAATTTTGAGCTTTATTTGTATCTTGCTTGCCTTTTATATTATGGATATGCATGGTTTAGGTTATGCCATTAATATTGCTCCTAGATTAGATAATTTCCCCTATCCCCAATGGTGTGTTAGATTTAAACTTTTTGTTCAATCTAAACACTTTGATTTATGGGAAATTATAGATGATGCTTATATTGTGCCCATTTTGAAGAAATCCAAGTGGAATAAGAATGATCATCGTTGTGCCCATTTTGAAGAAATCCAAGTGGAATAAGAATGATCATCGTATGTTTACAATGAATAATATTTTCTTAGAATATTTGCTAAATGCTTTTAATTCATGTATGTCTAACAAGTTTGTTCATTTTGATAGTGCTTACAAACTTTGGAAATTTATAGAAGCACATCAAGGAGACTTGGAGGCAATCCGACAAGGTTTGGAGGATCCCGCTTCAAGTTCTAAAGGAGCTTCATGCACACGGCCACTAGGCGATAGCCCTAGTGAAGTTTGCGAGTTCGAAACCATTAATGATGGAGCTTCATGCACACGGCCACTAGGCGATAGCCCTAGTGAAGTTTGCGAGTTCGAAACCATTAATGATTTACCTAATGATGAACTTGCTTGTGCTAGTGAAAAATTGTTGCATGCCTTTAACAAATTGCATAAAGATTTTGTTGATTTACAATGCAAGCATGATAATTTAAAATCCGATCATGAGAAGCTAGTGTCTAAATTTGATGTCATTGAAAATGAAAATACTATGCTTAAAGAAAGCAATGACTTATTAAATTTGGAAAATAAAAATTTGATCTCATCTATTGCTAGCCTATCTCATGCTAAGATTGATGCCATGTTAGAAGTAGAGAACATAAAAAATAACACTGCTTCATTTATAAATGACTATTTATGTTCTACTTCTAAAAGTGCATATGTGCCTAAAAATGAAGATTTGAATCTTATGAATAAAAGCATTTCATCTTTAGATTCAACTTTGAAAACATGCATTAATAATCATAAGAGGCTTATGGATATGTGTGCCAAGTCTAAGTCAGCATCTAATCATCATGCACACATATATAGCAAAATTTACAAATGCTCTATTTGTGGTCGAAAGGGTCATTTATCTAAATTTTGCTATGATGCACACAAACATAAGAATTCTAATGCTCCTTGTGCATCTCATGTAGCTTCTTCATCTTTTACACTTACACATTCACATGCTCATTCTCACAAAGTTCATCTTAAGCATGCTAGTGTGTTCAAGTGTGATCATTGTGGTCGTTTTGGTCAGTTGGCCAAATATTGCTTTGATTTGAAAAGGAAATCTCATTTCACAAATGCTTCCAATAGACCACATGTTTTTAAATGTGATGTTTGTGGTAGGTTTGGACATCTTGCTAAATTTTGTTTTGATATACAAAAAGCTTCTAAATTACGATATGTTCCAAATAGACCATTGTTTAAGAATGTTTCTCATTTGCAAAATAAATTTAAAAGAAAATCTTTATTTGCAAATGATTCCCGTGCACGAACTAATGGTCCACAAAAACAAATGGATCACTTTCATTGCACAAATTGCAATCGGAAGGGTCATTTGAATGAATATTGTTTTGACCATATTAGTGCAACATATGTACCTAAGAGGGTTCATAACCCTAGGGCTTTGATCTCATCTATTGCTAGCCTATCTCATGCTAAGATTGATGCCATGTTAGAAGTAGAGAACATAAAGAATGATACAACTTTTTTTATAAATAACTATTTATGTTCTACTTCTAAAAGTGCATATGTGCCTAAAAATAAAGATTTGAATCTTATGAATAAAAGTATTTCATCTTTAGATTCAACTTTGAAAACATACATTAATAATCATAAGAGGCTTATGGATATGTGTGCCAAGTCTAAGTCATATCTACTCATCATGCACACATATATTGCAAAATTTAGAAATGCTCTATTTGTGGCTGAAAGGGTCATTTATCTAAATTTTGCTATGATGCACACAAACATAAGAATTCTAATGCTCCTTGTGCATCTTATATAGCTTCTTCATCTTTTACACTTACACATTCACATGCTCATTCTCACAAAGTTCATCTTAAGCATGCTAGTGTGTTCAAGTGTGATCATTGTGGTCGTTTTGGTCATTTGGCCAAATATTGCTTTGATTTGAAAAGAAAATCTCATTTGACAAATGCTTCCAATAGACCACATGTTTTTAAATGTGATGTTTGTGGTAGGTTTGGACATCTTGCTAAATTTTGTTTTGATATACAAAAAGCTTCTAAATTACAATATGTTCCAAATAGACCATTGTTTAAGATTGTTTCTCATTTGCAAAATAAATTTAAAAGAAAATCTTTATTTGCAAATGATTCCCGTGCACGAACTAATGGTCCACAAAAACAAATGGATCTCTTTCATTGCACAAATTGCAATCGGAAGGGTCATTTGAATGAATATTGTTTTTACCATATTAGTGCACCATATGTACCTAAGAGGGTTCATAACCATAGGGCTTTGAGCTTAAATGATAGGGGTTATGTCCCTAAATCTTTTGGTACCAAGAGTTCTTGGGTACCAAAACAAATTTGATTTTCAAACTAAGAATTTTAATGTTTTTATCCTTCTTTATCTTGGTTTTGAAAATTATACTTTGAAATCCTTTTATATGAAAACAATTTATAATTGGTAAAATCTTTTGTTTTCATGATTATTTGTTTTGTTTTGATGTGAGGTTTGTACTTATATAACCCTCCGGATTTATTGGGTGTTTATTCCCAAATCATTGTTTACCGGGTGCTAAAAATATTTATATGGGTTGTTATTAGCTCAAGAGCTAAATATGGTTGCCTCTCTTAAAATTCTTTTGTCAAAGATTTTATTTTGAATTGTTGCTTTGAATTCATTATATTTCATGTATATGATGATATTTATGTGATTTTGCTTATGGATCATCTATTTGTGTCTTATAATGTATTCTATAAGTGGTTTGATCAAGTTATACAAAGAAAGTTTTCTTCTTTGATTAAACATTGCTTTTGGACTCAAATCTTGATTTATGATTTCATTTGAGTGATTTGTTTTTATTCGAAAACTCTTTTTGCATGATTCTCATGTTATTCTCTCATTTGTTTTCATAAATCTATTTTTACATTTTTTTGTGTGTTAATGAGACACTATTTTTCATTTGATTTCATAAATCTACCTTTACAAATGTTTTTATGTTCTTAGATATGAGACACTATCTTTCACTTTGATATATTTATATATGTTCTCATTATCTTTTGTATGTGAGTTGTGTTTAGCATTTATGTTTACTCACATATGTATACCATGATCTTCATTTCATATATTCTATATGGCATTTTGGTAGGGGGAGCAATCCCTATATCTTTCTATATGTTATACTCACCTATGCTTATTGATAGGGGGTGCTTTCGCTCTCTTAATTCTTTTGTCCCCTTTTTTGATGTTGTTCTTTCACATGTATATATCCTTTTTGTAAATTGTTTGTCATCATCAAAAAGGGGGAGATTGTTGGCCTTCTTGTTTTGATGATGATTTACAAATAATCTACTACTAATGTTGTTTGTCTAGTGTTTGTGTATTCCTATGTATTGTAGACAAACAACGTAGTTAGAGGATGGATGGAATAGAGCTTCAACGATCATATCCAAAGGAGGTTGGCGGAATGTCAGTGAAGCTTATGCAATTCAAGTTAAAGATAGAGTTCAAGCTTCATCCGCAAATATATCAAGTCAAGCCTATTGAAGATCAAGATCAAGCTTTGGTATATTTAGTTTAGGTTTTATATTATGTGTGTTAGATACTCTAAGCTCAATATCATATACACACACATTTATTGGTTTCTTCGTATATATATATATATAGTTATATATATATAAATAAGTTTTGGTTTCTATGCATATATATAGTTATATATATACATACATGTGTTTTGAGTTTTTATGATTATATATATGAAATTATATATTTCACATTTTCTATTGTGTTTTTGAAAACATTGCATAGAATATGCAATTCTGTGAAAATATTGTATTCTTAGTTTATAGACTTCAATATCAGTTTATACATGTTTTACTAAGTCTATAAAAACATTTCACAAAGTTTCAAAAGTTGGTTTATGTCAAAACATCAAAATTCAAGTATCTCATATTTTCATGTTTCGGACTAGTTTGTAAAATGATGATATTTTTCATTTGGGAAGTCCTTTTTGATAACCAGTCATTGTAGCATGTTTATTATCATGTCTACAATCATTCCCCAAAGTTTTACATTTTTTGGAATTTATTTGATATTTTTAAACAGTATTTTAAAATCAGCAAAACATGATGATTTTTCACAAATGGGAAATGCAATTTGGAAAATTCTTTTTGTAACATGTTTGTTTTCATGTTTATATACATTTCCCAAAGTTTCAATATTTTTGGACTTCATTTGTTATTTTTAACATATTTTCTAAAGTGTCAAAATCAGCTTCCAAAAACTGTTTTTCTGTCATATCTGTTTTCGGTCGACCGTACCGGTCGACCGATCATTTAGATCCGTTGCTTTTCCAACGGCTATTTCCTGAGCTGTTTGCTGGGGCTGTTTTTGTCTTTTGTTAAGGGTTTTGACTGAGATTTAGAGTGGGTATAAATACCCTATTACTGCTCTCTTTCAAGATATCCAAAAAGTTTTTAAACAAAGTGTTTAAACAAGGGTTTAGGGTTTTACTGTTTGTTTAAGTTTGGTTTACTATTTACAAAGGAGGAAGTTTCCACTGCAGATTGAGGGATTCATTCTCAATCCCCTTCATCCTCTTCTTGTGTTCTTAGAGAAGTTTTCTAACTCTTTTCTCTAGCAATTTCATTATTGATTTTCATATTCTTATTATTGCTAGTTTGTTAATTGAGTTAGATTTTATTTTACTCATTGTTACACACACCCACATTGAGCTTTTAGTATTTACATACATAGTATAGTTGGGTGGTGAGAGATTGTAACTTTGAGTTGTGCTTTCATTGTGTTCTCATCCATAGTAGAGAACAATCACTTATTGTATTTGTGCTTTATTGTGAAATCACTTTGTAATACACTTGTACACTGAGTGAGAAGTGTGTGGTGAGAGTCGGGGATCGTCCCAAGAGGAGTGGCGTCGGTTGACGAGCCTAGGGAGAGGTTGTAACCGAGCACTTGAGGGAGACACGGCTAGGTCCAACACTTAGTGGGTGTAGAGTGTGATTGCAAGAGTGTGAGTTGTAGAGTTTTCGGTTAGCTAGAAAACCGAGTGTATAGAAGAAGTTCCGGCTTCCAAACCGGATTGTGTTAGTGGATTTCTCCCCGGGAGTGGGGAGCGGAGACGTAGGACGGAAGGTCCGAACTCCGTGATCATATTGCTTGTTTGAGTGTGCTTTGGCGTTCATTCATATTTATGTTCATATCTTATATCGCCATTGTCATTAGCTCATTATCTATATCATCCACTATCTTGTTTACATTGTTTACCCTTGTGTTCATATATCCTTGCATATATA
>NC_033798.1:20850514-20866888 GCF_001876935.1 Asparagus officinalis | reverse complement strand
CTCACATGTTTGCCATGATCTTGTATTGCTTATTTTCTATATGGCTTTTTGATAGGGGGAGCAATCCCTATATCTTTTTATGTTTGATACTCACCCGTGCTTATTGATAGGGGGAGCTTTCGCTCTCTTAATTCTTTTGTCCCCTTTTTGATGTTGTCAAAGGGGGAGAAATATTGTGAGTATATGTATATTCTTTCTTGTTTATATGCATGTGAATTGTAATTTATATATTCATTTCCTTTCATGCATATATCATTTTTTTGTAAATTGTTTGTCATCATCAAAAAGGGGGAGATTGTTGGCCTTCTTGTTTTGATGATGATTTATAAACAATTTATATCTAATATTGTTTGTCTAGTGTTTGTGTTTTATATTTATTCTAGGCAAACAATATGTTGGAGGTTGTATGGATTGAGCCTACACGATCATATCAAGAGGAGGTTGGTGGAAGTGTGGAGTGAAGCATCGTACAATTCAAGTTCAAGATCCAAGTTTAGCTTCATCCGTAACGTGTACCAAGTTGAGCTCAATGAAGATCTAGATCAAGATTGCTTGGGTAATGTAGTTTTAGATTTTATATTATGTGTGTTATATACTCTAAGCTCAATATCTATACACACACATTTATTGGTTTCTTCGTATATGTATATAGTTATATATATATACATAAGTTTTGGTTTCTATGCATATATATAGTTATATATATACATACATGTGTTTTGAGTTTTTATGATTATATATATGAAATTATATATTTCATATTTTCTATTGTGTTTTTGAAAACATTGCATAGAATATGCAATTTTGTGAAAATATTGTATTCTTAGTTTGTAGACTTCAATATTAGTTTATACATGTTTTACTAAGTCTATAAAAACATTTCACAAAGTTTCAAAAGTTGGTTTATGTCAAAACATCAAAATTCAAGTATCTCATATTTTCATGTTTTGGACTATTTTGCAAAATGATGATTTTTCACAAATGGGAAGTCCTTTTTCAAAACCAGTCATTGTAGCATGTTTATTATCATGTCTACAATCATTCCCCAAAGTTTTACATTTTTTGGAATTTATTTGATATTTTTAAACAGTGTTTTAAACATTTCCCAAAGTTTCATTATTTTTGGACTTCATTTGTTATTTTTAACATATTTTCTAAAGTGTCAAAATCAGCTTCCAAAAACTGTTTTTCTGTCATATCTGTTTTCGGTCGACCGTACCGGTCGACCGATCATTTGATCTTTCATCACTGGGCGACAGAGAGTTGGTTGGTCAACCGGTCCGGTCGACCGAAGGGGCTGTTTTTGTTTTTTGTTAAGGGTTTTGACTGAGATTTAGAGTGGGTATAAATACCCTATTGCTGCTCTCTTTCAAAAAAAAAGCCAAGAAGTTTTTTTTGTCTTTTGTTAAGGGTTTTGACTGAGATTTAGAGTGGGTATAAATACCCTATTTGCTCTCTTTCAAAAAAAAAGCCAAGAAGTTTTTAAACAAAGTGTTTAAACAAGGGTTTACGGTTTTACTGTTTTTTTAAGTTTGGGTTTCTGTTTACAAAGGAGGAAGTTTTCACTGCAGATTGAGGGATTCATTCTCAATCCCCTTCACCCTCTTCTTTGTGTTCTTAGAGAAGTTTTCCGGTCGACCGACAATAGATCCGTTAGACACTAACGGCTATTTTTCTGAGCTGTCTTCTGGGGACTTTTCTGTCTTTTTGCTTGGGGTTTTTGGCTGAGTTGTGAGAGGGTATAAATACCCCATTGCCTTCAACTCTTAAGAAAATCTAAGAAGTTTTTAAAACAAATTTTAAACAAGGGTTTAAAGTGTGTTTAAGGGTTTGTTTTGTTTGTGAAGAAGTTTTCACAAGTGGAGGAGATCATCTTCTTGTTTGGGCTTCAATCTCCATCTCTCCATCTTGTTATTCAGAGAAGAATCTCTAAACTCATTTCTAGCTATTTATTATTTTGTTTATAATTTCTATATGCTAGATTTTAATTGAGTTTAGTTTTGATTTTGATTTCACTCATTGTTTACACACACCCACTTGAGCTTATTGTATTTGCATTCATAATATATTAGGGTTGTGAGAGTTGTAACATTGAGTGTGGGCTTTTATTGTGTTCTCATCCATATTAGAGAACAATTTATATTTGTTACATTGTGAGATTGTTAGGTTTTCGGTGAGCTAGAAACCGAGTGTGTAGTGAGGTTTTCGGTGAGCTAGAAACCGAGTGTGAGGAGTGACGTTGATCGGTGAGCGTTGAAAACCGACACTGTGAGGTGTAAACGTTGTTCGGGTGAGCGTAGAAAACCCGGTTGTGATAGTGGATTTCTCCCCGGGAGTGGGGAGCGGAAACGTAGGACGGAAGGTCCGAACTCCGTGATCATATTGCTTGTTTGAGTTTGTCTTTGTCGTATTTATTTTTGCATTTATCTTATATCGCCAATTGTGCATTACTCATTTATTTCATCCAATATCTTGTTTAGATTATTTACCCTTGTGTTGTTTATATATCCTTGCATATATCTCTATCATATGGGATATATCTCATTGTTCATATTGCTTATCCTAGCTCATATGCATTGTTGTATTCATACTTGCTAGGATAAGTCATTAATTAATTTTAATTAGTATATAATCGGATTAGATTAGCATAAGACCCTAATCACCCCCCTCCCCTCTGGGGTCTAACATTTGGTATCAGAGCTTGGTGCTCTTTGATTTAAGGTCTGATCGCCTTGAGTTAAAGATCCAAGTTAGCTTATTGTGCTAATCTAATTTTGAGCTTTATTTGTATCTTGCTTGCCTTTTATATTATGGATATGCATGGTTTAGGTTATGCCATTAATATTGCTCCTAGATTAGATAATTTCCCCTATGCCCAATGGTGTGTTAGATTTAAACTTTTTGTTCAATCTAAACACTTTGATTTATGGGAAATTATAGATGATGCTTATATTGTGCCCATTTTGGAGAAATCCAAGTGGAATAAGAATGATCATCATATGTTTACAATGAACAATATTTTGTTAGAATATTTGCTAAATGCTTTTAATTCATCTATGTCTAACAAGTTTGTTCATTTTGATAGTGCTTACAAACTTTGGAAATTTATAGAAGCACATCAAGGAGACTTGGAGGAGATCCGACAAGCTTTGGAGGATCCAGCTTCAAGTTCTAAAGAAGCTTCATGCACACGGCCACTAGGCGATAGCCCTAGTGAGGTTTGCGAGTTCGAAACCATTAATGATTTACCTAATGATGAACTTGCTTGTGCTAGTAAAAAATTGTTGCATGCCTTTAACAAATTGCATAAAGATTTTGTTGATTTACAATGCAAGCATGATAATTTAAAATCCGATCATGAGAAGCTAGTGTCCAAATTTGATGTCATTGAAAATGAAAATACTATGCTCAAAGAAAGCAATGACTTATTAAATTTGGAAAATGAAAATTTGATCTCATCTATTGCTAGCCTATCTCATGCTAAGATTGATGCCATGTTAGAAGTAGAGAACATAAAGAATGATACAGCTTCTTTTATAAATAACTATTTATGTTCTACTTCTAAAAATGCATATGTGCCTAAAAATGAAGATTTGAATCTTATGAAAAATAGTATTTCATCTTTAGATTCAACTTTGAAAATATGCATTAATAATCATAAGAGGCTTATGGACATGTGTATCATCTACTCATCATGCACACATATATAGCAAAATTTGCAAATGCTCTATTTGTGGCCGAAAGGGTCATTTATCTAAATTTTGCTATGATGCACACAAACATAAGAATTCTAATGCTCCTTGTGCATCTCATGTAGCTTCTTCATCTTTTACACTTACACATTCACATGCTCATTCTCACAAAGTTCATCTTAAGTATGCTAGTGTGTTCAAGTGTGATCATTGTGGTTGTTTTGGTCATTTGGCCAAATATTGCTTTGATTTGAAAAGAAAATCTCATTTGACAAATGCTTCCAATAGACCACATGTTTTTAAATGTGATGTTTGTGGTAGGTTTGGACATCTTGCTAAATTTTGTTTTGATATACAAAAAGCTTCTAAATTGCAATATGTTCCAAATAGACCATTGTTTAAGAATGTTTCTCATTTGCAAAATAAATTTAAAAGAAAATCTTTATTTGCAAATGATTCCCGTGCATGAACTAATGGTCCACAAAAACAAATGGATCTTTTTCATTGCACAAATTGCAATCGGAAGGGTCATTTGAATGAATATTTTTTGACCATATTAGTGCACCATATGTACCTAAGAGGGTTCATAACCCTAGGGCTTTGAGCTTAAATGATAGGGGTTATGTCCCTAAATCTTTTGGTACCAAGAGCTCTTGGGTACCAAAACAAATTTGATTTTCAAGCTAAGAATTTTAATGTTTTTATCCTTCTTTATCTTGATTTTGAAAATTATACTTTGAAATCCTTTTATATGAAAACAATTTATAATTGGTAAAATCTTTTGTTTTCATGATTATTTGTTTTGTTTTGATGAGAGGTTTGTACTTATATAACCATCCGGATTTATTGGGTGTTTATTCCCGTGCACGAACTAATGGTCCACAAAAACAAATGAATCTCTTTCATTGCACAAATTGCAATCGGAAGGGTCATTTGAATGAATATTGTTTTGACCATATTAGTACAATATATGTACCTAAGAGGGTTCATAACCCTAGGGCTTTGAGCTTAAATGATAAGGGTTATGTCCCTATCATTGTTTACCGGGCTTTGAGCTTAAATGATTTGGGAATAAACACCCTAGGGCTTTGATTTATTGGGTGTTTATTCCCAAATCATTGTTTACCGGGTGCTAAAAATATTTATATGGGTTGTTATTAGCTCAAGAGCTAAATATGGTTGCCTCTCTTAAAATTCTTTTGTCAAAGATTTTGTTTTGCATTGTTGCTTTGAATTCATTATATTTCACGTATATGATGATATTTATGTGATTGTGCTTATGGATCATCTATTTGTGTCTTATAATGTATTCTATAAGTGGTTTGATCAAGTTATACAAAGAAATTTTTTTTTGATCAAACATCATTTTTGGTTTAAATGGTTGATTTATGACTTCATTTGGTTGATTTGTTTTCATTATTTCATAAATCTACCTTTACAAATGTTTTTATGTTCTTAGATATGAGACACTATTTTTCACTTTGATATATTTATATATGTTCTCATTATCTTTTGTATGTGAGTTGTGTTTAGCATTTATGCTTACTCACATATGTATGCCATGATCTTCATTTCATATATTCTATATGGCTTTTTGATAGGGGGAGCAATCCCTATACTTGCTTCATACTCACCTATGCTTATTGATAGGGGGAGCTTTCGCTCTCTTAATTCTTTTGTCCCCTTTTTTGATGTTGTCACAGGGGGAGAAATATTGTGAGTATATGTATATTCTTTCTTGTTTATATTCATGTGAATTGTAATTTATATATTCATTTCCTTTCATGCATATATCCTTTTTGTAAATTGTTTGTCATCATCAAAAAGGGGGAGATTGTTGGCCTTCTTGTTTTGATGATGATTTACAAACAATTTACTACTAATGTTGTTTGTCTAGTGTTTGTGTATTCCTATGTATTGTAGACAAACAACGTAGTTGGAGGATGGATGAAATAGAGCTTCAACGATCATATCCAAAGGAGGTTAGAGGAATGTCGGGGAAGCCTATACAATTCAAGTTCAAGATCCAAGTTTAGCTTCATCCGCAACGTGTACCAAGTTGAGCTCAATGAAGATCAAGATCAAGCTTGGGTAATTTAGTTTAGGATTTATATTATGTGTGTTAAGTACGTTAAGCTCAATTATCTATACACACACATTTATTGGTTTCTTCGTATATATATAGTTTATATATATACATACATGTGTTTTGGTTTTTATGATATTACATACTCTATTGTGTTTTAGTACTTAGTACATAGAATATGTAATTTTGTGAAAATATTGTCTTATTAGTTTATAGACTTCAATATCAGTTTATACATGTTTTACTAAGTCTATAAAAACATTTCACAAAGTTTCAAAATTTGGTTTATATCAAAACATCAAAATTCAAGTATCTCATATTTCCATGTTTTAGACTATTTTGCAAAATGATGATTTTTCACAAATGGGAAATGCAATTTGGAAAATTCCTTTTGTAACATGTTTGTTTTCATGTTTATATACATTTCCCAAAGTTTCATTATTTTTGGACTTCATTTGTTATTTTTAACATATTTTCTAAAGTGTCAAAATCAGCTTCCAAAAACTGTTTTTCTGTCATATCTGTTTTCGGTCGACCGTACCGGTCGACCGATCATTTGATCTTTCATCACTGGGCGACAGAGAGTTGGACGGTCGACCGGTCCGGTCGACCGATCCGGTCGACCGAAAGCTCCATCAGTCGACCGCACCAGTCGACCGACGATTGTCCAGAGCTGGTCTTCGTGTTTTTTCTCTCCGTCGGTCGACCGACAGAATTTCCGGTCGACCGACAATAGATCCGTTGCTTTTCCAACGACTATTTCCTGAGCTGTTTGTTGGGGCTGTTTTTGTCTTTTGTTAAGGGTTTTGACTGAGATTTAGAGTGGGTATAAATACCCTATTGCTGCTCTCTTTCAAAAAAAAAGCCAAGAAGTTTTTAAACAAAGTGTTTAAACAAGGGTTTAGGGTTTTACTGTTTGTTTAAGTTTGGGTTTCTGTTTACAAAGGAGGAAGTTTTCACTGCAGATTGAGGGATTCATTCTCAATCCCCTTCATCCTCTTCTTTGTGTTCTTAGAGAAGTTTTCTAACTCTTTTCTCTAGCAATTTCATTATTGATTTTCATATTCTTATTATTGCTAGTTTACTATTTGAGTTAGATTTTATTTTACTCATTGTTACACACAACCACATTGAGCTTTTAGTATTTACATACATAGTACAGTTGGGTGGTGAGAGATTGTAACTTTAAGTTGTGCTTTCATTGTGTTCTCATCCATAGTTGAGAACAATCATTTGTTATATTGTGCTTATTGTGAGATTCACCTTGTAATACACTTGTACACCGAGTGAGAAGTGTGTGGTGAGAGTCGGGGATCGTCCCAAGAGGAGTGGCGTCGGTTGACGAGCCTAGGGAGAGGTTGTAACCGAGCACTTGAGGGAGACACGGCTAGGTCCAACACTTAGTGGGTGTAGAGTGGGATTACAATAGTGTGTTGATTGTAAAGTTTTCGGTTAGCTAGAAAACCGAGTGTGTGGTGTAAATGTTGTACGGGGGAACGTAGAAAACCCGTTTGATAGTGGATTTCTCCCCGGGAGTGGGGAGCGGAGACGTAGGACGAAAGGTCCGAACTCCGTGATCATATTGCTTGTTTGAGTTTGTCTTTGGCGTATTTGTTTTTGCATTTATCTTATATCGCCAATTGTGCATTACTCATTTATTTCATCCACTATCTTGTTTAGATTATTTACCCTTGTGTTGTTTATATATCCTTGCGTATATCTCTATCATATAGGATATATCTCATTGTTCATATTGCTTATCCTAGCTCATATACATTGTTGTATATCATACTTGCTAGGATAACTCATTAATTAATTTTAATTAGTATATAATCGGATTAGATTAACATAAGACCCTAATCATCCCCCCCTCTAGGGTCTAACATTTGGTATCAGAGCTTGGTGCTCTTTGATTTAAGGTCTAATCGCCTTAAGTTAAAGATCCAAGTTAGCTTATTGTGCTAATCTAATTTTGAGCTTTATTTGTATCTTGCTTGCCTTTTATATTTTGGATATGCATGGTTTAGGTTATGCCATTAATATTGCTCCTAGATTAGATAATTTCCCCTATGCCCAATGGTGTGTTAAATTTAAACTTTTTGTTCAATCTAAACACTTTGATTTATGGGAAATTATAGATGATGCTTATATTGTGCCCATTTTGGAGAAATCCAAGTGGAATAAGAATGATCATCGTATGTTTACAATGAACAATATTTTGTTAGAATATTTGCTAAATGCTTTTAATTCATCTATGTCTAACAAGTTTGTTCATTTTGATAGTGCTTAGAAACTTTGGAAATTTATAGAAGCACATCAAGGAGACTTGGAGGCGATCCGACAAGCTTTGGAGGATCCCGCTTTAAGTTCATATGGAGCTTCATGCACACGGCCACTAGGCGATAGCCCTAGTGAGGTTTGCGAGTTCGAAACCATTAATGATTTACCTAATGATGAACTTGCTTGTGCTAGTGAAAAATTGTTGCATGCCTTTAACAAATTGCATAAAGATTTTGTTGATTTACAATGCAAGCATGATAATTTAAAATCCGATCATGAGAAGCTAGTGTCCAAATTTGATGTCATTGAAAATGAAAATACTATGCTTAAAGAAAGCAATGACTTATTAAATTTGGAAAATAAAAATTTGATCTCATCTATTGCTAGCCTATCTCATGCTAAGATTGATGCCATGTTAGAAGTAGAGAACATAAAGAATGATACAGCTTCTTTTATAAATAACTATTTATGTTCTACTTCTAAAAATGCATATGTGCCTAAAAATGAAGATTTGAATCTTATGAAAAATAGTATTTCATCTTTAGATTCAACTTTGAAAATATGCATTAATAATCATAAGAGGCTTATGGACATGTGTGCCAAGACTAAGTCAAAATCATCCACTCATTATGCACACATGTATAGCAAAACTTATAAGTGTTCTATTTGCGGCCGTCAAGGTCATTTAGCTAAGTTTTGTTATGATGCACACAAACATAAGAATTCTAATGTTCCTTGTGCATCTCATATAGCTTCTTCATCTTGTACACTTACACATTCACATGCTCATTCTCACAAAGTTCATCATAAGCATGCTAGTGTGTTCAAGTGTGATTATTGTGGTCGTTTTGGTCATTTGGCCAAATATTGCTTTGATTTGAAAAGAAAATCTCATTTGACAAATGCTTCCAATAGACCACATGTTTTTAAATGTGATGTTTGTGGTAGGTTTGGACATCTTGCTAAATTTTGTTTTGATATACAAAAAGCTTCTAAATTGCAATATGTTCCAAATAGACCATTGTTTAAGAATGTTTCTCATTTGCAAAATAATTTTAAAAGAAAATCTTTATTTGCAAATGATTCCCGTGCACGAGCTAATGGTCCACAAAAACAAATGGATCTCTTTCATTGCACAAATTGCAATCGGAAGGGTCATTTGAATGAATATTGTTTTGACCATGTTAGTGCACCATATGTGCCTAAGAGGGTTCATAACCCTAAGGCTTTGAGCTTTAATGATAGGGGTCATGTCCCTAAATCTTTTGGTACCAAGAGTTCTTGGGTACCAAAACAAATTTAAATTTTAAACCAAGAATTTTAGTATTCTTATTTTTTCCTTTTTCTTGGTTATTTGAAAATTATGCTTTGAAACTTTTTATGAAAACAAATTTTCTTTGGTCAAATTCTTATGTTTTCATAATTCCTAGTTTTGATTTTGATGAGAGGTTTGTATTTATATAACCCTCCGGATTTATTGGGTGTTTATTCCCAAATCATGTTTACCGGATGCTAAAATGTTCATATGGGTTAATACTAACTCAAGAGCTAGATAGAGTTGCCTCTCTTGATTTTTAAAATTCAATGATGATTTGGTTTCATGATTTAAACTTTGATTTATGATTTCAATTGGTTGATTTGTTTTCATTTGAAAACTTTTTTACATGATTCTCATGTTTCTCTTCTTTTGATTTCATAAATCTATTTTATACATTGGCTTTTATGATATGAGACAATATGTTCATCTTGATATATTTATATATGTTCTCATTATCTTTTGTATGTGGGTGATATTTAGCATATTCATCTATGCTTACTCACATATGTTTGCCATGATCTTCATTGCATATATTCTATATGGCTTTTTGATAGGGGGAGCAATCCCTATATATATATATATATTAAATCTGACCCGCGCCAGAGTCAAGGCAGAAGATGTTCTACACCTGTTTCGTCGATCCCTGTGAGTTCCGTACCTCCGGCGGGGCACCGTGACAACGTGGATTTGTCCCGATTCAAAGTGAGGATAGTCGATCGCCTGGGTCCTTTGCACGAGGATCGAGGCAAAGTTCTGATCGAAGAATGCTTGGGTCCGGTGACTGAACCCCGAGCGACTCGTCGAGCTGGAGGTCGCACACGCCCTCGCAACAATTTCAAGCCTTCTCATAAAGGGAAAACTCCAATTTCCGCCCGCCTGGGGGTGTGTATCCAAAACCAAGAGCCTGTTGAGATCATGCGCTCCCAAAAGCGTAGTTCTAAACACGTGACTCTTAAGAATGCTAATAAAGCGGCAAATCCCCTGAAAGAAACGTATTCATCTGACGATGACAACGTTATACCAGGGGAGTCATGTCAACACACGATAGGTTGCTCCGGTCATCTGATCGATGAGTTGTACTATCGGGCTGGGGGTATGAACGAGTCTCGGAAAAGATATGCCCGAGAAACCAAATCTCACTACCCGTGCGCCGAACTAATCAGGACAATATTATCAGCATGTAGTTGCCCCAAGACCGCTCCGCAGAGGGTCTCGGTATCCGAGAGGATCTCCAACGGAATGACTAAGTCCAAACCAAAACGTCTCCGTAAAAAGAGATCGGTTGTTCAAGGTGACGAACTCCCGGAAGTCACAATAAATATGGCTGATAAGGGAAAGTCGATTCGACCTTCTAGCTCTGACCCGCTTATATCTCATCGGCTAACCCGGTTGCGATCAGGGACCACTAGACGTAGGGACTACCAGAGAATGCAGAGAGGGTTATCCTCGGACGATGAAGCATCGGATGCTAACTCTGCAGTCGCTTCTGACAATACGGTATCTAGCCCAGGGCAATCCCGCGAAGTGTTTATGATTAACACCGAAGAAGCAGCTAAAATGGTTGAGGATGCTCTAGCCAAGCAGAAGCAAGCATTTAAATTCGAAATAGAAACGGCTATGCAACAGATGAAGGAAGAGCACGACCGACAGATTCAGGCTCTTTCCAATCAAATGGGCGAATCCAGCCGTCGCAACGCTGCTAACCAAGTAGGTAGCGATTCAGATGTGGATGAACGCCTTAATGCTGATAACCCTCTCGTTGACCAAAACGCTGGGGGTGGCCCCACTAAAGACGACAACGCTGGGGGTGGCCCCGTTATTCCTCTTAAGAATCGTCCAAAGCCCGATACGAGCGAGGATGAGAAAATGAAAGATCTCGAGAGTAAAATCAACGCTCTAATGTCTGATCGAGAGGTAAAGAGGACTGGCATTCCATGTCCATACCCAAGAGAGTGGGACACAATAGCATACCCGGCGAAGTTCAACTTGATTAACTTCACGCCGTTTGACGGGAAGGGTTCACCCACTCAACATCTGATCTACTTCAAGTCCCACTTGGGTATGATCTCCGGCAATGAAGCCTTGATGGTTCGGTCATTCGTTGGCACCCTTCGCGGGCCGGCCTTCGATTGGTACCGCCGTCTCAAGCCCGGAAGTATTAACAACTGGGACGATATGGAGAGCTCATTCCTTGGTAACTTCTTTGACGACGACGACGAGGTATCCATCAGGACACTTTTTGATGAGAAACAAGAAGATGACGAGACAGTCGACGACTTCGTCAAACGCTTTCGGAATAAGGCAATGAACTGCCGAGATCCGATCACGGAGGACTTCATCCTCCAGACATGTCATAACAACCTATCTATTGAGATATTAGAAATTATGGGAGTCGCACCGTCCAACAATTGGAAAGAGTTGAAGACGCGCGGAGAGCGGGCCGAACGCTTCCTCCGAAGGAAGAAAGCCGAGAGGAGCCAACCAACGGGGAATCTTCCGAACCGGCTAATCCTCCGAACTCGAACTTCACCTCCCGTGGTAAAGAGAAATCACCTGCAACAGCTGTTGACGCTAACCAGACGTCGCAAAAGCAACTCCGAAGACAGCAAAAGACTTCGGGTCCGAAACTCCAAAAAGAGTATTCCTTCAAGGACGAAGACGTTCCAGCCATCTTCGAATCCCTCCTTGGAGGCAACAAGATCAAGCTACCACCTATCACAAATCAGGAGGAAGCTGACAACACTACGGACCCAAAGTACTGTGCATACCACAAGAATAACATCCAAACCTTGGTTGAAGCCGACGTTATATCGCTCAGTTAAGTTGAATAAACACTCCGATAAGTATAAGAGTATAAACTGCTCCTTTCTAGACTCCGAAGAGTATATGAGTATAAACTGCTTCTCAATCCTCCGACCGGTATAAGAGGTTAAACTGCTCTCTGATACTCCAATAGGCATATGAGTTTAAACTGTTTCCTACCGTTGACGGGAAGTTCCTGGAGAATTTTATACGTAATATTCTTAAGGATAACCCGATCATACAACCAGATGCAATGATAAACCCAGTTTCGCGAAGAAGCTGGGGGTGGATAATTCGTGTAACGGGAAGTTCCCGAAAGAATGTTAATATTCTTAGGGATAACCCGATCAATATGAACAAAGTAATGAACACAAAACAATTGACGGTGGGTCCACTAAATTTTCTGTCCGCCAATTCATGGCAATTTCCAAAGCTTGACGTGTTAAGTCCTGATTACTTAACGTCAAAACCCTTCATCGAGTGGCCAGTACAAACCAGTATTTCTACTGCTACTTGTATTCCACTCCCTGTCCGTTCGGTCAAACCTTCCTATATTTAGGACCACAGCCAAAATCCCCTCTCGATTCCTTCAATGAACGAGAGACCCATAAATTAAGCGATCAAACCTTCCTACAGTTAGGATCGTCTTAAACCTCCCATTCGGTCAAACCTTCCTACAGTTAGGACCAAAACCAAAATCCCCTCTTGATTCCTCCAATGAATTTGTAATTTATTTGATATTTTTAAACAGGGTTTTAAAATCAGATAAATAGTTTTCAGAACCTGGAATATCAGTTTCCGACCGTACCGGTCGACCGATCATTTGTTCATTTCTCACTGTGCGACAGAGAGTTGGTCGGTCGACCGGTCCGGTCGACCGAAAGCTCCATCGGTCGACCGCACCGGTCGACCAACGATTGTCCAGAGCTAGTCTTCGTGTTTTTGCTCTCCGTCGGTCGACCGACAGAATTTCCGGTCGACCGACAATAGATCCGTTGCTTTTCCAACGGCTATTTCCTGAGCTGTTTGCTGGGGCTGTTTTTGTTTTTTGTTAAGGGTTTTGAAGCTGAGGTTTTGGAGGATATAAATACTCTCTTTGATCTCAGTTTTCAACTAACAGAATTTCCGGTCGACCGACAATAGATCCGTTGCTTTTCCAACGGCTATTTCCTGAGCTGTTTGCTGGGGCTGTTTTTGTTTTTTGTTAAGGGTTTTGACTGAGATTTAGAGTGGGTATAAATACCCTATTGCTGCTCTCTTTCAATGTGTTCTTAGAGAAGTTTTCTAACTCTTTTCTCTAGCAATTTCATTATTGATTTTCATATTCTTATTATTGCTAGTTTGTTATTTGAGTTAGATTTCATTTTACTCATTGTTACACACACCCACATTGAGCTTTTAGTTTTTACATACATAGTACAGTTGGGTGGTGAGAGATTGTAACTTTGAGTTGTGCTTTCATTGTGTTCTCATCCATAGTTGAGAACAATCAAATTATTGTATTGAGCCTTATTGTGAGATTCACTTTGTAATACACTTGTACACCGAGTGAGGAGTGTGTGGTGAGAGTCGGGGATCGTCCCAAGAGGAGTGGCGTCGGTTGACGAGCCTAGGAAGAGGTTGTAACCGAGCACTTGAGGGAGACACGGCTAGGTCCAACACTTAGTGGGTGTAGAGTAGGATTACAATAGTGTGTTGATTGTAAAGTTTTCGGTTAGCTAGAAAACCGAGTGTGAGGTGTAAACGTTATCCGGGTGAACGTAGAAAACCCGGTTGATAGTGGATTTCTCCCCGGGAGTGGGGAGCGGAGACGTAGGACGGAAGGTCCGAACTCCGTGATCATATTGCTTGTTTGAGTTTGTCTTTGGCGTATTTATTTTTGCATTCATCTTATATCGCCAATTGTGCATTGCTCATTACTATATCATCCACTATCTTGTTTAGATTATCTACCCTTGTGTTGTTTATATATCCTTGCACATACATTGCCTATATCTCATTATTAGGATATATCTTGTTGTTCATATTGCTTATCCTAGCTCACATATCATATAGGATATATCTCATTGTTCATATTGCTTATCCTAGCTCATATGCATTGTTGTATTCATACTTGCTAGGATAACTCATTAATTAATTTTAATTAGTATATAATCGGATTAGATTAGCATAAGACCCTAATCACCCCCCCTCCCCTCTAGGGTCTAACATTTGGTATCAGAGCTTGGTGCTCTTTGATTTAAGGTCTAATCGCCTTGAGTTAAAGATCCAAGTTAGCTTATTATGCTAATCTAATTTTGAGCTTTATTTGTATCTTGCTTGCCTTTTATATTATGGATATGCATGGTTTAGGTTATGCCATTAATATTGCTCCTAGATTAGATAATTTCCCCTATGCCCAATGGTATGTTAGATTTAAACTTTTTGTTCAATCTAAACACTTTGATTTATGGGAAATTATAGATGATGCTTATATTGTGCCCACTTTAGAGAAATCCAAGTGGAATAAGAATGATCATCATATGTTTACAATGAACAATATTTTGTTAGAATATTTGCTAAATGCTTTTAATTCATCTATGTCTAACAAGTTTGTTCATTTTGATAGTGCTTACAAACTTTGGAAATTTATAGAAGCACATCAAGGGATTTATCTAGTGATGAACTTGCTTGTGCTAGTGAAAAATTGTTGCATTCCTTTAACAAATTGCATAAAGATTTTGTTGATTTACAATGCAAGCATGATAATTTAAAATCCGATCATGAGAAGCTAGTGTCCAAATTTGATGTCATTGAAAATGAAAATACTATGCTTAAAGAAAGCAATGACTTATTAAATTTGGAAAATAAAAATTTGATCTCATCTATTGCTAGCCTATCTCATGCTAAGATTGATGCCATGTTAGAAGTAGAGAACATAAAGAATGATACAGCTTCTTTTATAAATAACTATTTATGTTCTACTTCTAAAAATGCATATGTGCCTAAAAATGAAGATTTGAATCTTATGAAAAATAGTATTTCATCTTTAGATTCAACTTTAAAAATATGCATTAACAACCATAAGAAGCTTATGAATATGTGTGCTAAGTCAAAATCATCCACTCATTATGCACACATGTATAGCAAAACTTATAAGTGTTCTATTTGCGGCCGTCAAGGTCATTTAGCTAAGTTTTGTTATGATGCACACAAACATAAGAATTCTAATGCTCCTTGTGCATCTCATATAGCTTCATCATCTTGTACACTTACACATTCACATGCTCATTCTCACAAAGTTCATCATAAGCATGCTAGTGTGTTCAAGTGTGATTATTGTGGTCGTTTTGGTCATTTGGCCAAATATTGCTTTGATTTGAAAAGAAAATCTCATTTGACAAATGCTTCCAATAGACCACATGTTTTTAAATGTGATGTTTGTGGTAGGTTTGGACATCTTGCTAAATTTTGTTTTGATATACAAAAAGCTTCTAAATTGCAATATGTTCCAAATAGACCATTGTTTAAGAATGTTTCTCATTTGCAAAATAATTTTAAAAGAAAATCTTTATTTGCAAATGATTCCCGTGCACGAGCTAATGGTCCACAAAAACAAATGGATCTCTTTCATTGCACAAATTGCAATCGGAAGGGTCATTTGAATGAATATTGTTTTGACCATGTTAGTGCACCACATATACCTAAGAGGGTTCATAACCCTAAGGTTTTGAGCTTAAATGATAGGGGTCATGTCCCTAAATCTTTTGGTACCAAGAGTTCTTGGGTACCAAAACAAATTTAAATTTTAAACCAAGAATTTTAGTGTTCATACTTTTTCCTTTCTTGGTTTTAAAATTATGTCTTAAAATATTTTGATTATGAAAATAAATTTATAATTGATAAAATCTTTTGTTTTCATGATTATTTGTTTTGTTTTGATGAGAGGTTTGTACTTATATAACCCTCCGGGTTCATTGGGTGTTTATTCCCAAATCAAGTTTACCGGATGCTAAAATGATTATATGGGTTGGAACAAGCTCAAGAGCTTGATATAATTGTTGCCTCTCTTAAAAATTTTGTTTTGATCGGTTGCTTTGAATTCATTATACTTCACTTATATGATGATATTTATGTGTTTGTGCTAATGGATCATCTATTCGTGCTTTATAATGTATTCTATGAGTGGTTTGATCAAGTTATGTAAAGAAAAATTT
>NC_033798.1:20848217-20849514 GCF_001876935.1 Asparagus officinalis | reverse complement strand
AAATGTGATCCTTAAAGAAAACAATGAAAAATTAAAATTGGATCATGTTTCTTTAACTTCAAACGTTGCGAGTTTAAAATTTTGTTTTTAACTTGTTAATCATGTTCTAATCATGTTTAAACCCTAATTTGATGTTTAATTGAGATTACATGTTGATTAGAGATGCTTAAAACCTAGGTTTGTGAAACATAAGAAATATGAGCAAATTTAAATCAAATTATATCTATTAGAGATGCTTAAAACCTAGGTTTGTGAAACATAAGAAATATGAGCAAATTTAAATCAAATTATATCAGATCTATGAGTTTTTTCAAGCAAGCATATGTTAAACATGTTAAGAAATCATGTTCTAATTGAGAAATTTTGTTAATTAGGATGTTAAACCCTAATTAGATTAACCAAGATTTTGAATCATGTTCAATATAATTTTTGTAAGTAATTATCAAATCTTAAGTGTTGTTATATGTTTCGTGATAAGAACGTTTTGTTTTTGAACAAGTATGATATCATAAATCAACAAAACCTAACAACTTGAGAAAGCAGATTTTTTCTCTGGCCGGTCGACCGGTGCCCTAGGGGCGATCGACCGGTAAATCTTTTTTTGTGCACGTTCCTAGTCCGTTCGACCGGCGCCTTTGGGGAGGTCATCCGGTTTGCCTCTTTTGAGTTTCCTGAGTGTTGTTTGCTTGCATTTAGGATGCGATCACGGGGTGTGAGCCGCATGATGATACATGTACAACCTAGAGTACACACGTATAGTGTCGTAGCACATATATGAGTATCCCGAAGGGGATTATGACAAGTGTTGTCCGATTAGCTTAAAATAAAAGATATACATGCATTGTAATATACTTCTTGTTAATTATTTTACACACGAGGTAGTCATGAACACAAGTTGTGGATCTGCACATTGAGATACATGCGCGGGTGTTGAATACATATTTTGTTTGAGTCGTATCACATGTTTAGAGTTGATAGTAATTGTATAACACATGATATGCATAATTTATTAGTTATGGATGCTCAGTGATGGACGTTTTCCCGTAATGAGAACGCGACTGTACCACACTAGGAGTATTGGGTGTTTTCCTATAATGAGACCACGACTATACCAATACTCAAAGATGATCGGGGTTTTCCAGATTAGGCTGATATGCTTACGCTCCGCTGTACGATCATCTGGATGCATCGTCTGGAATAGGGAGATATACCTATTGCCGCAGAACGATTGAGTAAGGATGTTATTTTCACATGATAGTATGATGTACCTTACAAGAGTATCGTTATTATATATATA
>NC_033798.1:20816194-20848207 GCF_001876935.1 Asparagus officinalis | reverse complement strand
TCAGATACTGTTAGCATACATAGCATGATCTATGGAGATGCTTATTTTGGATGATATTTTCCTTATGACTGCGCCACTACCCGAGGGTAGTCCAAGATTGTAACATTTGCTCATCATGTTTGAGGTTTAGAGTTGTAGTTTACTTTCATGTATTGCTTCTCTTTTACTTCTTAGTTTGGATCAATGATAGCGATTCACAACTTGAGACATATGGTATATACATGAGGGTTTCCTTGTTTGGATTATTTCGCTCAATGTGCCAGTCACGTGTTGTGAGTTTCTAATTATTGGTTTGTTTAGATTGTTTATCTTTAGTTTGGTGTTAATGTTTAGTTATTTACAACTTGAGACATATAGTACATACATGAGGGTTTCCTTGTTTGGATTATTTCGCTCGATGTACTACGTCTCGTTTGTAGGTGTCTAAATATTAATTCCATTAGATATGAGACAAATAATTTTAGGTAGACTTTGCTTAATAGGTGTAGGCGTCAAAAAATACTTACAGACATCCAAATACCACTCAAGGCAAAGAGAAGATGATAAACGCCATTCTCTTAATCAGAGGGGATCATTCAAAGGAAGCGAGACAACATACACACCAACAGGCAGTACATGGTGCCGCGGCCAAGGCGCGACAGCCTGTAGCTAAGGCGCGGCAGCCCATGGTGCCGCGGCTACGGCGCGGCAACCTATGGTGCCACGGCTATTATAGGGGAGTGCTGCGGCGGTTACAAGGTAGTCATACGATGATTATTTGAAGCCCACATGGCGGCATATCAGAGATAGAACGTGTGCTGACGTGGACAAGCAGTTAAACCACGAAAAAGGTGGTTAAAAGTCGTGGGAGAACAGTTTCAAGCACGATGGAACGTGCTGGTAACCGCATCTTTGGCCACGGTAGTCCACACTACTACGCCAATAGCCGCGGCAATGTCGACTGCCGCGGCCAAAGAACAGTTGTTTGGTCAGCTACTTCGCCCCCATTTCAACTGTTGTGTACTCCTACCCCTATAAATACCTCCCTAAACACGAAATAAAAGACAGAGAGCATTTTGGAGAAGAAGAGACTTGAGCTTTTGGTGATTTTGAGGAAGAAAGAGAGAACTTTCACCCTTTGACAAGCATCATTTGGTGATTCCTAGAGATCGAAGCTCAGACTTGATCTTTGGAAGAGTGAATATCTTACATCGATAAGATACTCGCTTTCAAATCTTTACTTCGATAAACGAAGGAAAGATCTTCAAACACCCTCACGATCTGTGATTCGGTGGTCCATGAGACAAAGCACTCCCGGCACAGGCAAAGTCCCACAAAACAGGATTCGATAAACGATTTCTGTGTTATTTTCTCGGGAGTTATAATTTTTTGCTGATTTTCATTGTAATTTTCTGTAAAACGACTTAAGTTTAATGAAATCGACAATGGAAGCAACTTTCGCTGAAAACAAACTGGCGACCACAGTGGGAGCCAGCGGCCTCGCTGCCGAGGCCACAGTGTCGCAGCCGATTAAGATCATTGTCACTGAAGAGATCGAATATGAGTTCGATCAGGCAAAATTCGAGGAGTACCTGTCATCCTCATCCTCAAAATCTTCCTCGCCTCGCAAGTGCAGGAAGATTTCCTCTTCCAAGAAAGTTTCTAAGTCTTCAATTCCAATGAAGACCGCAGGTGAAGATTCTTGCCAAGTTCTCGCCAAGGAATTTGCCTACAACATTTCTGCTCCAAGCGATTCTGCACCCATTAAGGAGTCGTTGAATCATAGCTCACCGGTGCTGATGAAAAGGGCTCATCAGAGACAACGCCAGCGCCGTGCTCGTCAATTGGCTAAGGCCATGTAACAAACCGACGGGGTCCATTATTATGCGGACCTAGAGCCGAGGAAACAAAAAGTGGTTCAGTTGCCTCAGCGGTAAAATAATCATATTTCTGCACAGCTTACGACGGAGGAATGGACCCTCGTCAAAAGGGCTCGTTCAACCCTTAAGGAACGTATACAGAGGCGTCAGGTGAAGGCCACCCGTGCTCGCGCTCTTCGTCAACAAGCACAAGGAGTCAAGAAGGAAGTGGTGTCTGAAAAAACACCCAAGAACCGTAGAGTTTGGATGCCGAAGACGCCGCAAACATTCGTTCCGGGACCGTCTACTGCATCACCAGTCAAACCCTGGGTTAGCCCAGATTTATCCAAATTTAAAATCACAATGGCGGATCGCCTCGGTCCTTCGGTTGACGATCGAGGCAAAACCCCAGTCAAGGAACAACCAAATCCAGCAAATAAACCGTTAGTGGTTTCTTATACAGGGGGTCGTAAACACCCTCCTGTCAGAACTGCACCAGTCCAGAACGAGAGAATATCAATTCACTCTCGTTTAGGACCTATGAATACTCCACACCCGCAAAGGGGTGGAATTAAAAATTTAACCTTGGATCGCCCAGAGGCGACGACTAGTCGTCCTGTGCATGTTAACAGGGTTCAAAAACAAAAGATAGGTTGCTCAAATCACAATAATGATGAGCTGTACTATCAAAACAATAACTCAAGAAAAAGAGTTGTCCGAGAAGATGAGTCTCACTGCTCCTGCGAGAGGCTCATTAAAGCAGTACTGACAGAATACGGATGCTCTAAAAATAATTCAACTAGAGTTTCCGTATTTCAAAGACTTTCCACTGAAGCGTCAAGACCCAAAGTGAGGCGTTTCAACAAGAAGAAACCTGCCATTCGGCGAGATAAATTCCCTGAGGTCACTATTAACATGATCGGCAGAGGAAAGCAACAATTAGTCAACCCTGATCCTGATTTCTCTCCGGAAGGGAGAGTTGAGCGGGGTCTATCTCAAAGAATGTCGCGGTTACAAAGAAGAGCCAACCGACATCGAGATTACAAAAGAATGCATGAGGGGTTATCTTCAGAGGAGGAACTGTTAGATACTTGTTCCGCCGATTGCATCGGACGATACTACATCCAGTGTTGGGCGAGCCAGTGAATCGTTCGCAATCACGCCAGACCAACTGGCTCAAATACTACAGGAAGCGTTAGCCAAACAACGCGAGGAAATTAGAGCTGAAATCAAAACCGAGATGGAGTTGACCATGCAGCAGGTTCGAGATTTGCAAGCTCAACAACAACCGGAATCGAGCCAAAAGGCGGAATAATCCAGCAAGCGTAACGCCAGACCTGTACGTACAACTGAGGACGATGTTGCCGATCCTCCTCCCGATAAAGACAATTATGGAAGCGGTCCGGCCAAATCATCTACTCAACCTCCTCAAATTTACTTGAAAAAGAGTGAGGAAGAAGACAAAAAGATGCAGGATCTTGAGAGCAAAGTCAATGCTCTGATGACGTCCCAGGAAGTTAAGAAAACGACTATTCCGTACCCGTACCCGAGGGAGTGGGATCTGATTCCTTACCCCCCAAAATTTAATTTGATTAACTTTACTCCTTTTGATGGCAGGGGTTCACCCACTCAACACTTGATTTATTTCAAGTCACATCTCGGCGTAATATCCGGAAACGAAGCCTTGATGGTCCGATCATTCGTAGGAACCCTTCGCGGGCCTGCCTTCGATTGGTACCGACGTCTCAAACCCGGGAGTATTACTAGCTGGGAAGATATGAAAGAATTGTTCCTCACCAACTTCTTCGATGACGACACGGAGGTCTCAATTGGCACCTTGTTGGACGAGAAGCAGATAAATGGGGAGTCGGTTTATTTCTTCGTCAAATGATTCCGGAACAAAGCGGTAAACTGCCGAGATCCACTCACAGAAGAGTTCATCCTACAGACATGTCACAATAACTTGTCGCTGGATGTGTTAGAAGTCATGGGGGTTGTACCTTCTAAAACTTGGAAGGAATTGAAAGTGAGAGGTGAACAAGCCGAGCACTTTCTTAAGAGAAAGAAGTTGGAGAGGGGACTGCTACAAGATAATCCTCAAAAACAGAACTTTAACTCTCGAGGCTGAGGAAGAGGGTCTGGGGCTGCTGTTGATGCGCATCAAACATCGCAATAGCCACAACAACAACCACAGCAGTCATACTTCCAACTAGCAAGTAATCAGAATCAACAGCCTCCGAAGCAGTTTAAGGCCTCAGAGCCTAAGTTCCCGAAGGAATATTCGTTCAAAGATGATGAAGTTCCGGTCATCTTCAAATACCTGCTAGATAATAACAAGGTCAAGCTTCCACCGGTCAAAAACCAAGAAGAAGTGAAGAAGACTGACGACCCGAAGTATTGTGCATATCACCGAAGGGTCCACCATCCCACTAAGGTGTGTTATGTCTTGAAAGACAAAATACAAACCTTAATCGATGTTGGTATCGTAACACCAAAGCCGAAAGAGAAGAAAGTAGGTGCAAATGCGGTGTCTATCAGCTTCGGATCGGTTCCTTTATCCTAGTTTTAAGCCGAACCAGTATCAAAGGTCAAGATGCAGACCATCAACGATGACCCTCATGGACAGCGCCAAAAAGGGCTTGTATCTCACACAACCCCCAACGGCGAAATCCTTTGGGTTCATCCGGATTTGCTTGAAGATGAACAGTGGACGACATCCACATCAAAGAAGAAATCAAATGGCAAGAAGTCTTGTTATGGAGCCTCGGCAATTCCTGAGAAGAATGATGAACAGATTCCAACTTTACCGCTTTCTGAAGAAGAGCAGGAATCTTTCGCTACAAGGGGTGGGAATGAATACCATTATAAATATCCTGAAACCTCTAACCCAAATGCTAAAACTCTACGGAGCTGGGGGTAGTTGCAACTCCTCCTGTAGCTGCTGGGAAGCCGCAACAACCGACTAAGCAAAAAGAGAAGGAACCCCAACATAAAGAGGTTCAAGTTCCGAAGTAGTCTCATTTCAACCGACCGATTAGACGAGATAAACCGGAAAGCTCGAACGCACCATATCGTTTCGACGTTATGGCTCAGCTAGCTAATATCCCAGCAAGGATTACGCTATACGAGTTACTGTGCCTCTCGAAAGATACCAGAGAAGCGTTACAAGAAGCTACTGGATATATCGGTTCGAGCGTTGTCAACCGGATCCAAGTTGACCCAGGTTCCGCTGTTAGCATCATGCCACTTCGGTTGATGTACCACCTCGGAATTCCCGCCAGCAAACTAGCCTCCACAGGAACCGTTATCTAAGGATTTAACACTAGTGGATCAAGACCGTTGGGGAAAATTCGGGTGAAGTGTCAGCTCGGAGACTTGAAGTCCGAAGTCACCTGCTATGTAATTGATGCCGAGACTTCCTATAATTTACTGTTGGGTCGCCCATGGATCCACAGTAATCTTATAGTTCCCTCTACCCTCCATTAGTGTCTGAAATATGTCGACACTAATGATGCGGTCAAGACGGTGGTCGCGGATAAGCAACCATTCAAGGGGTTAGAAAACTACTTTACTGACTCCCTTCTTTATGGTGCTGAATCCGATACTGAACCATCGGCCCATGGTACGGACAGCGGAGAAGAAGCTGATACCGAAGCTGGGCTCGATTATAGTGAAGGTCTTGTGCTAAATGACATTGAACCTCTTGTAATCGATCTTGACAGTGGTAATTCGTCGGATGAAAGTTGTAACTGGCAGCTTGCCGATGAAATAATAAACAATGATTTAGAGTACTCGCGTTGTCTCGATGATGTAATGCAGGAATTATATGACGACCCTAGTCTACATATGCCACTTCGTTCATCTTGTACGACAACGAAACACATCCAAAGTTCAGACGGAACAACTATGCTCCTACCCGCAAAGACAGGGGGTGAAAAAGAAATAGTTTTTGGGAAAGGGAACCATCCCCTACCCCAGATCTTTTCTTAGACACTTATTCAGATGATGAAGAACCCGGGAGGCATTTCTCTCGGTACAGTTCACAAGCGAATGGTTACATGACGAGCCAAGGCTATGACCTCTCGCTTGGTGAAGGTCTTCATTTTGGTCAAGGTGTTAAGGTTCCACCCCGTCCTGCCTACGTACCAAAAGGGAGACCTGATAATTATTACAGCTATAAAAGGGGTCTAGGTTATGCTTCATCATCTGATGACGAATATGGCCAACAGATTATTAGCCAACTAATAAATAAGAGTGGGCATTCATCCGATGCTTCAACCTGGGATTCCGACGTGAGCATTGGAGAAAGATTCAAAACCTTAATATCGAACATGGCGACAGTTGATCCTTCCACAACAGAAGGAGATGATCAGTTACCCACTTGGGAAGATCCTTGGATGCATTACATGAATATCCAATATGGTGATCGATTTGAACAAAGAGAACCTCCTACTGAGGATAAAGTAGATCAAGTTAATATGGGTGATGAAAGTAATCCGAAACCTATATTTATTAGTGGTGATCTTCCACCGGATGAGAAAGAGGAACTAATCGCCCTCATTCGAGAGTATATCGACGTGTTCGCTTGGAATTACGAAGATATGCCGGGTCTCGACCCAGATGTAGCAATGCACAACCTTAACATTAAACCGGATGTTAAGCCTGTCAAACAACAACAAAGACGGTTTCGTCCATAGATTATGGAGGCAATAGAAGCTGAAGTCAAGAAACTAATTGATTCAGGTTTTGTCAGAGAAGAACAACATCCTGAATGGTTGGCCAATATCGTTCCAGTTCTTAAAAAGAACGGAAAGATCAGAATCTGTATTGACTTTAGGGATCTAAATACGGCCTGTCCTAAAGATGATTTTCCTCTACCAATTACAGATGTTATTATTGATAACACATGCAGGTTCGAGAGAATGTCGTTCATGGATGGATTTTCGGGGTACAATCAGATCAAAATGCACCCGAACAATGAAAAGCATACAGCATTCAGAACACCCCTTGGTGTCTTCTGCTACACTGTTATGCCTTTCGGTTTGAAGAACGCCGGTGCTACGTATCAACGAGCAATGACGAAGATCTTTCAAGAACACCTTCGGAAGACAGTCGAATACTATGTTGATGACCTGGTCGTTAAGAGCCGTGATAAATACGATCACATTAACGATCTGAAGACGATGTTCGAACTTATGAGGAATCATCAGTTAAAGATGAACCCAACTAAGTCTTTCCTTGGAATGTCCAGCGGTAAATTTCTTGGATTTGTTCATCAGTTAAAGATGAACCCAACTAAGTCTTTCCTTGGAATGTCCAGCGGTAAATTTCTTGGATTTGTCGTCACCACAAAAGGTATTCATATCGATCCTGATAAAGTGAAGGCGATACATGAATTACAACCCCCGAGGAATCTTAAAGAACTCAGAGGGTTGCAAGGTCGATTGGCATATATCCGTCGGTTTATATCAAATCTGTCTGGAAAATGTCAACCGTTCTCTAAACTTGCGAAGAAAGGCGTGTCGTTCGTTTGGGATGAAGCATGCCAAAAGGCATTCGAAGATATTAAGAAATATCTGGCGAATCCACCTATTCTCGTTGCACCGAAATCAGGCAGACCATTTTTGATTTATGTCAAAGCGACGAGCCATTCGTTAAGTGCATTACTCGCACAAGACGACGATAACGGTCACGAACAAGCTGTATATTATCTGAGTCGCACACTGGTTGGAGCTGAATATCGTTATCCAATGATCGAGAAAGAATGCCTCGCACTGGTGTTCGCAATCCAGAAAATGCGACACTATCTAGTTGGACAAACAATTTATGTTATTTCTAACATAAACCCAATCCGGGTATTCATGACCCAACTAGCCTCCATGAATTGGTGTTTACCCAGATGGGCTCTACTGTTGTCGCAATATGATCTGTATTTCAAGCAACAAAAATCGGTTAAGGGATGAGCTATTTGTGACCTTTTGGCGGAAAACCCTAGGAAAGATGTAGTGGAGTTGTACGACGATCTGCCGGATGAAACTCACGAAGTTAATACCACCTCACATCAATGAGTGTGGCAACTATACTTCGATGGGGCTTCCCGAGCAACCAATGTGGCAAATGCACCCGAATGTTCTAAAATCTCCTCAGGAGTGGGGGTCGTTTTAGTTTCCCCGGGAAAGCATGTCCTACCTACAGCATACTCGCTGACCGAACCATGCTCTAATAACATAGCCGGGTACAATGCATTGATAATTGGACTCAATTTTGCCAAAGAGCTGGGGGTCGAATACCTTGAATCTTTTGGAGATTCTCAATTGGTAGTTAATCAGATTCGAGGAGAGTATGAAGTCAGAAATCGAGACCTGATTCCATACCACCAGGTGGCCATCGAGATGGCAAACTCGTTTGAAGAATTTTTCATCGAGTACGTTCCGCGTCTCCAAAATACATACGCAGACGCATTGGCGGCATTGTCGGTATCTTTGGCTCAGCCTCCAGAGACATAACAATTAATTACAGTGAGAACTCACCAACTTATTGTTCCTATCTACGATTCGATTGCTAAAGAAGCATATTCAACAAGAGTTGAATCCGAAGTTCGAGATTGGCGTTTCCCTATTATTGATTACGTCCTACACGGTATCTTACCTGAAGACGTGAAAGAAAGGGATTCGATTCGGTGGAGAGAACCGAGATTTTACTACGACGCTGAATCACAAATGTTGTACCGATGGTCGTACGACGGTCTATTACTCCGTTGTCTATCCAATAAGGAAGTGGAACAAGTACTCAAAGAGGCACATGAGGGAACGTGTGGTGCACATCAACCCGGTCCTAAACTCTGCGACCGACTTAGAAGAATTGGATATTATTGGCCGACTATGGTAAAAGATGCAGTTGACTACGCCCGACGATGTCAAGCATGTCAATTACATGCAAATTACATGCACCAACCTCCAGAACATCTACATCCTTCGGCGACATCGTGGCCGTTTGAGACCTGGGGAATGGATATTGTTGGTCCTATAAATCCCCCGTCAGTCAAAGGTGATCGGTTCATCCTAGCAATTACCGACTATTTCTCCAAATAGGCTGAAGCGATTCCGCTCAGAGAAGTTAAAACGAGTAACATCATTGCATTCATCAAACACCATATCATCTACCGGCATGGTGTCCCAAGACGAATCATACATGACAACGGTCCTCAATTCATCAGCAACGCCTTCATCAGGTTTTACGAGAAGTTCAAAATTCAGGATATTTCGTCGACGGCTTACAATCCCACAGCAAATGGATTGGCTGAAGCTTTTAATAAAATAATCATAAAGCTCTTGTCAAAACTCGTGAAAACTAATAAACAAGATTGGTATGACAAGCTTGGCGCGGCTCTATGGGCCTATCGTACCACGGTACGTACACCGACGGGAATGACCCCGTGCTTGGCGCGGCTCTATGGGCCTATCGTACCACGGTACGTACACCGACGGGAATGACCCCGTATTCGCTGGTATACGAATGTGAAGCCGTTCTTCCATTGGAAATACAAATTCCATCTCTTCGGATTGCTCTCGCAACCCAGATGATAACTGAAGAACAACATCAGAAACGTCTCGAAGAACTCGAGATGCTTGACGAAAAGCGCTTAGAAGCTTAACAACATATTGAGTTCTACCAAGCCAGAATTTCCCGAGCTTTCGACAAAAAGGTTCGACAACGGAGTTTTAAAGAAGGAGATTTGGTTCTAGCTGAAAGACGGCCTATGATCCTTAACTCCAAGAAGAAAGGAAAATTCAAGCCCAAATGGGAATGACCGTTTGTAATAGAAACAGTCTATTCAAACGGTGCTTATCGCCAGATTACCCAGGATGGTAGCAAATTAATGATGCCAATAAATGGGAAGTTCCTAAAAAATATTATCCGTAATACGTTCAGGATAACCTATGCAAAACGGGAAGTTCCTAGAGAGTCCTGTATAGGATATTTCGGGATAACCCGAGATCAGTTAATTGTTCTAAATACGAAACTGATCTTTCAAATAATATGTTTTTGATTATCATAAAGTTCTTTTACAATTTTTGTTGAGATGAGATTCAAATCTGTAAACATTTAATCTCTCCTCACGAAACCCCTCACCGATCAAATCGATCGACGGAGGGTACACTAAAATCTGTCATGGATTAAAATCATTCAAATTCCTACTACTCACTTGGTCAAACCTTTAAACAGTTAGGACCAAAGCCAAAATCCCCTCTCGATTCCTTCAATGAACGAGAGGTCCACAAATCGAGCGATCAAACCTTCCTACAGTCAGGATCGTCTCAAAACTCTCACTTGGTCAAACCTTACTACAGTTAGGACCACAACGAAAATCTCCTTTCGATTTATTTTATGAACGAAAGGTCTACTTTTGAATTGGATAATCAAACCTTATGACAGTTAGGATTATTCCAACCAGTCCAGATTCTCTGAGTGAAGATCCCACATTGAGTTTCTTTTGTACTAGGAGATAGAATATAAAATTCTTCCTCTCCGATTTTGGGTTTATCTCTACCAACAAACAAAAGACCAGGAGATAGAATATAAAATTCTTCCTCTCCAATCTTGGGTTTATCTCTACCAACAAACAAGAGACCAGGAGATGGAATATGGAATTATTCCTATCCGATTCTAGGGTTTATCTCTACCAACAAACAAGAGATTGAAAGATAGAATACCCAATTCTTTCCTTATAATTTTGGGTTCATTTTCCTGCACCGGAAATGTAACCTATTTGCATTTCAAAAGCCATGCCATTTACGCATGGGGGATGTTATCTCTATCCCTTATTAGAGATAAGCCTACATCTAACACATGTAGCCTACATATTCAACACTGTAGTTCAAAGTCTAAAAGAGTTTTATTCTTTTAGCGCAAAGTTATATGTGAAACGGACTTAGATAATTCACATACTAGCCCGATTCAAACGGTAATTGGTAAAGGCATATCAAACCCGTTGATGGCTGAGGATTTGCCAAAAATTCTATGAGTATTATGGCTATTTATTCTAAACAAGAATGAGTAACCATAATCAAAATATCAATGAGCAAAAAGTTCACTATACTAACCAAAAGAGTTCAAACAAAACAGCATAAAAAGAAATGTATGTTCTCAAAATTACAATAGTTTGTAATGACGAATTTGGTCCTCTAATCGAGAGAGCTCTGTCACATAAGCCAACTCAAGCTCGGGGATCAAGTTAGCTTTAAAGTTTTCTTCATCGATGCTTTGAATTCTGGCAACCTCTTGTTCTTTGTCAGCAAAAATCTTGGCTTGAAGATTTAGCTGCCGGAATAGATTCACCTCAACCTGAGTCACCTCCGCCAGATCGGACTCCAACACTTCACGCTCATCCCTAGCATTGGCGAGTTGTTCTTCCAGACGGGCTATCTTTGCTTAGTTCGATTCTAAATCATGATACAGATCTGTCTTAATCTGCGTCTTTTTGGCAACGCCCTCCTTGAGTTGATCAATGCAGATTTTCAACCCCTGAAGTTCGGATTCAGCGGACCTCTGAGAAGCACGCCACACCTGCAATTTCAGGTCCATTTGAGAAACGATGTAGGAAGACGCGCCATTAACACGAAGATTTTCCAAATTTTCAATGTGTTGCTTAAGATCAGCCAAGTAAGCTTCAATCGAATCGGACAGTTCAGAGTATCCATAGTCTTTAATGCCTGATACATAGCGATCGAGAGATTTTCTACAATGCTCGAAAGGTGAGCCTTTGAGAAGAATCCGATCAACCATGATATTTATGAAGGTAACCAAACTTTGAACGTCAGCATAAAGGACAGCCTTGGTTGGATCTTCGTTTGCCAATAAAGCTTGAATACGCTCGGACAATGATGAAGAAAGAGCTGCAAAGAGAACAAATGAAATAAGTACAAAAGTATGTACGCTCGCTGGAAAACTTCACAACCGAGTTACCTTGGCTTGTTGAGGTTGTAATGGACTCTATAACAACCGGGATTTGCTTGTTGAGGTTGTAATGGACTCTATAACAACCGGGATTTGTTCAGGAATAACGCTCGTCGGTTGGTTCACTGCACCAGACGATTGTTCACCTGAAGCCCCCGATGGCTTCGGATCCAGATTGACAAATTCTTGAGGGACAAGTTCTATAAATGAGAAAAGGATGAATAAACACTCTACAAGTATAAGTCCAACTACGAGATATATTAAAGGAGAAACTTACCAAGTTGAGTAGAAGTTGCCGTAAGTTGCTCTTCTGCGGTGGCCTTCAACCCTCCAACTTCATGAACCACCGTGGTCGGATCAGAAGTTACCACAAGTTCAGCTTCGACAGTGTCAGAGGCAGGAGGGACAGTAACTGGCGATTCAACTTCAACCGGGGGACCTGTCAAAAGTAGGAAACCCAGGCCTTCAGGTTGATCGCATTCACCAATGACGGTAGACGCATCAACTTCATTCGTTGGTCCTACGTCTAAAGTTCTTATTTCAGTCATCTAAAAATAGTAAGAAATGAAAGCTTAATTGAAAACTTGGATCTGAAAGTACATACTTTTTGATGCGCCTACTTCAACTGAATTGACTCTAGTAGTTGGTCCTGCAGTAGCGGTCGGAGCCGGAGCTGACAGTATATCGGAGATTTTCTGGTGTTCATCTTCAGAAATATCAAGATTGAAATCATGTTCGTTGAAATCTCCGATACCCATATCATGGGTAAGTTCTGGATCTCCCGGCTCATTGACAGGGATATCTATTAAGCAGAAGGAACCGTCAGTGCATATGTAAGAGGTATGAAAGAATCAAAGCAAACAAAAATAAGATTACCTTCAATAATAGTTGCGGGGTCAGCGGCGCTACTACCCGCACTCACCTCCTTTAGTTTAACTAAAAGAAGATAAAGCGCACAAGTTAGTAGGAGAGGAACATGTTCCGATTCACTTATCTCTCGAAAATGCCCCCCAAATGAAAAAACATCTGTACCTGTGTCGGCGGTTGGCGAGGTCGATGTAGTAACCGGAGGAGGGGTAGTGTCCATGTTGAGGTGTTCTTCACTCATCGCTCTGTGTACTTGCTGAGTGAAACTGGATTCATCAACATCCATTAAACCCAGAGAAGAAGGTTCGGGCATGATTTCTCCTTCCTCTTCTGGCTCAACTGCAATAGCAAAAGAATAAATAAGATGCTATATTCAAGGATAAGATAGTGAAAAGGAGATAAGGATGAGATCTTACCCCCTTCATCAACCGGAAGATCCTGAGTAAATTCCCCTTCAAGCAACGGGGGAAGTTGACGTTGTTGATGAGCCGTCTTCTTAATCCTCTTCGAAACACGAGAATCTCAAGGAACTTCAGAGCTCTCATGACAAAATTTGGTACGCAGTTCAGACCCTTGAACAGGGCAGGATTGAGCCTCGGAAGAAGCAGAAGATCGGGACCTCTTTCTGCCGATAAGTGGAGTGACATCTTCCTCTTCTTCTTCTTCTTCTTCTTCTTCGAAGGCAGGCCATCTGACAGTCATTTTATTAGAAGATGATAAAGGAATATTCTTCTCTCTCATTCGAATATCCTTAGAAGGAGCACCGGGTGATCGGGGTGAAGAAGCTCGACGAGTCCTGTGAGCCACGGGAGAAAGAGGAACATCAGCCCCTGCTTCATCTTTGGTTTCATCCTCCTCACTGGATGTTTCGAAGTCATCACTCTCTTCGAAATCAACTGCTTGTTTTCCTTTGCGGGAAGACATAGTGGGCTCCTTTCCTTTTTTGGAAGATACAATTCTCTGAACCACAGCTTTGGATTCTAGTTCGAAAATCTTCTTCTTAGTAACAGGAGTGTTAGCGGCTAAAATCCACCAGCAATAAACAAAGGTCATGTGGAGATCAGGCTCAGCGACAGGCAAACTAAATTGAGCTTCAGTACAACCAGCAACATTCCAAAACCAGGCTAGCACTCCATCGATAAGACCTCCGCAGGTTATCAACCATTTATTGGGATTCCCGACATATAATTGATCGTAGCCGAATTGTCGCGCAAACCGGCAAGGAAAATAAGGCTCGATCCTGCATAGGTTCCTCGACCGGAAAACATTGTAACCTGGTCGGATGTTCTTAAGCTAGTGGAAACTACCCATGTTGAGGGAGGTCCTGTTGGTCCCAGGCATCTCTTCATCAATGAGTGTATCATTAGATGCACCAGAAAACCGAGGGAAACACTTATAAAATTCCCAGCACTTGGCATTCTTAAACTGCCTCACCCTGTCAGGCCATTGTCGAGAAGGATTCAACCATTTACATCCTTCCAAGAGCTGCAGCAAAGGAATGTCTGGATCGGACACGTCAGGTACTGACATCATGTCTATTCGGTGGAGGACAAGCCACGCCATTAAGTATGTGTATGGCAATTCAACACTCGACAGGGGAATCTTTGTAGAACCCCGTAAATTTTTATATGAATATATGTGAATTATTAGTAAATAAATAATTCTTTTATGATAAATAGCTTGAGGTCATTGATGTACATGATAACAAGTTATTTGAGATGATATGAGAGTATGGGTGTAGAGTTTTGTGCGATGGTTTTGCAAATAAGCAAAACATGCACAAAAAACTGAATTTTTCCAGATCAGTCGACTGACTGTATCGGTCGACACATCAGTCGACTGATACGCTGATCTCTAGTTTTTACAGGTTTCGGGTATGTTTTGTTTTGGTTCGGGTTTGGGTCGGGTTTAGCAGTTCACATATATTATTTCTTACCCGAATTCACCCCTTAGAACTTCAGAACTGAGAAAACCCTAGCCCCCTCTCCCCTATCTCAAACCCTAGCCTTGCTCTTGGTGATTTGGGGAAGAACATGGAGGATTTTTGGCAAAATCTTCACATTAAAGCAAGGGGATCCACACTCTCTCAGACCTAGGAGCTGTTCATCACCCAGAGGCGAGTAACATCTCGCCCAACTCTGCCTCTTTTGTTTTTACACGAATTTATTGAGTTTAATGAGTTTTGATTTAGCCAAAAACGTATTTTTAGTACAAAGAATGAATCTTTATGGTATATGAGGTGGGGTTTTGAGCCTCTCAGTTTATAAAAGAACCAACAATGTTTTATTAAGGAGATCTAGATCTGAAATGTGTTTATAAGAGATTTAACATGAGTTTTGTTTTTAACATGAGATTTAACATGAGTTTTGTTTTAAAAATGTTACAAAACATAAATACACATGTTTAGGGTTTTGTTTACATATTCACATATGGGATTTCTGTTTCAGTTTAGTTCATACATGTTAATATCAGTATTTTCATGCTTGGGATTGATGGGGATGAATTTAGATCGAATTTTGAGTAAGTAATAACCTGTGCAGAATTTCTGCAGTCAATCGGTCGACTGATCAGTCGACCGACGGGCTAAAATTTTCAGCCATCAGTCGACTGACCAGTCGACTGACGGACTGATTTTGTTTTCTCAGCTTCTCAGTCGACTGGTCAGTCGACTGGAGAGCTGAGGCTGTGTTGTCTGATCTTTATCGGTCGACATAGGAGTCGACTGACGTCATCAATCGACACATAAGTCGACTGATGAGCTGTTTTACAGATTGTTGATCTGTTTGAGTTGCTTTTCAGGGTCGCCTCGATGACCTGACCCTAGTTTACCATGTTAATGATTTATCTGTACATGTGGGATGACTTTTAACACAAGTTTAGATATGTACACCGAGATGCGGATTATTTTAGATTATGTATATCTGCCCACATATGTTTTTCACAGTTACACAGCCCTCGTGTTGGACTATAATCCATTTCAGTCCTCGTGTTGGACTATGATTTATAGAAGTCCTCGTGTTGGACTATGATTCATCTTAGTCCTCGTGTTGGACATGCATTGCTATTTAATCCTCGTGCTGGATAGGCATTACCATCCGGTCCATGCGTTGGACAACGGTCACATCCGGTCCATGCGTTGGACAACGGTTATTTTCAGTCCATGCGTTGGACAACGGTTATTTTCAGTCCATAAGTTGGACGTTTACTTCATGCAGTCTATGGGTTGGACGTTTAATTTATATAGTCTATGTTTTGGACACTTAATCGTTTTCTGACATGTCACTCATGTGAGTTTGACATGACACTATGTTTGGAAGTAGAGATGTGTTTCATTTTCTTTTTAATTTATTATTGTCCCATGTACTAGAACCTCGGGTTTGGTGTTTAGGGATTTACAATTTGAGATACAAGGTATATACATGAGGGTTTCCTTGTTTGGATTATTTCGCTCGACGTACCTATGCTCGTGTTGTAAATTTCTAAATACTAAGATCCTCTTTAGTAAGATCAATGATTTTAGATCTATTATGTATTAACTGTATTTTCTTATACAACGAGCCCTGTTCCCTTGGGGTTGGTTGTGATGTTGCTCGCTAGCGCTTTGACGCTCGTTGTCCCTCCCCCTTTCAGGTAACGAGCCAGGAGCCCAGAGAGTCGCAGGTTGATGGCGATGCATTTTTAGCTTCAACTGTCTACTTAGTTATATTTTCTTTTGGAGTTCCACAGTAGACTTTTGTTTAGACATTTGAGAGTCTTATTCTAGATGTTGTAAAGGCTGTATGCCTTATTTCCTTTACTCAGATATTTGTACTTAAGACTTGTTGAGTATTCCAGTTTATCTACTCAGACTTTAACTATATTTCTCTGTATGTTGGATGATGAGACATTAATGTGATCACTATTATTTCATCAGTTTTTTCTTGCAATATCTTTTACTTGCTTTTGTACCTACACCAGTTGTTGATTCTACTAGACAGATGTTAATTGTGATGGTGAAACATGTTATTACACGGTGTGGTGCATGGCAGGTTTGACATTCTTGGTTTCACCTTGGACTGCAGCCTTGTGTGAACCCAGGGGCGTCACAATCTTAGTCGAAGGCTCGGCATCCACTTTTGTAAAGGTGTTAGCCAAATTACGCAAACCGCTGTGGAGGTCGGCAATCATGGCGGAGAGTAAAGATAACTACCTCTGATGGCTAATTGTACGGCGGGAAGAAGAACCTCAAGAGGAAGCGCCTCAGAAGTTGCGGCACTACACATTTCTTTAGCCATATAGCCAAATGGTCGGAAAGGAGAGTCTCAGACCTCATTCTCTTTGTGGATTGCCACAAGAAAGTACTAAATTTTGTACCCCTAAGAAAGCCACCTTCAGATGACTCAGTTCTATAAGACTGGGCGTTAATCTTTGTAATCAGCCTATTAACATCAGAAGGGGTCAGAATAGGTGATTCGCAGACAGCTTCACCGGTCGGCCTCTCGAGATTCTGGAATAAGTAGTTGGCGAACTGCTTTAGACTGACCCGAGCTGCCTTCTTACTCTTCACCTCGATCCTGGCTATCGCTATCTGGTAATGACAAGTTAATTCCCAGAGAATGTTATAAGCGGGAGAGCCAGCCTTCTTCATCTTCATAAGCTAACGGTTGTTTGGAAAATATTCTTGATAAGGAGTATTCCCCAATGGCAATCCAGACACTTTCATCATTTCATGGAGTGGAAGCCCTAACTCCCCATACTTAGTAAGAAATGTATTGGTCTCCGGATTATAAGACTCCAACAAGGCAAGAAAATGATCCACACTTACTGGAAGACCATGCATGCTGGCTCGGATTGGAGCATATAAACCCGAGTTCTTTAAATCCTGACCCCAATGATTAAGTACGTAGTTGGTCATCCTAGCCCACCATTTGTCTGGAAGAGAATGAACCCACCCATAACATCTGAACTTCGGAAGGGGGAATTCTCTGCCGAACCGAGCAAGCCTATTCTTAACCGTGTTGGCTCTTATCATCAGCTCATTTTGAGGCCCACTATCTGGTCCAAGTATCCCCGGGTGAAGGCCGCAAATAGTATGCCTACCACTGGAGCCAGGAGCGCTGACATCTTTACCAACGAACCCGCAATGAATGTGTTCGTGGTCATCTGTCAAGTGCCATGACATCTTCCTCAAAACGGCCAAATTCCATAATTGCAGAATTGAACATTGTCGAGGGAACGGGGGAAGGAATAGAAAATCACCTTCGTGCTGATTCAACCAAATTTCAGGACCACGGCAAAGATTATCTGGGTCTTCAATCGAATCCCCGAACAAGTAATCAGGCTTCTTCAACGGTTCGGTGGAATCGTGAATTGGAGTTAAAGGCGAGTCAGTCAGCAATGCTCGCAGAGTGTGACGACCTCCTTCACGAACTAACTCAGGAACACTATCGTCACAACCTTCACTAAACTGGCGGGCCTCTCTAACTAGAAAGTCGTCGTTGAAGGAGGCGTGAAGAGTACCACTCTGGCCTGGGTCTTCTTTGTCAGAAAAGACCACAGAGGGAAAAGGAACTGCAGAGAAAAGTTGAAAAAAACAGTTGAACAAAAAAGGCCAACAGAGCGAAACCCTTGCACTAAGTAGCCGCGGCAGTGGTTGTTGCCGTGCGTTACCTACCACGGCAGTATATGCTGCCGCGCTCAGGCGCGGTAGTACGAGCTGCTGCGGTAACTGGTTGCGTTACCACGGCAGTATATGCTGCCGCGCTCAGGCGCGGTAGTACGAGCTGCTGCGGTAACTGGACAACAATTCCAGGGTTCGAAAAACCACAAGTTTGAGCCAAATTTGTATTTTGGCTATGGAACACATCTTGATTAAACAAGAAATGTGTTTTGCAGTGTCAATCCCCTCGGAGGAGGATGTCAACTCTTCCCAGATACCCCTCAAAGGGGGGAAGCGAGATTATACGAGCAAAAAAAACAGTAATTTTGAATGGAGAAAAATTGAAAAAATCACCTCCAAACGAAGTGGCAGCGGCCTCTGTCTCCTCCGACGCCTGGGCTACAGATTTGCCCTTGGAAACTCTGGATCTCTTGGGTGACATGATTTCTGACCTAGAAAACACAAAAAAAGTTAGGGTTTTGAGATCAAATTTCAAATTAAAAAGCAAGACAAGCCCAAAAGCAAGGAGTAGGCTAGGTTTTACCTGAGAATAGGGAGGAGGAGACTCGAAAGATGAAAGGAGCAAAGGAAATCTCAGATCCAAGAAGGGAACTTGAAACCCTAGAAAACCCTAGATCTCTTTCACAGAAAAATCACCCAAATAGGAGGAGGTGAGGAGGGGAAAAGGCTTAAAAATCCTTTTATAGGGTGTTGGAGAAGATTTCGAATCTGAAAGAGCGGGGAAGAATGACCCGAAAAGGTCCAGAGTCGGGTTTTATAAACCCGACTGGCCAGAGCTTGAGCGCGACAGTTATATGAGTATAAACTGCATCCCTTGAAACCTGGCCCCAACGGGATTATATGAGGGTTAAAACTACTTTCCCGAACACTCCAAGTAGAGCATGTATGAGTATAAACTATTTCATCCATCTTCGACGGGCAGTTCAAATTCAAGACTTCGACAACGGCCACGCAATAAACGCCCAGCACTGGGAGGGAATTTTAGCTATCTCTACAAAAGCCACTGAATAGGCTAAAAGGATGAAGAAGTCAGGAATGAAGCCATTTATAGAACCATGTTACGCAAGCCTCCTCAACAAAGTACGAATGAATTGCAAGAAAACTCTATCATATCCAAAGGTCCCAGACTCCTCCCTAAAAAAAATCGATGATGAGTCTGAGATACTAGGGGGGAGGGGGGTATCTGTACGGCGTCAATAAATACTTACAAACATCCAAATATCACTCAAGGCAAAGAAAAGATGATAAATGTCCATTCTTCTTAATCAGGGGGGGAGGGGATCAATTCAAAGGAAGCGATACAACATACACACCAACAGGCAGTACATGGTGCCACGGCCAAGGCGCGGCTAGCCTGTGGTGCCACGGCCAAGCGCGGGCAGTCCTGTGTGCCGCGCGCTACGGCGGCGGCAACCTATGCGTGCCACGGCTATTATTAGGGAGTGCTGCGGCGCGTTACAAAGGCAGTGTTATACGATGGATTATTTTGAACCCACGATTGACGGCATATCAGAGTGAGTAGAACGTGTGCTGACGTTGGACAAGCAGTAAACACGAAGAATGGCTAGTAGTTAAAAGTCATGGGAGAACAGTTCAAGCACTACTGGAATTGCTGCTTGGTAACCGCCTCCTTGACCGCGGCAGTCCACACTGCCGCGCCAATAGCCGCGGCAATGTCGACTGCCGCGGCCAAAGAACAGTTGTTTGGTCAGTTACTTCGCCCCCATTTCAACTGTTGTGCACTCCTACCCCTATAAATACCTCCCTAAACACGAAATAAAAGACAGAGAGCATTTTGGAGCAGAAGAGACTTGAGCTTTTGGTGATTTTGAGGAAGAAAGAGAGAACTTTCACCCTTTGACAAGCATCATTTGGTGATTCCTAGAGATCTAAGCTCAGACTTGATCTTTGGAAGAGTGAATATCTTACATCGATAAGATACTCGCTTTCAAATTTTTACTTCGATAAACGAAGGAAAGATCTTCAAACACCCTCACGATCTGTGATTCGGTGGTCCACGAGCCAAAGCACTCCCGGCACAGGCAAAGTCCCACAAAACAGGATTCGATAAACGATTTCTGTGTTATTTTCTCAAGAGTTGTAATTTTTTGCTGATTTTCATTGTAATTTTCTGTAAAACGACTGAAGTTTAATGGAATCGACAATGGAAGCAACTTTCGCTGAAAACAATAGGTAGAACCTCCACTTCATCTAGCAGCTCTTCCCCTAGGGGAGGATGAAGGTGATCTTGCTGTAGCAATCTGACGCTCTTGTTATTGTTCTTTTTATTTAAATTGTCTCTTTCAAGCAGCTCAGAGTTTCGAAGAGCCTCAGGATGATAGAGTTCTAGTATAGTCACCGTCGCATAGTCTTAGCAGCTAAAGCTCCACCGTATAGTTACATTCATTGTTCAGGCGTTAGAGTTGTATTCATTTTATAAAGGCAGAGTGCCTTAGTATGAGATTTAGTTGATTCATGTTGAGATATTTTATTATTTCAGATATCAGATATACTTTAGTTGAGACATGATTCTTTTATTTATGAGATATCTTATTCTATATCATGTCTATTGTTTTTACTTCCTCATTTTGCCTATTTTGTACGTTCACTTCTTATTGATTCTACTAGAGGATATTACTGTGATTGGTAAAACGTGTTAATGCATTGTGTGGGTGCATGGCAGGTTTGATAATCCAGGTTTTACCTTGGACTGTAGCCTTGTGTGAACCCTGGGCCGTCATAGAAAGATAAGGTGTTTTTAGTTTTCTAGTAGTTTCATGCCATGGTGGAGAGGCAGATAGGAAAGAAGTTGAAGTATTTGTGCTCTGATAATGGAGGAGAGTACACTTCCATTGAGTTTAGAGATTATTACTCTAAATAAAGTATTCGGCATCAGAGGATAGAGCCCAACACATCACAGCATAATGGAGTTACAGAGAGGTACAACATGACCAGTATGGAGAAAGTCAGATACATGTTGAAGATGGAGAAGTTACCTAAGAGCTTCTGGGCTGAAGCTGTTCGCACTACATGGTTCATAATCAACATGTCTCCTTTAGTTCCTTTTGGTTTTGATATTCAAGAGAGAGTTTGGTTCGAAAAAGATATTTCCTACTATTGTCTGAAGGTGTTTGGTTGCAAGGCATTTGCACACATTCCGAAAGAGAAGAGACAGAAGCTTGATGATAGGGCAATTCCTTGTATCTTCCTTGGTTATGGAGAAGATGAGTTTGTCTTCAAGCTATAGGATCCAAAAAAGAGATGAATTATCAGACGAGTAGATATGGTTTTTCAGGAGGACCAGACTATTGCAGATCTTGAGAGAGTAGAGCAGTCAGAGAGTGCTGCTAGTGAGATTCTAGATTTGACACCTGTTTCGTCTCCAGTATAGTTGTATCCTATAGATACAGAGCAGGTGCATGATGATGATGTTGATGATGATGGTCAGATACTAGAGTAGAGAGACGGTGATCAGGATCATGAGCAGGCGGTTCCTCAGCTAGGGGAGCATCACCAACAATAGGAGATTGCAGAGCCACAACTTAGGAGATCAGCTAGGGAGCATCAACCATCCACGAGATATCCTCTTTTGGAGTATTCTTTATTGACAGAAGAGGGGGAGCCAGAGAGCATTCAGGAAACACATACTTATAAAAACAAGGACAGATGGTTCAAGGCTATGAAGGAAGAGATGAAGTCTCTTGAGAAGAATGATACTTAAGAGTTGGTGGATTTGCCAAAGGATAGAAAAACTTTAAAGAACAAGTGTGTGTTCAAGTTAAAAAAGGATGGCTACAAAGAGATTTAGAAATACAAAGGTAGATTAGTGGTGAAAGGTTTTGGTCAGAAAAAGGGCAATGATTTTGATGAGATTTTTTCACCGGTTATGAAGATGACGTTCATTAGAGTATTCTTGGGGTTAGCAGCTAGTTTGAACCTCCAGATTGGGCAGCTTGATATGAAGACGCATTTCTTCATGGTAATTTGGAGGAGGAGATCTACATGGAGTAGCCGGAGGATTTTGAAGTGAAGGAAAAAGGAATACATGGTTTGCTGGTTAAAGAAGAGCCTCTATGGTTTGAAGCAGGCACGTAGGCAGTGGTACAATAAATTTGATTCTTTCCTCTTAAGTCATGGCTACTAGAGAAAAGTTGTAGATTCATGTGTACATTTCGGGAGATTTTTAGATTCTATATTAATTATCCTTTTGCTTTATGTGGACAATATGTTGATTGTTAGTTAGGACAGTCAAATGATCTGTATGCTAAAGAAGAAGTTATTTAAATCCTTTGACATGAAGGATTTGGGCTCAACACAATGAATTCTTGGCATGGATATTGCTCGTAACAGAAAAACTAAAGTTGTGGTTATCATAGGATATGTTGAATGGTTGCTTGATAGATTCAACATAAAAGATGTCAAGGCAGTCGACTAGATATAGTTCATGCTTAGAAAGAAGTTTTCCTAACTATAGATGAGGAAAAGAGTGAGATGGATAATATTTCTTATTCTTCAGCTATAAGAAGTTTGATGTATGTCACGGTTTGCACTCGACTAGATATAGTTCATGCAATTGGTGCTGTAAGCAGGATTTTTTCTAATCCGTGAAAAGTTTATTGCGAATGTGTATGTAGAACCCCGTAATTTTTATATGAATATATGTGAATCATTAGTAAATGAATAATTCTTTTATGATAAATAGCTTGAGGTCATTGATGTACATTATAACAAGTTAATTGAGATGATATGAGAGTATGAGTGTAGAGTTTCGTGCGTTGGATTTTGCAAATTAGCAAAACATGCACAAAACTAGAATTTCCCAGTTCAGTCGACACATCAGTCGACTGACAGTGTCGGTCGACACATCAGTCGACTGATACGCTGATTTCCAGTTTTTACAGGTTTCGGGTCTGTTTTGTTTTGGTTCGGGTTTGGGTCGGGTTTAGCTGTTTGTATATATCCTTCTTCACCCGAAAACACCCCCTCTCATCCTCAGATCAGAGAAACCCTAGCCCCCTCTCCCCTCTCTCAAACCCTAAGTTGTTCTTGGTAATTTGGGGAAGAAATCGGAGGATTTTCGGCGGGATTTTTAGTTTGCAGCGAAAGGAATCACTCCCCCTCAGATCCAGGAGTTCTTCATCACCTCAGAGGCGAGCAACATCTCGCCCAACCTTGTCCCATTCTTTTTAAACGTTTTCAAATGGTTTTATTGAGATCTCTTTGGCCTAAAACGTATTTTGTATACAAAGATTGGATTTTTATTGCATATAACATGAAGATGTGCATTTTTCAGTTTGATAAATAACCTACTAATGTTTTGTCAATTTAAAATCCAGATCTGAAATGTTTCATAAGAGATTTAACATGGGTTTTGTTTAAAAAGGGATTTTTAAAACATAAATACACATGTTTAGAGTTTTGTTTATGTATTTGTACATGAAAGTTATGTTTCAGTTAGTTCATACATGTTAATATACGTATGGTACATGCTTGGGATTGATGGGGATGTGTTTAGATCAGTTTTGAGGTGAAAAACAACCTGTGCAGAGTTTCTGCAGGCCATCGGTCGACTGATCAGTCGACCGACGGGCAAAATTTCCAGTCATCAGTCGACTGATCAGTCGATAGAGTTTTGTTTATGTATTTGTACATGAAAGTTATGTTTCAGTTAGTTCATACATGTTAATATACGTATGGTACATGCTTGGGATTGATGGGGATGTGTTTAGATCAGTTTTGAGGTGAAAAACAACCTGTGCAGAGTTTCTGCAGGCCATCGGTCGACTGATCAGTCGACCGACGGGCTGAAAATTCAGCGTCAGTCGACTGATCAGTCGACTGACGAGCTGTTTGTGTTTTTCTCAGTTCCTCAGTCGACAGATCAGTCGACTGGTGAACTAAAACTGGGTTGCCTGTGCGGTTTCGGTCGACACATGAGTCGACTGACGTCATCAGTCGACACATCAGTCGACTGATGAGGTGATTTACAGTCGACTGGTGAACTGAAACTGGGTTGCCTGTGCGGTTTCGGTCGACACATGAGTCGACTGACGTCATCAGTCGATACATCAGTCGACTGATGAGGTGATTTACAGATTTTTGATCTGTTTGAGTTGTTCTTCAGGGTCGCCTCGATGACCTGACACTTGTTCACCATGTTAATGATTTATCTGTACATGTGGGTTGACTTTTGACATAAGTTTAGACATGTACATCGGGATGCGTGCGAGTTTAGATTTGGTGTATTTTTCCGCATATACTTTACACAGTTACACAGTCCTCGGGTTGGACTATAATACCTTAAAGTCCTCGTGTTGGACCATAAATCCCTAAAGTCCTCGTGTTGGACTATAATCCCTAAAGTCCTCGTGTTGGACTATGATCCCTAAAGTCCGAGTGTTGGACTATAATCCCTTGAAGTCCTCGTGTTGGACTATAATCCATTGAAGTCCTCGTGTTGGACTATAATCCCTTAAGTCATCGTGTTGGACTTTCTTTTCACTCAGTCCTCGTGTTGGACGTTCATTTTACACAGTCCTCGTGTTGGACTATAATCCATTTCATTCCTCGTGTTGGACATTTGCCTCTTATTCCATGTGTTTGGAAACCATGGTACTTAGTTCCTGTATCGGACATATTTCTTAACCCTGTATACGACTTGCTCATAGGAGTTTATGACAAGACACTTATGTAGACTATACCATGATTACATGATACTTGTGTAGGCTATGATATGACACGGTATTCATGCTCTGAGATTTTATTGTATTTCGTTATTATTGTTTCTGTACTAGGACCTCGGGTTTGGTGTTTAGGGATTTACAATTTGAGATACAAGGTATATACATGAGGGTTTCCTTGTTTGGATTATTTCGTTCGACGTACCTATGCTCGTGTTGTAAATTTCTAAATACTAAAAATCCTCTTTAGTAAGATCAATGATTTTAGATTTATTATGTATTATCTGTATGTTCATATACAACGAGCCCTGTTCCCTTGGGGTTGGTTGTGATGTTGCTCGCTAGCGCTTTGACGCTCGTTGTCCCTCCCCATTTCAGGTAACGAGCCAGGAGCCCGGAGAGTCGCAGGTTGATGGCGACACACTTTAGTGTTTAGCTATTAGTTATGCTTATGTTGGAGCTCCACTATAGATTTTGTTAGACATTTGAGAGTATTGTTTTAGAAGTTGTAAAGGCTGTGTGCCTTATTTTCTTCTTGTCAGATATTTGTATTTGAGACTTGTTGACCACTCCAGTTTATTTATTCAGACATTGACTATGTATTTCCATTTGTTGGATGATGAGATATTTATTTGATCACTATCATTTCATCAGCCCTTCGTGTATTATCTTTTACTTGCTTTTGTACCTACACCTGTTATTGATTTTACTAGATAGATATTAATTGTGATGGTGAAACTTGTTGCACGGTGTGGTGCATGGCAGGTTTGATATTCTTGGTTTCACCTTGGACTGCAGCCTTGTGTGAACCCAGGGGCGTCACAGTGTAAAGTAGATCTTAAAATATTTAAAAGGTAATTCCAGATTTTATTTGAGTTTTGGAGGTTCGAAGGCAATATTACATGGTTTTGCATATGCAGATATGTAGGTGATCTCGATCACTGGAAGTCTACCTAAGTTTGGTTGTTCACTTTTGTAGGGGAGCCATATTTTAGCAATCTAGATTACAGAAAAGTGTTACTTTGTGTACAACAGGGGCAGAATATATTATAGTTGCAGAAGCCGGAAATGAGATAGTTTGGTTGAGAAGATTTCTGCAGGAGTTAGGCTTCCAGCAGGACAATTATTAAATTTTTATTGATATTCAAAGTGCTCTTGATTTGAGCAATAATTCTACATTTTACTCCAGGACGAAACACATTGATGTGAGATATCATTGGCTTAAAGAAGCTGTTGAGAAAGAGGAGCTGAAGCTACAGAAGTTTCACAAAGATAAAAATCTAGCAGATTTTTTAACAAAGATCGTTTCCAGAGAGAACACCTAGTTGTGTCTGCGATTGGCTGGTATGAACTCCCAATGAGGAGTTACAGATTGTCATATCCCCTGTTGGGCTTGAGGGGGAGATTGTTGTGGGTCCAGCCCAATAGAGCCCCATAAGAACTAGGTCAAATTGGTTGTATTCTACTAAGAAAAGTATTTGAGCGACCTATTCTTAATTTGAATACGAAAGGAGGACCTAGAGATAAAATTCCTTTATTAAAGGAGTTGGGCACGTGAAGAGTATCGCCCTGTAATTTATTTTTTAGATGAACAGTAACCCGGGAGTTAATGTAGAGGGCTGCGCGATTTCACGGGGAGAGAGAGAAAGAGAAAGAGAGAAAATTTGAGATTCCAAATAGCTCTCTTGTCCGATTGCAGTGATTCAAAAGTCTTTGTCTTTAGAACAACAACGCTATTGAGGGTACATTGTTGATTTCTCCATGGGAGTTGGAGATTTGTGGTTAGATGGGTTTTAGGGTTTTGGTGCCCTAGAGGTAACACTGTATTTTTCTCATTGTGATTTGATCCTCAAGTTCGGGTGTAACTTTGAGGGATTGTACTCTTGGTTGATAGTGGAATATTACTCTCTGGATTGCCCCGTGGATATAGGCACAATTTACTGAACCACGTTAAATCTTGGTGTTTACTTGCGTGTGGTATTTTTATTGGTACAATTATTTATTTAGTGCTTAATTCCGCAAATTAATCTCCATAAAATTCCTAACAACATCCCCTTCTTCGTCTACCTCCTCCACTTCCACCTCTGCTCCTTCATCCTCTTCCTTAACCTCGGCATTTCAATTCAAGATTTTTTTTAACATGGTTTTTGTTAAACTTGATGGTCTAAATTACCTTCTTTGAAGAGCTCAAATCATTCCAACTCTTCGTGGCCTTGGTCTCCCTGGCTACATTGACGGCACATTCAATTGCCCACTAGCAGACTCGTTAGAGTAATGTAGCATGGCAGGACCAAGATCAGGTACTACTTCGTTGGATACTTTCCTCCCTAAGGGAAAGTGTGCTCGCTCAGGTTGTAAGTTGCACGACATCTGCATTGGTACTGTCTACAATATTACAATACTCATACGCGTTCTTCTTGAGATCACGTGTGCATGATCTCAAGCTCACCAATCTCAACAAGGGCTCATTGTCTATGGACATTACGTCAAACAAATGAAAGGTCTCGCTGACTATCTTGTTGCCGTAAATTATCCATGACTTGACTTCTTTGAGTGGTACGGCTTCAGCCAATTTGGTGAAGTAATCCGTGATGGTCATGTAGGCTGTTAAAATATTACTACAGATAATTGGTTCCCGCAAAACACTGATGATGAAAGTTACAATCTAACGACTTTCATAAAAATAAATAAGAGTTACAAATTGATGACTCTCACATTTCGAAAAGCCAAATGCATGGATTACAAGATGACGATCCTTGAAAATTTAAAAAAAATTACAATTGACGATCTCTTCAAGGCCAAACACGAGGGTCCGCCCTCGCGTTCCCAATTCCAAATGTGAGGGTCCACCCTCGCGTTCCAAATTCTAAACGCAAGGGTCTACCCTCGCGTTCCAAACTCCAAACGCAGGGTCCACCCTCGAGTTCCAAACTCCAAACGCAGGGCTCACCGTTCCAAACTCCAAACACGGGGCTCACTCCCACGTTTCAAAAGACAAATGCGAGGGCCCACCCTCGCGTATTGAACCTAGAACGCGGACGTCGCGTTTGACTGTTTCAAATTACTTGAACGGTTACCCACTTTATGGGGCAATTAACCCCCCATTATGGATCGAATTAAAGGGGTAAGTTACACCCCTTAAACCCTATAAATAGCTGTTTTTTAGCTAAAAAAGGGCTTGAGCTTTTGGTTGGATCTTTGAGATCATTTGGCTTGGCTTTTTGAACCACCTTTGATTGAATACCTTTGAGACAGGTTATTTCCTTAGAGGGGAAAGCCATTTGCTTATTTTAGTTAAAAATGATTAAAATTCCTTTCTGAAATTAACTCTCTCGTAGAGTTTTAAACACGACTAGAGCTCTAAACTTGCTTTGCAAATTATTCTAAGACTTTAAGTCTAGAAGAGAAGACAAAGTTCCACAAAGAGAGGTGTTCGGATCATCAACGGGATACAAGACGCAAGATCCCATCACCACCAAGAAGAACCCAATATTTGTTAGGTCTCATGTTTCTAAGCCTATTGTCTAATCTGGTTTTGATGATTAATAAACAATTCCTAACATCATTTTTGAATATTTGCATTTGCTCGCTAGGTATCCTCACAAACATCCTTAGTTGGAGGTTGGATGAAATTGCACTTTAACGATGACATCTTATTGGAGGTTGGCGGAAATCAGAATGAAGCCGTCACCATTCAAATCAAAGATTCTCTATCGCGCTTTATCCCTACTACCAAGATCAAGCTTCATGGAGATTATTTGCTTGGGTATAGTGTTTATGTTTTAGGTATTTTACTTTATGTGTTTATACTTAAAGCTCAAACTATACACAAACACATTATTTAATTTATCGCTTTCATTGTTTGTTTCGCCTTGTTAAAGGATTTTTAGAATATCTTTGTGGATAAGTTGTTTGAAATGATTTGATCAGAATCATGTGTTTGAAATGATTTAATCTATGAAATCATATTTAACGTTTTCATATGTTTTACAAAATTATGAGTTTTTCATAAATGGGAAGTGCTATCTTAGAAATTCCTCTTCAAACACATACATTTTCATATGTATAAACGTTTTCCCAAGTTTTACTATTTTTAGAGTTAATTTACTATTTTAAATCAAATTTAGAAAATTAATTTTTTAGCAAATTCAAGTATCTGCTGTGTCTGTTTTTCAGTCGTCCGGTTGTTCGAGTCAGTTGACCGAACAATATATCAGTCGACCGACCATATTTTTCAGTCGACTTGGTAGAAGTGTTTTTTCAACATTCTCTTTTACAGTTGATCAGTCGACTGACAAATAGAGTCAGTCGATCGAATAGTGTTGTCAGTCGACCGACCGAGTTTTTGTCAGTCGACCAGCGTTGTTTTATTCTTCTAGAATTAGCCAACGGCTAGTTGATCAGTCGACCGATATATTCAACCAGTCAACTAATCATGCTTTTTTTATTGTAACGGCTAGTTTCTGGTTTGTTTTGTTTGGGAGGCTATAAATAGCCCTGAAGACCCATTTGAACGTCATGGAAATATAAGAACAGAGTTTGGATAGTTTGTTTCAGAGTTTTTGAGATAAATCAAGTGTGTTTGTTTATGTGAAAAAGAATTTTTCAAAGAGAAGGATCTCAATTTCATTGTTGAGTCATTCATCTTTAATTTTCTATCTCTCTTTGCTTTGGAGAAGTTTTCTAAACTCTCTCTTCAGCTACTCTATAATTTTTGATTTATTTATTTTTATTTGATTTCGTTTTACTCATTGTTTACACACACGCACCCACTTGAGATTTAGTATTTCACATCTAGTATTATTGGGTAGTGAGAGTGTTTCATTGAGAGTGCTTATTTTTCGTTCTCATTTGTTTAGAGTGTTAGGTCTCATGTTTATGAGCCTATTGTCTAATCTGATTTTGATGATTAACAAACAATTCCTAGCACCTTATCCTAGTATTTGTGTTTGCTTGCTAGGTATCTTAGACAAGCGTCTTGTTGGAGGTTGGATGGACTTGAGCTTTAACAATGATATTCATAGATGTTGGAAGAAATCAGAATGATGCGCGATGTCATTCAAGTCAAAGACACACTATCGCTTCATTTGTGCTACTTAGACTGAGAATGAAGATTATTTGCTTAGGTATAGTGTTTTTAGATTTTTTTTTCTTTATGTGTTTATATTTAAAGCATAAACCATACACATACACGTTATTTCAGTATATCGTATTATACATCTATTTGGGAATATAACATGTTTTGGGATTATTGACTTAATGATACTATTTTACATCTTTTCTAAAGTCGATTAATCCATTTAAAAGTAACTCAAAACTTGTTTGAAATAGTTTCATCAAAGTCAAGTGCTCAACAAACTTGTATTTTGACCATTTTGCAAAATAATGAGATTTCACAAATAGAAAATGCTATTTAAGAAATTCCTCTTCTAACATATTCATTTTCATATGTATAAATGTTTCCCCAAGTTTTACTATTTTTGGAGTTGTTTTACTATTTTAAATTGAATCAACTTTTCAAAATTCAGTAATCTGTGTATCAGTTTTTCAGTCGACCGAACAATCCTTTTCAGTCGACCGATGAAAATTTTTAGTCGACTTGCCAGAAGTAGTTTTTATAGCTATAGTGTTTTCAGTAAATTAGTCGACCAACCAATAGAGTCAGTCGACCGAATAGTGTTATCAGTCGATCGATACATTGACCAGTCGACTGAAACATGTTTCTGTTACTATAACAGCTAGTTGATCAGGCGGCCAAAAAAATCTATTTTTGGAAATACATTTTTTTTCTTTTTAGGAAAACATGTTTGCAAAACCTATTTTTGGAAATACATTTTTGTTTTGATTACATATTATGATTTTTTTATTGCTTTTGATTTTGATGAAAAGGGTAGAGTGGTTGCCTAAGGATACATTATGACGAAACATTTGCACTAGTTGCAAAGATGGAGAAATTTCTTATGTATTATGTTTCTTTTGCATTTGCTAGTGTTAATTTTTTTCAAAAAATGAATGAAACAAAATTCGATTGATATTGACTTCCACGATACAAAAATCATTTATGAATGCTATAAATAGTTCACAAATTTCAGTACTTCATTCTCGAATCAAACATATAGATGTTTAACATCACTTTATATGTGATCATAGGAAAGATGTGTCCCTTGTTTATATTAATACATAATCTCAATTAGCGGACATCTTCACCAAGCATCTTTCCGAAGAAAATTTTTTGTTGTACAAGAGGTGAATTAGGTATGTGCATCCATTGATTCATGTTTTCTTGATCACTTATTTATATTCTTCAAAAATAATATTTTATGATTTTTTTATGGATTTGTTGATTAGGTATGTTTTGATGTTATTGTGTGTTCGGGTGAGTCTCTAGTTAGAAAAAATAGTTTCACAACTCTCTGGTCAGTCGACCAGTATACATATTAATCGACCGATTATCCTGTACAGTCGACCGATATCTGATACCTTAAGTCGACCAATACATTTTAGTAGTCGACCGATTCATCATCCAATAGAACTTTCATGACTTAACATGATTTTCATGATTTTTTTGTGATTTCCTTTCATTTGATATATGATTTACTTTCATGATTTTCATGACTTACTTTCATGATTGCTGACTTTCACTTGGAAATATCTTTTCATGATTTATGATATTTGGCTCTCATGGATTCATGGATTTTCATGATTTTCTTCATAGATTTTTCATAAATATTTTCGGATGACGTTTTCGGTTCCACGTTTTGTTACCATTGAAGTTTTATTTGTCTAGTGTCTTTGGATCCTCATTTCGTCAATCGACCGAATGGTTTTCTTTTATATATATATTGAGACCTTTGTAACACCTCTTCATAATATTTTCGGATGACGTTTTCGGTTCCACGTTTTGTTACCATTGAAGTTTTATTTGTCTAGTGTCTTTGGATCCTCATTTCGTCAATCGACCGAATGGTTTTCTTTTATATATATATTGAGACCTTTGTAACACCTCTTCATA
>NC_033798.1:20811939-20814795 GCF_001876935.1 Asparagus officinalis | reverse complement strand
GCGAAATAATACCCGTCGTACTGCGTAGATCCGATCGGATCTAGATCTCACGGTGGTCCATGGATAAACCCCGGCGCAGGCGAAGAACCCACAAAGCGAGCGACCGCAAAACAGGAGCTCGCGATTTGTTCGAAAGGAAAGTTGTAATCTTTTTCTTTTTTTCTTTGATTTCGTTGTAACCGGATCTAAAAAAGACCAGATCTTTTGTAACCAAAAAGCAATTACTTGAGATAACAATGAATTCAATGAAGGCAATTTTCACCGCGAACAATCTGGCGACCACAGTGGGAGCCACCGATCTCGCTGCCGCGATCGTCACGTCGCAGCCGCGGATCTCCATCCCGTTCGACCAACAGAAGTTCGAGGAATACTTGTCGTCCTCGTCCGGATCAACCTCCCCCCGCAAGTCCAAGAAGCTCTCCTCCAGGAGAAAAACTCGTTGGTATGAAGACGTTGAAAACACCAACGAAGATCTCGCCCCGTTTGATGCCAAAGTCGCATCGGGTGAGATTCCTCCAATTCCCAACCAGGTCGGAGCTGCTCTGGCCAACCCTTCTACTGTTGAGGGCGTTGTGACTCTCTCAAAGAGAGCCCGCCAGAGGCGACGTCAACGCCTTGCGCGGCAACTCGCTAAGGCGATGGAGTCTACAGACGGAGTCCGCTACAACGCGGATCTGAAGAACAGGGGAGGCAAACAGCCTCAACAACTGAAGAATGGCAGCTCCTCCAAGCCGCCAACGAACGAATGGATCCGGGTCAAACGGAACCGTTCGACACTTGAAGAGCGGATTCACAAACGCCGCGCGTTACTCGCACAAGCAAAAATTCTTGTGCAGGAGGCCAAGAAATTGGAGGGAGAAAGAGTGGCCAAGAAGCCGCCATCAACCCGCCAAATGTGGAGGCCGAAACAGCCTCCAACCAAAGTTCAACCCCCGGCGAAATGACCCATATCGCCGATAATTCCAGCAACTACTCCAGGAGATCACGCAGAATCATCCCGAAAGAAGAAGCCAGTTTTGGAGCGCCTCGGTCCACTTCCCGATGAGCGAGTCAAGGCTCCAGTTCAAGAGCGTTTGGGCCCGATGAAGAAGCCCAGAACGACTCAACACGCTGGGGGTCGCCGTCACCTCCAACGTGACAAAGAAATCAGGGCAGCTACGCGCACCAATTTGCGCATTGAAGTCCAAGAGCCCGCTGAGAACTCACGCCCAAAAAGGCATGTTTCGAGGCGCGTAACTTTTGAAAGCCCAAAGAAGGCAGTTCACCCTCAGAAGGAAACATTACCGTCTGATGACGATAATGTTATACCTGAGAAGTCGTGCCAACACACGATAGGTTACTCCGATCGTCAAACAGACGAGTTGTACTATCGTGCTGGGCCAGAAAAAGGAGTCCTCGAGAACTAGAAACTCAATGCCCCTGTTCCAAACTCATTCGGGCAGTATTGTCTGAGTGCAACTGCATCAAGGCGGTCCCCGAAAGAGTTTCGGTTTTCGAAAGACTTAGTACCGAAACACCAAAACCAAGGCCTAGGCGTTTCTGACGAAGAAGAATGGTGGTTGAAGATGGAGAATTTCCGAGTGTCACCACCAATATGACCAGCAAGGGGACATCGGCACGGGACAATCTCGAATCAATTCTGAAAGCATCCCGGCCTAGAACCCGTCTGCAGTCCGGAACCATCAAGCGAGCAACCTATGGTAGGGTTCGGACAAGACTCCCTTCAGAAGATGAAGAATCTGATGATGGCTCCGCGGTTGCATCAGATAATACGGTATCCAGCGAGGGACAACCCCGCGAGGCACTTATGATAAGTGCGGAGCAAGTGGCCAAAATGCTTGAAGACGCCTTAGCTAAGCAACAGGAAACCTTCAGGTTCGAAATGCAGATAGCCATGCAAAACATGAGAGAAATGCATGACCAACAAATCCAAGCATTGACGAACCAGCAAGGCGAACCAAGTCGTCGCAACCAAGTTCATCAGGAGGACGAGGATACGAATGAAGCTCGTAATACTAATAATCCTCCCGTCAATGCAGGGGGTGGTAACGAGAATGCTAACGAAGACTCAGGTGAAAGCTTGAAGATTAAAAACCTCGAGAGCAAAATCAATACGTTGATTTCCGCTCAAGAGATGAAGAAAACAGGCATTCCGTGTCCATACCCAAGAGAGTGGGAATCAATCCCATATCCGGCAAAGTTCAACTTAATCAACTTCACGCCGTTTGATGGGAAAGGTTCACCCACTCAGCATTTGATTTACTTTAAATCACACCTAGGGGTTATCTCTGGTAATGAGCCTCTGATGGTACGGTCCTTCGTTGGCACTCTGCGTGGAGCCGCCTTCGATTGGTATCGCCGCCTCAAACCAGGTAGAGTGAACAGCTGGGACGATATGGAGACTATGTTCCTCACCAATTTCTTCGACGACGACACCGAGATATCTATCGAATCATTGCTCGATGAGAAGCAGAAGGACGGGGAGTTAGTCGACACCTTCGTCAAAAGGTTCCGGAACAAGGCGATGAACTGCAGGGACCCAATCACTGAGGAATTCATCCTCCAGACTTGCCACAACAACCTCGCACTGGACGTGTTAGAAGCAATGGGGACAGCACCGTCCAAGACATGGAAGGATCTGAAAGGCCGAGGAGAGCAAGCCGAGCGGTTCCTCAAAAGGAAGAAGGCAGAAAGAGGCCAACAGGCGACGAATGCTCCAAAGCAGAATTTCGTCCCACGGGGGAAAGGTAAGGCACACGCTAATGCAGTTGATGCTAATCAAACCTTTCAATTGCAACCCCAGCAACAACAGCAGCGGCAGCAGCAACAACAATCCCAGCCGCATTGGCAGCAACG
>NC_033798.1:20755688-20809735 GCF_001876935.1 Asparagus officinalis | reverse complement strand
TGTGATTAGTATGTGTTTTGCTCACATATTGTGATTAGTATGGTGATTGCATTAGTATTTCATTTGATATATGCTCTATGCTTTTTCGATAGGGAGAACTTTCCCTATTTATTTATACTCATTGTGCTTTTATGTAAGGGGAGCTTTCACTCTCTTTTTTTTATGTGATTAGTATGTGTTTTGCTCACATATTGTGATTAGTATGGTGATTGCATTAGTATTTCATTTGATATATGCTCTATGCTTTTTCGATAGGGAGAACTTTCCCTATTTATTTATACTCATTGTGCTTTTATGTAAGGGGAGCTTTCACTCTCTTTTTTTTACTGCTTTTCCCCATTTTGATGTTGACAAAAGGGGAGAAACAAGTGTATTGTGAGTACTTCGTTTTCTTTTGCTTACTATTGGTATCATGCATGAGGGTTATAAATTGTATATTCATTTGGTATCATGCATGTTTTTCCATCCTCATTGTGTAAATTATTTGTCATCATCAAAAAGGGAGAGATTGTTAGGTCTCATGTTTATGAGCCTATTGTCTAATCTAGTTTTGATAATTAACAAATAATTCCTAACATCACCTCCTAGTATTTTAATCGGCCGTTCTTATCCGAAAACCAAGCTCCCGAAGCTTATAAATATAGCTCTAGGGCCTTCATTTACATAGATACGAAATTTTAGAGCATCGACGAAGCCCTGTCGAATTGAAGAGTGAGGAACACAAATTTCAAAGAGGAGTGTAAGCGTATAAAATTGCTTATAGGTCCCTTAACACAGCTCGGCACAAACCAACGAACCATCGGGCGACGTATCCAAACACGAGCGTCAGTCCACAACGTCGAAGCCAAGTGACACGCAACGAAGCGGAGTAATGAGGCGACGAGGTTAACGAATCGCACGCAAGCAACGGAATACATCCATTCGCATGTGGAATCAAGCCAAGGGTTCAAAGAGTCAACGAGTCATCCAACCAAGGGCAGACTCGGACGAATCACGATCGAATCAAGATCAGTTTCGGACTCGAACTCAGAAGTGGATTTACTGCCAAATCAGGAATCGGATTTACTACCAAATCAGGTCAACGATTCAAGTCCGGATAAATCAACCACAGAACCGGATCACGGACTGAACCGAAAACGGAAAACGACGGAAAACCACGCCTAAGGGGGGCTCGGCCAAGGCCGAGCCACCTATAGGTGGCCGGCCCAAATCTATGCGCGGGCACAGTTCAGAGAGCCTATAAATAGGCCCCCCTTGGTTCATATTTAAAGGGTTAGAACTTTGAGAGCCGAAACTCTGCCGAATTGAGAATTGAGCTTGGAGTTTTGAAGACTTGAGTCGTCTCCAGAATGCTTATGCAGATGCACTGGCAGCACTAGCGGTATCACTTGCGCAGCCTCCCGAAACCGAGCTATTAGTCACGGTGAGGACGCATCAGCTCTGCATACCCATATACGATATGGATATTGAAGAGGAAGATGATAGAGACATAAGCGCCAAGGAGGTGAACTCAACTCGAATTGGGTCTGAGTCCCAAGATTGGCGTTTTCCCATCATTGACTACGTCCAGTATGGTATTTTGCCAGAGGATGTAAAAGAAAGAGAATCAATCCGCCTTAATCCCCCCCGGCTATTATTTCCTTCGCGAAATAATACTCGTCAAATCGTGTAGATCCGACCGGATCTAGATCGCGCGGTGGTCCACGGATTAACCCCGGCGTTGGCAAAGAACCCACACAAGCGAGCGACCACAAAACAGGAGCTCGTGATTCGTTCGAAAGGAAAATTGTAATCTTTTTCTTTTTCTTTGATTTCGTTGTAACCGGATCTAAAAAAGACTGGATCTTTTGTAACTAAAAAGCAATTACTTGAGATAACAATGAATTCAATGAAGGCAATTTTCACCGCGATCTTTGTAACTCAAAAAGCTGTTATTTAAGATGATAATGGAATCAACAATGAAGAAAGACACGATTTTTCCCGCGAACAATCTGGCGATTGTTCGCGGGAAAAATCGTGTCTTTCTTTGTAATTGATTCCATTGTCATCTTAAATAACAGCTTTTTGAGTTACAAAAGATCCGGTCTTTTTATAAGAGCCGGTTACAATGAAAATCAAAGAAAAATAAACAAAGATTACAAATTTCTCCTTTTGTGTCGAACAAATCACGAGCGAAGTTCCACCGACCTCCAACGAGGTCAAACTTGTTCTCGCTGACGCCTCTACTGTTGAAGGCGTTGTGACTCTCTCGAAGAGAGCCCGCCAGAGGCGACGTCAACGTCTTGCGCGGCAATTCGCTAAGGCGATGGAATCCACAGACGAAGTCCGCTATAACGTGGATCTAAAGAACAGGGGAGGCAAACAGCCTCAACAACTGAAGAATGACAGCTCATCCAAGTCGCCAACGAGCGAATGGATCCGGGTCAAACAGAACCATTCGACACTTGAAGAGCGGATTCACAAACGCCGCGCGTTACTCGCACAAGCAAAAATTCTTGTGCAGGAGGCCAAGAAATTGGAGGGAGAAAGAGTGGCCAAGAAGCCGCCATCAACCCGCCAAGTGTGGAGGCCGAAGCAGCCTCCAACCAAAGTTCAACCCCCGGCGAAATGACCCATATCGCCGATAATTCCAGCAACTACTCCAGGAGATCACGCAGAATCATCCCGAAAGAAGAAGCCAGTTTTGGAGCGCCTCGGTCCACTTCCCGATGAGCGAGTCAAAGCTCCAGTTCAAGAGCGTTTGGGCCCGATGAAGAAGCCTAGAATGACTCAACATGCTGGGGGTCGCAATCACCTCCAACGTGACAAAGAAATCAGGGCAGCTACGCGCACCAATTTGCGCATTGAAGTCCAAGAGCCCGCTGAGAACTCACGCCCACAAAGGCATGTTTCGAGGCGCGTGACTCTTGAAGGCCCAAAGAAGGCAGTTCACCCTCAGAAGGAAACATTACCGTCTGATGACGATAATGTTATACCTGAGAAGTCGTGCCAACACACGATAGGTCAAGCAGACGAATTATACTATCGTGTTGGGGGTACGAGTAAAACCAGGAAGAGGAGTCCCCGAGAACAGGAAACTCAATGCCCCTGTTCCAAACTCATTCGGTCAGTATTGTCTGAGTGTAACTGCATCAAGGCGGTCCCCGAAAGAGTTTCGGTTTTCGAAAGACTTAGTACCGAAACACCAAAACCAAGGCCTAGGCGTTTCTGACGAAGAAGAATGGTGGTTGAAGATGGAGAATTTCCGAGTGTCACCACCAATATGACCAGCAAGGGGACATCGGCACGGGACAATCTCGAATCAATTCTGGAAGCATCCCTGCCTAGAACCCGTCTGCAGTCCGGAACCATCAAGCGAGCAACCTATGGTAGGGTTCGAACAAGACTCCCTTCAGAAGATGAAGAATCTGATGCTGGCACCACGGTTGCATCAGATAATACGGTATCCAGCGAGGGACAACCCCGCGAGGCACTTATGATAAGTGCGAAGCAAGTGGCCAAAATGCTTGAAGACGCCTTAGCTAAGCAACAGGAAACTTTCAGGTTTGAAATGCAGATGACCATGCAAAACATGAGAGAAATGCATGACCAACAAATCCAAGCATTGACGAACCAGCAAGGCGAGCCAAGTCGTCGTAACCCTGTTAATCTGGAAGATGAGGACACGAATGCGAATAAGACGCATAATGTCAATAATCCTCCCGTCAATGCAGGGGGTGGTAATGAGAATGCTAGCGAAAACACAGGTGAAACTTGAAGATTAAAAATCTCGAGAGCAAAATCAATACGTTGATTTCCGCTAAAGAGATGAAGAAAACAGGAATTCCTTGTCCATACCCAAGAGAGTGGGAATCAATTCATATCCGGCGAAGTTCAACCTAATTAACTTCACGCCGTTTAATGGGATGGGTTCCCCCACTCAACATTTGATTTACTTCAAATCACACATGGGGGTTATCTCTGGTAATGAGCCTCTGATGGTACGGTCCTTCGTTGGCACTCTTCGTGGAGCCGCCTTCGATTGGTATCGCCGCCTCAAGCCAGGAAGCGTAAATAGCTGGGAGAAGGTCCGAGGAGAGCAAGCCGAGCGATTCCTCAGAAGGAAGAAGGCGGAAAGAGGCCAACAGGCGACGAATGCTCCACAGCAGAATTTCGTCCCACGGGGGAAAGGTAAGGCACATGATAATGCAGTTGATGCTAATCAAACTTTCCAATTGCAACCTCAGCAACAGCCGCAGCAACAAGAACCACCACAAGCTCGGGGGCAATGGCAACAACGGCCTCAGAAGCAGAAATCTTCGGAGCCGAGGTTTCCTAAAGTGTATTCCTTCAAAGATGACGAGGTTCCCGGCATCGTTAAGTACCTGTTGGAGAATAAAAAAATCCAGCTGCTGGCGATTATGGATCAAGAAGGGGCTAACAAAGTGACGGACCCGAAGTATTGCGCATACCATAAAGCGGTCCATCACCCTACCAAGTTGTGCTACCATCTCAAGGACAAGATCCAGGCGCTAATTGATGTAGGCGTCAAACCCCGAAGCCGTCCAAGAATGTTGGAGCAAACGCGGTTTCAATCAGCTTTGGATCGGTGCCCACAACATGGTTCAAACCGGAGCGCATCACCAAAGTAGGGATGAAGACCGTGAACGATGACCCACATGGACAGCGCCAAAAAGGACTCGTGCCACATACAGCTCCAAACGGCGAAATCCTCTGGGTTCACCCCGACCTGATTGAAGATGAACAATGGGCCGGATCGTCATCCAAGAAGAAGTCCAAAGGGAAAGGAAAGTCTTGCTGCGGAGTCTCTGCTATCCCCCGATTGGAAGAGACAAACCGGAAAGCTCGAAAACTCCGCAAGCCTTTGATATAATGGCTCAATTAGCCAATATTCCGGTGCGGATAACGTTGTATGAGTTGCTGCGGTTGTCTAAGGAGACTAGGGAAGCCTTACGAGAAGCCTTGGCTGATTCTGAAACATTCCTCATTCAGGTCAAACCGGCACCTGAAGAGCTAGAACTATCAATGCAACACTGCAACATAGCGGCTAAGAACATTCCCTGCATCACCTTCACCAAAGAGGATATGCAGACGAAGAATTCAAACCATGATCGGCCCCTATATTTCATCGGATACATTGGCTCCAGCGAAGTCAACCGAATCCAAGTAGATCCGGGTTCCGCTATGAGCATTATGCCACTTCGCCTTATGCATAGCCTGGGTATTCCAGTCAGCAAATTGGCGTCTACAGGCACGGTCATTTATGGATTCAACACCAGCGGGTCAAGGCCTTTGGGAAAGATCCGGATAAAATGCCAAATGGGTGATCTGAAGACGGAGGTCACGTGTTACGTGATTGATGCTGAGACATCATATAACTTACTATTGGGTCGGCCTTGGATCCATAGTAATGTTATAGTTCCCTCCACCCTACATCAGTGTCTGAAATATGTCGACACTGATGGAAGATAAGCAACCATTCAAAGGGTATGAGAATTATTTCACTGATTCTCTCCTTTATGGTAACGAATCCGATACTGAATCATCAGCCCATGGCACAGACAGGAGAGAAGAAGCTGATACCGAAGCCGGATTTGATTACAATGGAGGTTATATTTTAAATGACATTGTACCCTTTGTAATCAACCTTGACGATGAACAAACGTCAGAGGGCAGTTGTAACTGGCAACTTGCCGATAATGAAATAAATAACGATTTAGAGTACTCACTGTCTCTTGATGATGTGATAAAAGAATTGTACGATAACCCCGATTTGTATATGTAGGCATCGAAAATTGCCTATAGGTCTCCACGAACGGTTCAGTGTTAAAATCATCCCGAACAAAATAAAGGGCGCGAAGGAAATAATTTACGGTAAAGGGAAAAGTTCTCCATTACGGGATCATTTCCTAAGTGAAGATGAAGATGATGACAAACCTGGTCGGCATTTATCTAAGTATAGTCCGGAAGCGCGCAAGCTCATGGAAAAGCAGGGGTATGATTTCACACTCGGAGAAGGTCTATACTTCGATCGAGGTCCTCGTGTTCCAGCCAAAGCGGCATATGTACCAAAGGGGAGACCCGATGATTATTATAAATACGGACGAGGGTTAGGGTATGAATCTTCTTCAGAAGACGAATGCTGCTGGTTAATTAATGACCAATCATCTAAGCAATACAAAAATGGAAATTCGCCAGATTCCTCGGAATGGGATTCCGATACCAGTCTGGGGGAAGCTTTTAAAGCCCTAATGGCAAACAATCTGGTGACCACAGTGGGAGACGACGATCAAATGCCAACATGGGAAGACCCGTGGGTTCATCACCTGAACATGCAGTATGATGATAGGTTCGAACAGAGGGAACCCCCCACTGAAGATAAAATAGTCCAAGTTAACATGGGTGACGAGGCCAACCCGAAGCCCATATTCATCAGTGACAGCCTTCCCATAAATGAGAAGGAGGAGTTAATTGCTCTCATCAGGGAGTATATTGACGTCTTCGCTTGGAACTACGAGGATATGCCAGGGCTCGACCCCAATGTGGCAATGCACCGCCTCGATATCAAGCCGGATGCCAAACCTGTCAAACAACAGCAAAGACGGTTTCGTCCGCAGATTATGGAAGCCATTGAGGCAGAGGTTAAGAAATTGATCGAATCAGGATTTATCCGAGAGGAGCAACATCCAGATTGGCTTGCCAATATCGTTCCAGTCATGAAGAAGAACAGTAAAATTAGGATTTGCATTGACTTCAGGGACCTGAATACGGCATGTCCAAAAGACGACTTTCCTCTCCCGATCATGGATGTCATTATCGATAATACATGCGGATTTGAGAGAATGTCTTTCATGGATGGGTTTTCAGGATATAACCAAATCAAGATGCACCCAGATGACGAGAAGCATACAGCATTCAGAACGCCCCTCGGTGTATTCTGCTACACGGTGATGCCATTCGGTCTAAAGAATGCAGGCGCCACATACCAACGAGCAATGACTAAGATTTTCCAAGAACATCTCAGGAAAACAGTCGAGTGCTACGTTGATGATTTGGTTGTAAAAAGCCGCAACAAAGAAGATCACATCAAGGACTTGAAGACGATGTTCGATCTCATGCGAAGTCATCAATTGAAGATGAACCCTACTAAATCCTTCCTTGGAATGTCCAGCGGAAAATTCCTTGGATTCGTCGTCACCACTAAAGGTATACATATCGATCCTGATAAGGTGAAGGCGATACATGAACTGCAACCCCCTAGAAATCTAAGAGAACTCAGAGGATTGCAAGGGCGGTTAGCTTACATCCGGCGGTTCATCTCAAATCTTTCTGGGAAATGCCAACCTTTTTCTAAGCTAAACAAGAAAGGGGTGTCATTCATCTGGGACGACGCCTGCCAAAAAGCATTCGAAGATATCAAAACGTATCTGGCGAATCCTCCTGTTCTCGTTGCACCAAAATCAGGTAAACCGTTCTTGATTTACATCAAGGCGATGAACCACTCGATAAGTGCTTTACTAGCACAAGACGACGATAACGGTCACGAACAGGCAGTTTATTACCTAAGTCGGACCTTGATAGGCGCCGAGTCTCGATATCCGATAATTGAGAAAGAATGCCTTGCATTGGTATTTGCAATACAAAAGATGCGGCATTACTTGGTTGGACAGACGATTTACGTCATTTCCAATGTTAACCCAGTACGGGTGTTTATGACGCAACCGGCCTCTATGAATTGGCGGTTAGCGAAATGGGCCCTTCTCTTGTCCCAATATGATTTGCACTTCAAACAACAGAAGTCGATCAAAGGACAAGCGATTTGTGATCTTCTGGCGGCAAACCCGACCACAGATACGGCAGAAGTATATGATGACTTGCCGGATGAAACCCACGAGGTTAATACTACATCGTCGCATCAACAAATATGGCAACTATATTTCGATGGTGCTTCAAGAGCGGTTAATAGGGTAATAACCCCCGGATGTTTGGGGATTCTCAATTGATAGTCAACCAAGTCCGTGGAGAGTATGAAGTCAGGAACCAAGACCTGATCCCGTACCACCAGGAGGCCATCAAAATGGCAGATTCTTTTGAAGAATTCTTTATTGAATACATCCCTCGTCTCCAGAACGCTTATGCGGATGCACTGGCAGCACTAGCGGTATCACTTGCGCAGCCTCCCGAAACTGAACTATTAGTCACGGTAAGGACGCATCAACTCTGCATACCTATATATGATATGGATATTGAAGAGGAAGATGATAGAAACATAAATGCCAAGGAGGTGAATTCAACTCAAATTGGGTCTGAGTCCCGAGATTGGCGTTTTCCTATCATTGACTACGTCCAATATGGTATTTTGCCAGAGGATGTAAAAGAAAGGGAATCAATCCGCCGAAGAGCACCAAGATTCTTCTATAATACCGAGACCCATACGTTATACCGTAGAGGGTACGATGGTTTGTTACTCCGATGCCTTTCGAACAAAGAAGCAGAAGAAGTTCTTAAGGAAGCACACGAAGGAGAATGTGGTGCGCATCAGCCTGGTCCCAAACTGTATGATCGCATCAGGAGAATGGGATATTTTTGGCCAACGATGGTTCGTGACGCAATCGAATACGCACGAGAATGCCACGCTTGCCAGATACATGCGAATTATATGCATCAACCGCCAGAGCAGTTGCACACGTCAACCACGTCTTGGCCGTTCGAGACATGGGGTATGGACATTGTCGGTCCTATTTTTCCCCCTTCAGTCAAAGGTGATCGATTCATTCTCGCAATCACGGATTACTTTTCAAAGTGGGCTGAAGCGATTCCGCTTAGAGAAGTGAAGACGAACAACGTCATTAATTTCATTAAGCATCATGTCATATACCGACACGGCGTGCCAAGACGGATCATTCATGACAATGGTCCACAGTTCATAAGCAACGCCTTCGTCAGGTTTTGTGACAAGTTCAAAATTAAAGATGTTTCGTCAACAGCTTATTATCCCGCTGCGAATGGGTTAGCTGAGGCGTTCAACAAGACGATCATTAAAATTCTGTCAAAGCTCGTGAAGACCAATAAACGAGACTGGGACGATAAACTCGGTGAAGCACTCTGGGCTTATCGTACCACCATACGCACACCTACAGGAGCTACCCCATATTCGTTGGTATACGGATGTGAAGCTGTGCTACCATTGGAGATTCAAATCCCATCCCTTCGGATCGCTCTCGCAACCGAGATGACGACAGAAGAACACCATCAAAAACGTCTTGAAGAACTCGAGAGGTTGGATGAAAAGCGCTTGGAGGCTCAACAACACATTGAGTTTTATCAAGCCAGAATATCTAGGGCTTTCAACAAAAGAGTCCGACAGAGAAGCTTCAAGGAAGGTAAATTTGAACCCAAATGGGAAGGGCCGTTAATCCTCAATTCCAAGAAGAAAGGTAAATTCGAACCCAAATGGGAAGGACCGTTTGTGATAGACACAGTCTACTCAAACGGCGCATATCGCCTGATTACTCAAGAGGGCGACAGGCAATTAATGCCAATAAATGGGAAGTTCCTGAAAAAGTACTACCCCTAGTACATTCAGGATAACTCATTTACCGGGAAGTTCCTTAAAGAATATTACACTTAATATTCTAGAGGATAACCCAAAATCTTTTTCACCATCAAAATCCCTCACCGTTCAATTTCTATTGACAGTGAGTTCACCAAAAATGTCTTTCTGGCCCTCTTGACTTTTTCCATGAACAAGAGGTCCACATTTCAGTTCAGAATCCCCTTTCGATAAACGAAAGAACTCCCTTCTTTTTCCCTTGGGTTAAGCCTTCCCATGGTCATAACCTAAGTTGAAATTTCATTTCGATAAACGAAAAAACTCATCTTTAGATAACCAATCCTATAAAAGGTAGGTTTATCTAGATTTTCCAAATTCTCGGAGTGTAGATCCCACTTCTAGTTTCTTTTGCGCTGGAAATAGAATATGAAATTCTTCCTTTCCAGAATCAGGGAATAGAATATAAAATTCTTCCTTCCTTGTATTCGGGTTCGCCTTCACCCTAAAAAGAAGACCGGGAAATAGAATATAAAATTCTTCCGTTCCCGCACTGATCTTTTCCAAAATTTGTTAATATAGGATTCATCCTAGGAAGTTTATCCCGAATCCTAAGCAGGGATAAGTATGCGCCTAACACGCGCTGTCGGCTTAGTCTTTCTCCGTAGAAAAAGACACCAGAGTTTGATTCTGGGGTATTCTATCCTGAAACCTAAGCAGGGATAAGTCTACGCTTAACCCGCGCTGCCGGTTAGTTCTTAACCGTTAAAAAGAACACCCGCCCACATATTCAACATTGTGGCAGATTGTTATTAATAACACCAAAATCCATGCCTTACACGCATGGGGAATTTCATCCTGAATCCTAAGAAAGGATATGCCGACGCCTAACACATGTCGCCGGTTTAGTCTTTCTCCGAAGAAAAAGACACCAGAGTTCGATTCTGGGGTATTTTATCCCGAAGCCTAAGTAGGGATAAGTCAGCGTCTAATACACGTTACTGGGTAGCCTATTCCTATAACAATGGCGAAGTCTACGTATTCGAAGTCGTAGCATCAAGTCTAAGTGAGTTCATTCCTTTAGCACAACGTCACATGCGGAACGGATTTAGACAATCCGCAAGCTAGCCCGATTCAAACGGTAGTCAGTAAAGGAAAATAAAATCCGTTGAAGGCTGAGGGTTAGCCAAAAACCCTAAAGTCAACGCCTAACACGCGTCGCCGGGTAGTCTATTCCCGTGAGAAAGATGAAGTCTACGTATTCAATATCGTAGTACTAAGAGCGTTAACTCTCTTAGCACAACGTTACATGCGGAACGGATTTAGATAATCCGCATGCTAACCCGACTCAAACGGTAGTCGGTAAAGGCTTATCAAACCCGTTGAGGGCTGAGGGTTTGCCAAAAATCCTATAAATACGAGAGTCACTGACGCATCAGCTTCATTAGTTGGTCTAGTGACTTGAGCATCCAACGACATTCGAAACCCTAGGGTCAACACCGGTCAACGCGTAACCCTAGGTCAACGCGCAAATGAAATCATACATCAAGCGCATGGCCAAAAATCTGCTGATTAAGCTTAGACAGCTTCTCATCATAAGCTTGCCTCAGCTCAGCTCTGATGGACTCCTCGTTGGTGGCTAAAGTCTTCGCAGCAACCTCCTCCATCTCGGTCAGCTTCTACTTCAAAGATTTCAACTCCTCAGATAAAGCAGTGTGGGCTTGCTGATCCTGTATCTTCGTCATCTGAAGAATACTCAAAGTCTCCTCTTTCTCACGGAGCTCTCTTCGGAGCTGGTCTATCTGGGTCTCACAAGAGGTAATAGAAGAGTCAAGCTCAGTGAGTGAAGATGACCTAGCAGCAAGGTGGGCCTCAACTCGGTCCACTCGATCCCGTTGCATTTGAATCTCGAGCTCAACAAAAAGCCGAGTATCGCGCCATGTCTGTAAGTGAGTATCAAACTCGGCAGCAATGAATGAAGAGGCACCTGCATCCCGGAGCTCGCGAAACATCCGAAGCTCATGCTCTAGGCAATCAAGATCATCAACGATAGCCTTCGCCGGATCCGGGTATCCTGCATCCCTTATGGAATTTTTCTTAGAATCAAGGAAAGGTTTAAACTGATGAAGAAAAAATCCGCCGTGGAAGAGCTTGCAAATCATAGCATTCACGAGGGAAGAGAAAAGCGAAAAAGAGTTTAAGTGGGGGGCCGGCCCTAGGAGGAGAAAGAGAAAGAAGAGAAGAACCCCTTTTATAATGTGAACCAGCCCTGAACCAGACCGGACCAGGTTGAACCAGACCAGACCAGTCCAAAGCAGGCCAAACCAGGCTGAACCAGGCAAAACCAGACTGAACCAGACCAGACCAGAATGAACCAGTCTGAACCAGTCTTGAACCAGTCCTGAACCAACCTTGAACCAGGTTGAACCAGCCTTGAACCAGGTTGAACCAGTTTGAACCAAATTCGAACCAGAATTCAAATTAAAGCTGAATCGAGCATCGAAACAACTTCAAATCGACCGAGGGTTCAGTCCTTTGTTTATGCTTGCCTCTCCCGCACATTCGGAAGGACTCGGAACGATTTTTTTTGAGACCGAATTACTAGCTTTTTTTTGGCGTGCATTTATCAAGCCGGATTCAGCTCATTATATGGCCGTTCAGCTCATTCGGCAGCAGAAAATACCCAATAAGGTATAGATATAAATTGTTTCCCTATTTTTGGTTGAGCAAGTTCCTGAGAATCATTTTCTAAATACTTCTTAAGATAACTCAACAAGCACTACGCGCGGATCAAGCCGCGTCGCGAAATAAAGGACTCAACGCCAACATCGAAGGGTCAGTTCTATGTTGAACCAACAAACATGAGGCTAAAAATCATTTAAATCAGGAATCGACTTCAAATTCGAATTCGCGACAACGTCAGACATATGTATCGTAGGCACGCGAAACCTTACAGACATTCGACAAAGCACCGAATAGGCCTGAAGGCATGAAGGAATCAAGATAGAAGCCACTTCCAAAGTTCTCGTTACAAGACCGACTGACAGGTTGGACAGATCATTATCAAAGTAATTCAGAACTCTTTCTATAAAAGAAGTCGAAAGCTGAATACTTTGGCAGGGGGTCTCTGTAGGCGTATAAAATTGTTATAGGTCCCTTAACTCACAGCTCGGCACAAAGCCGACGAAACACATCGGGCGACGTAATGCAAACACGAGCTGTCAAGTCCACAAGCACGCCGAAGCCAGAGTGGCCATGCAACGAAGGCGGAGTAATAGGCGACGAGGTTAATCGAATCGCACGCAAGAAACGGAAATCATCCATTCACGGTGTTGGAATCAGCCAAAGGGTTTCGAGAGTCAACGAGTCATGCCAAACCAAGGGCAGACTCGGACGAATCACGATCGAATCAAGATCAGTTTCGGACTCAGAAGCTCAAATAAGTGGATTACTGCCAAATCAGGAATCAGATTTACTACGGACAAATCAGGTCAACGATTCAAGTTTTCGGCATAAATCAACCACAGCACACCGGATCACGGACCGTGAACCGAAAAAATGGAACAACGGAAAATTCCCGCCTAAGGGGGGCTCGGCCAAGGCCGAGCCACCTATGGGTGGCTCGGCCAAGAGCCGAGCCACCTATAGGTGGCTCGGCCCAGAGCCGGCCACCTATAGGTGGTCGGCCCAGATCTGTGCGCGGGAACAGTTCAGAGAGCCTATAAATAGGCCCCCCTTGGTTCATTTTTAAAGGGTTGGAACTTTGAGAGCCGAAACTCTGCCGAATTGAGAATTGAGCTTGGAGTTTTGAAGACTTGAGGACTTGAACATTCAGATATGGTTCTCGGCGAGCATCCACGTCACAAAAGGCAGGAGCTCGAGAGAGAGAGAGATCAGATCTGAGATCTACAGGAGATCATACTCCAGATCAAAGCTTGGCCTTTGATCCCGAGAACTAAGGGCGATTATTTCCTTGGTGAATTAATCCCCCCCCCCGGCTATTATTTCCTTCACGAAATAATACCCGTCAAATCGTGTAGATCCGACCGGATCTAGATCACGCGGTGGTCCATGGATTAACCCCGGCGTTGGTAAAGAACCCACACAAGCGAGCGACCGCAAAACAGGAGCTCGTGATTCGTTCGAAAGGAAAATTGTAATCTTTTTCTTTTTCTTTGATTTCGTTGTAACCGGATCTAAAAAAGACCGGATCTTTTGTAACCAAAAAGCAATTACTTGAGATAACAATGAATTCAATGAAGGCAATTTTCACCGCGAACAAGGAGAAAGAGATGTCGGTGAGCTATTCAGTATAAAGAGGAAGAGTTCGAGAGATCTGTATTCGTTCATCCATTTTCTTAAGATCGTACCTAGCTATGATTCTCGAGAAGAGTGATTATCTCGCTTTACCGAGATAGTTACTTCAGTTTCTTGTCTCCTTTGCGAGGTAGCAAAACTTATATTTGGATTTGATCAGTCAATAGTCTACGGATAAACCCCGGCACTGGCTAAGATCCCACGCAAGTAGCGGGTGATAAACGTCTGTTGTGTGTGTTTTAAAGAGAGTTGTAATCTTTTTATTTTCATTGTGTAAGGAGACTTATAAAAAGTCTTTCTTGTTTGAGTTTATTGTAATGACTGAAGTTGTAATGAGTCTACTAATGAAAGAATCAACTTTCCACCTAAACATGTCGGTGATCATAGTGGGATCCAACAGCCTCGCTGCCGAGGCTGATGTATCGTAACCACGAATCAAGATCCTCATGGATGAAGAGATCGAATACGAGTTCGGCCAGCAGAAGTTTTGTAAAACCCTAAAAATTTGAATATAATGTGATAAATAATTATAAATATATTATATGGTGAAAATAATATATCTTTGATGTTTGGGTATGATAAGAATTGATTTGAGGTCAATTCAATGTATATTTGTGAATATATGAGTTCAAATTCACAAAACATGCACAAAGGCAAAGAGTGAGAATCTGAGAATTTTGACTAGTTAAGAGTTTTTATGTTTTCCATACCGTTCTAATCAGAATCTGGAAAAGTGTATAAGATCAAAGTTGTAGATATCTTTAAGAGCATTCCAATGAGTCTTAGATCACCTCATTCCCAGATCGGATGAGAAAGATACAGCCTTTATACTAAATCCCAGTCTGAGCATGACCCAGAACACTGTGCAGTCGACCGTCGTGGTCGCTGCGGTCGACCTCTGGGCGAATCTGGTTCTGTCAGTTTTGTTTCGGGTCAGGTTTTGTTTATACCGAACCCAATTGTTACCCTAGGTATTTATACTCGTTTTGAAGCTCTCAAAACCCTCTTTTAAACCCTAATAGCCTCAGCCCCCTCCTCTCTCTTTTTCAAACCCTAAAACCCCTTTCTTTGGCGATTCTTGGAGGATTTTGAAGGAGTCGACGAGAGATTCATCGGTGTTCAGCGAAGGAGGATCGTTCTCACTCGTTTTTGGGAGTTCATCTACACCCCTCAGGCGAGTAACTTCTCGCCCAACCCTATCCCATGTTTTAAAATGTTTTTATAATGATTTTCATGAGTTTTAATGAGCCTAAAAGGTATTTTTGTATAAAGATGGATTCTCTATAATGTGGATTGCAAGAGTCAAATGTTTCAGTTTATAAAAGCTCACCAATGTTTTGTTTATTGAAGATCTAGATCTGAAATTTGCTTAAACAAGAGTCATATCACGATTTACTGTTTTCAAAACGTTTTTAACATATTTCATATATGTTTAGAGTGTTGGGGATGTAGTTTACATGTTTAAAGTTCGTTAATTTCTTCCATATGACATATTAGAAATGTTAGATCTTTGTTAATATAGAAATCATCGAGTTTGATCATGATTTGAAGCCGACAGAAACCCTAACTGGGCTTCTGTCTGCTTCGCGGTCGACCGTAGTGGATGCGGCGGTCGACCGCTCTGAGATGTTTCCAGCAGAAAAGTTTCTGCTCTTTGAGCGGTCGACCGGCATGACCTCAGCGGTCAACCGCCGCTCAGTTTTGAGCTCAGTAAATCTCGGCTCTGTGAGCGGTCGACCGGAGTGGTCTCTGTGGTCGACCGCCGCACAGTTTTGTGCCTATTGACTTTTTGTTACCCTTTTCTCGTGTTCGAGAGATCACCTCGTTTATCCCCCACTAGTTTGTGATGTTAGTGATTCATCTACACATGGGGTTTAACTTGTGACACAAATTTAGACTCGCACATTGAAACACGTGCGATATTGTGATATGTATATCTCTCCACATTTACTTTTCACTGTTGCATAATCCTCGTGTTGGACTATAATCCATAGAAGTCCTCGTGTTGGACTATAATCCATAGAAGTCCTCGTGTTGGACTATAATCCATAGAAGTCCTCGTGTTGGACTATAATCCATTTCAGTCCTCGTGTTAGACATTTGCCACTTATTTCACGTGTTTGGAAACCACGGTATCTAGTTCCTGTATCGGACATTTTTCTTAACCCGTAGATGACTTTCTCACAGGAGTTTATGACATGGCACTTATGTAAGTAATAACATGATACTCATGTAGGCTATGACATGACACTGTATATATGCTCTAAGATTTGTTGTATTTCTTTTATTATTGTTCCTGTACTAGAACTTCGAGTTTGGTATTTAGGGCTTTACAATTTGAGATACAAGGTATATACATGAGGGTTTCCTTGTTTGGATTATTTCGCTCGACGTACCTATGCTCGTGTTGTAATTTCTTAAATATTAAAACCCATTATTTGCTAGGATCAATGATTTTAACTATTATGTAATAACTATATTTTCTGTATACAACGAGCCCTTTTCCTTGGGGTTGGTTGTGATGTTGCTCACTAGTGCTTTGACGCTCGTTGTCCCTCCCCCTTTCAGGTAACGAGCCAGGAGCCCGGAGAGTCGCAGGTTGATGGCGATGCACTTTAGCTTCAGCCGTAAATTTAGTTATATTTTCTTTTGAGCTCCACTATAGACTTTTGTTTAGACATTTGAGAGTTTTATTCTAGAAGTTGTAAAGGCTGTGTGCCTTATTTCCTCTTGTCAGACATTTTGTATTTGAGACTTGTTGAGAACTCCAGTTCATTTATTTCAGACATTTACTTGTATTTCAGTATGTTAGATGATGAAATATTAATTTGATCTCTATAATTTCATCAGTTGATTCTTGTATTATCTTTTACTTGCTTTTGTACCTACACCTGTTATTGACTCTACTAGAGAGATAGTAATTGTGATGGTGAAACATGTTATTGCACGGTGTGGTGCATGGCAGGTTTGACATTCCTGGTTTCATCTTGGACTGTAGCCTTGTGTGAACCCAGGGGCGTCACAAGTTTGAGGAGTACATCTCCTCCTCCTCCTCCAGATCTTCCTCTCCCTGCAAGCGCAGGAAGACCACTTCCATGAAGAAGGTTAATTGGCCTTCAGATCTGAAAACTCAGGATGATAATCTTCACCCGAATTCTATTGAAGCCTCCTCTCCAACCTCCATGAAAGACGGATCTGATGTTCGTGACAACTCCTCAAAGTTCAAGGAGTTACTCTTCAAAGGCATACTAGTGCCGACGAAGAGGGCTCGTCAAAGGCGCCGCCAACGTTTTGCCTGACAATTCGCAAAGACTTTAGAGCCGGTGGGCAGATTTCATTACCAAGCAGATATAGATTTCAGAAAACGCCAAGTGGCTAAGCCACCATCACAACAAGCATCGAGATCCTCCTCCCAACCACTGACTAACAAATAGGTTCATGTCAAACGAACCCATTCTACTCTTGAGGAGCGCATCCAGAAGCGCCGTGCACTTCTGGCGCATGCGCAGATCCTTGTGCAAAAGGCACAAGACTTGCAAAAGAAGAAGTGGTCAAAGAGCCACCAAAATCTAAGCAGGTTTGGATGCTAAAACTCAAGACAACGCCTAAAACTACACCAAAGACAGTTAAGGCGCCCCTACCTGACAAAAGACCCTAGTCGTGTCTCTCACTCAGTTCCACTTCTCCAAGGCTGCTCCCCAGCTTTCATCAAATTCAGATCCCGCTCCTCCTGCTCCCACACCTCCAGTGAAGTCCTATGGCAGCATAGATCTCTCCAAATTTAGAATTTCGTTGAAGGATTGTTTGGGTCCTCCACACGAAGATCGAGGCAAAACTTCTGTCAAAGAAAGCTTGGGTCCAGTGAACAAATCCTGAGCGACACTTCAGACTAGAGGTCGTACACGACCTTCAATAAGACTATTCATATAACTGCCCGCTTGGGGTGTGTGCAAAAAACCAGGAGCCCGTTAGGGTTTCACCCCCACAAAGGTATGATTCCAAGCGAGTGACTCCTGTGAACGCCAACAAGGTGTTATCTAATCAGAAGAAGACACGTCTGACAGACGATAACATTATACCTAAAAGAACAAGTGAACAGCCGATAGGTTACTCTAGCTGCAATGCCAACGAGTTGTACTATCGGACTAGGAGTGAGTCTCAAAAGAAAAATACCCCACAAATAGACTCTCACTGTCTTTGTGAGAAGTTAATCAGGGCAGTGTTATTAGGATGTAGCTGCCCCAAGACCGCTCCACAGAGGGTCTCGGTAATCCGAAGGCTTTCCACAGAAGCGTCAAAATATAAATCAAGACGCTCCCGTAAAAGAAGATCGGTCATTCAAGATAACGAACTCCCAAAAGTCACCATCAACATGGCTTACAAAGGAAAGTCTGTGTTCAATTTGAATAACGTTAATCCTAACTTTTCTCCGGGAAGAAAAGTCGATTCAGGAATAGTTCGGTGAGTGTCTTAGATCTAGTTAGAAGTCGCCAGATATAGGGATTACCCAAAGATGCACGAAGGATTGTCTTCAAAAGATAAACTTTCGGATACTTTCTCCACAATCGCCTTCAACGATACAATGTCTAGCATGGGGCGAGCTCGAGAAGTATTCATGATCACTACCAAACAAGTGGCTCAACTTCTTCAAGAAGCCTTGGCCAAACAAAAAGAAGATTTTAAAATTGAAATTGAGATGGTCGTGTAGCGGGTCAAGGATTTACATACTAAACAAATTCAGGAGTTGTCAAATCATCAAAGTGAATCCAGTCATCGTCATACTACCAATCAGGTAAATAACGACTCAGAGGTAGAAGAGACTATCAATGCTGATGCTCCTCCCTATGATGAAGATATTAGGGGTAGCCATAATAATAATACCAACACTGGGGGTGGCCCTAACAATAATACTAATGCTGGGGGTGGCCCCATCACTAATGATAACGCTGAGGGTGGTCCTATCGTTCGTCCTCAAAATTGCCCGAAGAAAGATACAGGCAACGAAGAGATGATGAAAGAGCTAGAGAATAAAGTCAATGCATTAATGTACACTCAAGAAGTGATGAAAACGAGCATTCCATGCCTGTATCCAAGAGAGTAGGATTCAATCCCGTACCCGGCAAAGTTCACCCTAATTAACTTCAAGCCATTCGACGGGAGAGGCTCACCCACTCAACACTTGATCTATTCAAGTCTCATCTGGGAGTGATCTTCAGGAATGAACCACTGATGATCCGGTCATTCGTAGGCATCCTTCGTGGGGACGCCTTCGATAGGTATTGACGTCTAAAGTCAGGGAGCATCAACTGTTGGGACGATATGGAAAGCTCATTCCTCAGAAATTTCTTTGATGATGACACTAAAGTGTCAATTGGAGTTCTTCAAGATGAGAAGCAAGAAGACGGAGAATCAGTTGACAACTTCGTCAAACGCTTCCAAAACAAGATGATGAACTGCCGAGATCTGGTCATAGAAGAGTTCATACTCCAGAGCTGCCATCACAATCTCTCCATCGATGTCCTCAAAGTCATGGGAGTTGTTGCCTCAACCACATGGAAAGATTGAAAATTACGTGGAGAACAAGTCGAGTGCTTCCTCAGAAGAAAGAAAGACGAGAGAAGCTAGCCGACAACACCTGTGGTTGCTATTGATGTTAATCAAACATCACAACAACAACCTCAGAAACTATGAATGACTCCAGATCTGAGACTCCAAAAAGTGTACTCCTTCTAGGATGAGGAAGTTCCAGCCATCTTGAAATATGTCCTCACCAACGATAAGATCGAACTACCGCCTATTAAAGATTAGGAAGGAGCTAAGAGGAGTACGGATTCAAACTTCTATGTGTACCACGGGAAGGTTCTTCATCTCACCAAGGTTTGCTTTGGCCTTAAAAACAAAATCCAAGCCTTGATTGACTCCGGCATTATAACGGCAAAGCAAGCCAAATGAGAGCGGTGTAGACTCCAAAGAGTATACGAGTATAAACTACTTCTCCATCTACTCCAACAAGATATACGAGTATAAACTATTTTCCAAATCTCTAACTGGTACACAAGGCTAAACTGTTTTCCAAACCTCCAACTAGTACACAAGGCTAAATTGTTCCCTACCTTTGATGGGAAGTTCCTGGAGAATAGTACACATGGTGTTCTTAAGGATAACCCAAAACCAATACATTTTTAATCATGATAAAGAATGATTAAGAACCTCCCACTCTAGCTATTTAATCATTTCCAAGATGATTAAAACCCTCCCTTTGTGACTTCTCAAGCACTCTTTTGTCGAGATGAGATTCAATGACTTTATTCGGTCAATCTTCCCTCACGAAACCCCCACGGTCTAATTATGGAGGGCTTAATCCCTCACTGATCAAATCAATTGACGGTGGGTCCACTAAAAATTATTTCTAGTTTGATCCACTCAAACTCCCACTGTGTCTGTACACTCAACACTTCCATTGTTAGAGTCCGGACACAGTATTAAAAGTTTCAAACCTTATTGTGTTAAAGTCCTTGCAACTTGTCACTAGAAACTCCTACTGTATTAACACATTGATTTGTGCAAATTAACACTCCTACTATTATTTGTACCACCTCACCCCCATTTGGTCAAACCTTTAAACAGTTAGGTCCAAAACCAAAATCCCCTCTCGATTCCTTCCATGAACGAGAGGTCCACAAATTGAACGATCAAACATTTAAACAGTTAGGATCATCTCAAACTCTCTTCGGTCAAACCTTTAAACAGTTAGGGCCAAAGACAAAATCCCCTCTCGATTCCTTCCATGAATGAGAGGTCCACAAATTGAATGATCAAATCTTTAAATAGTTAGGGTCATCTCAAAATCTATCTTGGTCAGACCTTTAAACAGTTAGGACCAAAATCGGAATCCCCTTTCGATAAATGAGAGGCTTTCACCCACATCTAGCGATCAAACCTTTAAATAGTTAGGATCATCTCAATCTCCCCTTTGGCCAAACCTTTAAACAGTTAGGGCTAAAGTTAGAATTTTATCTCGATAAATGAGAAATTCATTGTCAGATTGGATAACTAAACCTTTAAACAATTAGGGTTATCTAAATCTTTCGATTCTCGGAGTAAAGATCACACTCTTAGTTTTATCCTTCAGATTCTTAAAGTGGAGATCCTACTTGAGTTTTTTTTGCATCTGGATATAGAATATAAAATTCTTCCTCTCTAGCATAGGGTTCGTCTTTGCTCCAAGAGAAGACACAACACAGCTCTTCAGCACTAAAATCTATGCATTTCACGCATGGGGAACTTTATCTCGACTCTTGAATAGAGATAAGTCTAAGCCTAACATGCGTTGCCAGTTATTCTTTTATCGTGAAAAGGACAACAGCTCATGTATTCGACATCGTGGCAGATTATTATTAATAACACCAGAATCCATGTTTCACACGCATGGGGAACTTTATCTCGACCCCTAATCAGAGATAAACCTATGTCTAACACGCAATGCCGGGTGGTCCGTTCCCGCGAAAATGACCAAGTCTATGTATTCAATATCATAGCACCAAGTCTAAGAGAGTTTATTCTTTTAACACAACATTACATGTGAGACAAGTTAAATAATTCACATGCTAGCGCGATATAATTTGGTAATCGGTAAATGCAAGTTAAATCCGTTGATGGCTAGGGGTTTGCCAAAAATCCTATGAGCATCCCGTGAGGGATGATTAAGCCTATGTATTCAATATCATAGCACCAAATATAAGAGAGTTTGTTCTCTTAGCATAACGTTATATGCAAAATGGACTTAAACAATCTGCATACTAGCCCGATTCAAACGATAGTTGGTAAATGTACTTCAAACCCGTTGATGGCTGAGAGTTTGCTAAAAATCCTATGAGTATTATGCTTATCTATTCAAAATGGAATGGGTAATCATAATAAGGGACAAAAGTCACTAACGCACCAGCTTCAACTCCAGCCGAAGCTTTGAGGATAATAACTTCAGATGTTTGACAACTTCAGAGATAGTAGCTGTATCAGCACCAATAGTTGGTCTTACGATTAAATCTCACACAAAGAGATCAACCTGGCGAGCATCCGAAGCATTCTCAGCTCGCTCTTCCCAACACTCTGATGAGTATTTGAGTATAAACTGCATCTCCTTAAACCTCTTATAGGTACACGGGATTAAACTAATTTCCGAAACTCCTAGGAGTATATGAGTATAAACTGGTCTTCCCCGTTCTAATGCCTTAAGAGCATAAACTATATATACTCCAGTTAACGTATGAGTATAAGTTGCGATGAAGGTCAACGCCAGTCAAAGTGTAGCCGTAAGTCAACGCCGGTCAACACATTATAGTAAAGGTCAACACTGGTCAAAGCGTAGTCATAAGTCAACATTGGTCAACACATTACAATGAAGGTCAATGCTAGTCAACAAATGTGTTGTGAGGAAGAGTCAACGTCACTCAACACATTGCAATGAAGGTCATTGCATCCACAATTTTTAGCCAAAACAAGGCTCAGTTCGAATCCAGAACAAAGGATGATCCCAAGGATTTTAACCATTTTTCAGATATGAATTCTAGATAAAGGTAGTCAGTTCAAGCATTGACTCAATGACACGAGCTAATCTCATAAATCAATGCACCGGTTTCAATTTGAGACTTCGACAACGGTTAGACGATAAACGTAGTGCCGGAAGAATTTTAGCTATTCGATAAAATATTGAATAGATTGAAAATCATAGAAATCAAGAACTGAAGCCAATCATAGGTTCTTTTACACTGATTAAAGGTTGAGCCTATTACATCCAAAGTATTTCAGCCTCTTCTATAAAAGAAGCGAGACTGAAACACTTTGGAGGGGGTATCGGTAGATGTCAAAAATTACCTATAGGTTCTCGTACGTAGCTCGAGATAGATGTAGGCGTCAAAAAATGCTAATAGATATCCCAAGCATAGAGAAGATCATTCAAAAATTCACAAGAAAGGATTTCATACTGTTTTGGAAAAATCAAAACAAGTATGAACTGTCTCGCCAGCGAGACAGTCTTTCTTTGCTGTCTCGCCAGCGAGACAGTCTTCGCTGTCTCGCCAGCGAGACAGTCTTCGCTGTCTCGCCAGCGAGACAGTGTTGAAATAGTCAAAACTACATTTGTAACTGCCCTACACATGTCCATTAACTGCCAAGGGACGTGGGAAACATCATGGGCGAAAATCACGTGGATAACTGCCAAAATAACGGAGTTTGAAACGTGAGAGAACAGTTACAGCGAGAAACTGCCATTTTCCGAGACAGCATTTACTGTCTCGAGGATAACCCGAGATCAGTTCACTATTTTAAATGAGAAGCTGGTCATTTGAATAATTCACTGTTCTTTTACAACTTTTGTTGAGATGAGATTTAATGATAGTTAATCTTTCCTCAGCAAAACCTTGTAATATAATCATGGAAGATGAGATTTGATGATTTGTAATCTCACGCTATGAAACCCCCATCGGTCGGATTGATCAACGATCATCAGTATGTATCAGTCGACAGATTATTTCGTGTCAAATTCTTATGTTTAAAATCAAAATTTCCCACCGATTAGTTTGTGCAAATCAACAAACTCATTGTTATTTGCACCCTACTCCTATTCCTCACTTGGTCAAACCTTTAAACAGTTAGGACCAAAGCCAAAATCCCCTCTCGATTCGTTCCATGAACGAGAGGTCCACAAATTGAGCGATCAAACCTTCCTACAGTTAGGATCGTCTCAAAATTCCCACTTGGTCAAACCTTACTACAGTTAGGACCACAACCAAAATCTCCTTTCGATTCATTTTTGCGAACGAAAGGTTTACTTTTGAATTGAGTAATCAAACCTTATGACAGTTAGGGTTATTCAAACCAACCTATTTTCTCTAAGTGGAGATTCCACTGTGAGTTTCCTTTTCATCAGGAGATAGAATATAAAATTCTCCCTCTCCGATTCTGGGTTTATCTCTACCAACAAACAAGAGACCAGGAGATAGAATATAAAATTCTTCCTCTCCGATTCTGGGTTTATCTCTACCAACAAACAAGAGACCAGGAGATAGAATATAAAATTCTTCCTCTCCGAGTATGGGTTTATCTCTACCAACAAACAAGAGATTGAGAAATGGAATATACAATTCTTTTTCTCTCCGATTTTGGGTTCGTTGTCCTATATAGGAAATGCAACCTATTCACACTTTGAAATCCATGTTGTTCACACATGGGGGATGTTATCTCTATCCCTTATTAGAGATAAGCCTACATCTAACACATGTAGCCTACATATTCAACAGTGTAGTTCAAAGTCTAAAAGAGTTTAATTCTTTTAGCGCAACGTTATATGTGAAACGGACTTAGATAATTCACATACTAGCCCGATTCAAACGGTAATCGGTAAAGGTATATCAAATCCGTTGATGGCTGAGGATTTGCCAAAAATCCTATAAGTATTATGGTTATTTATTCTAAACAAGAATGAGTAATCATAATAAAACCTCAATGAGCAAAAAGATTCAATATAATGAGCAAAAAGGTTCATTATGTTGACCAAGAATTTTCAAACAAAGCTACAAAAATATATGTCCTCCAATTACAAAAGTTTATACTGACTAATCTGATTTTCAAGTTTTGACAGCTCTAACGCACGAGCCTGTTCAAGCTCAGCTGCCAATTTGATTTTAAAGGCTTCTTCGTCAACGTTGTGAAGCGCGGCGACCTCTTGTTCCTTTTCAGCAATCATTTGGTCTTGAAGGTTCAGTTGCTGTAATAAGTTGCCTTCAGTGTGAATTTCCCGCTTCAACTCGGACTCCAAGACATCATGAGCATCCTTGGCCATTGCAAGTTCCTCCTCTAAGCGAGCTATTTCTGCTCGACTCGATTCTAAATCCCGACGTAGGTTAACCTGGGCTTGTATTCTCTTGCCAACATTCATCCTAAGTTGATCGCTGTGGGCTCTTAGCTGTTGGAGCTCGAGATTAGCTGATGTTTGGGAATCACGCAACGCTTGTAGCTTGGAGTCCATGCGAGAAGCAATGTAGGAAGGTACGCTTTCAGTGCGAAGACCCCTCAGAAGGTCAACATGTTGCTTCAAGTCAACCATGTAGGCGTTGATCGAATCGGCTAAATCATTATATCCTTCATCTCGGATCCCTGATATATAGCGGTCAAGAGGTTTCTTAAAACTCTCAAATCGCGATCCTTTGGAGAGAATACGATCAACCATAGAATTCAAAAAGGAGATGAAGCCGTCGAGATCAGAGCAAATGCCGGCTTTATCCGGATCCTCGTCTGCTAACAAAGCTCGGATGCGATCTGATAATGATGATGAAGGAACTGCGATGAAGGCAAATAGGTCAGTACAGGACATATATATACATACAAAACAACAAACTAAGACATACCAAGTTCGATGGAAGAACCTTCAGCATGACTTAGTTCACCCGAGGATGGTAACCTGATTTCCGGAACAACCAAGGTTGATTCAGGAATGGTAGCTGTTGATGCACCCGCTACATCAGGGACTTTTTCAACTAAAGTCTCAGAGGACGGCGGGTCCAAACTAAGAGACTCTTTAAGAGGAGATTCTACAAACAGGAGGATTACAATGAGCATAATGATAATCCGAGCTTGAAACAAACGATAAATGAAACTCACCAATTCTAGTCACAACATCGGCCGACGTACCAACTTCTTCAGTTGGTCTCGCTTTTATTGCAACTGGACTAATCTGGGGAGTGACAGTGACTTCTATCATCATGGGGTCCATAGGAGTAGAAGGTTGAGGTTCAAGAACTGATGATTGAAAATCAACTTCGGTTCTTGTCCACGGCACAAGTTCACCACCCTCCAGTCGATCAGACGTACCAATGATTATAGTAGTATCAGTTCCAGCAACTGGTCCTATAATTCAAATACTTATATGGTTAATCAAGTTAAAATATATATGTATGCATATATGGAGTTTACAGAATAAAGGTCTTACTTTCAGAAGGACCTGCTTCTGTTGGACCGACTCCAATGCTGGATTCCGTGGCTGCACCAGGAGTTTTCCCCGATAGTAAGTCGGAGATATACTCATGGTCGCCTTCAGAGAGATTGAAATCGAGGTGATGTTCATTGAATTCTTCGACCTCTGTTGTATGCGTGGTCTCTCCTCCAACAGATTCGTGCATTGTGACATCTACAAAATGTGTTAAGTCGTAAATTGACATCTACAAAACGTGTTGAGTCGTAAATGACACGTAGATTTAAACAAATTTGCTCAAGACAAAAATTGATTTTACCTTCATTGGTCGGGGCGGATTCGAGAGCTCCACTACTGGTACCTGCTTCTTTTAATTTGACTAAAAGGAGAGAAAGCGCACAGGTCATTAGAGGAGGCACACGGTCCGACTCATTCATTTCTCGGATTTCTCTTCCGAGAGGAGAAAGATCAGTACCTGTGGCCGCAGCTGATGGATCAACGTCAGGAGGGGGTGGAACATCAGCCGATCCTTCCTTCAGAGCATCATGCATTTGTTGGACGAAGCTTGTTTCCTCAATTTCCATACCTCCGGGAGAAGCAGCATCAGCTGGCAATTCTCCTTCCTCTCGACTCCCTGCAGAAGTTGAACATGAAATAAGTTTGAACATCAAAAAAGTGTAAAAGCTATAAAAACAAATCGCTACCTTGTTCATCAGAAGAAACACTACGACCGGATGTCTCTTCTACAGCAGGAAGATGAACGCGCGGTTTAGAAACAGCTTTCTTCTGTTTCTTCAGAGGGCGTGCACCAGAACCTTCATGACGATGTTTGGTGCGTAACTCAGCTCGGGGAGAAACTTGAGTTTGAGCTTGAGTAGAAGTTCGAGATATTTGCCGACGAATGAGAGGCACCATATCCTCTTCATCCTCTTCGTCGCAACTAAGAACTTCTACCGTCATCCGGTTAGGATGTTCCATGACGACTCTTTCCTTACGTTTCTTTGGAGCAGCTTGTGGTTGGGTCGGAGCGACAGAAGGCCTTACAAGTCCTCTATCAAAGAATGAATCGGGAAGGCCAGATACTTCCTCAGAACTTGATTCATTCTCATCTTCCCCTTCTGAAGTTTCGGTTGCTTCACTATCAAACTCCTCCTTGATTCATTCTCGTCTTCCCCTTCTGAAGTTTCGGTTGCTTCACTATCAAACTCCTCTTCACTATCAACTGGGAGAGCCGGTTCCTTTCCTTTCCTTGATGATTCAGCAGCCTATTTTCCTCGAGGCGACATCACAGCTTCACGAGGCGGTTCTGTTGCTTGTCGTGGAGCTATTTCCTCCTCTGAGTCTGATATCCTCCTACGTCGAGTGGCAATATTGGTGGCTATCAGCCATTTGCAAAAGAGGAAAGTCATCCGTAGAGGCGGCGTCTCTAAGGGGAGATCAAATTCAACATTGGTGCAGCCGGCAATGCTCCAAAACCAAGCTCTCGCCCCGTCGATAAGTCCACCTCGAAAGCTGAGGTGACGATTCGGGTTGCCGATGTATATCTGATCATACCCGAACTGACGGGCGAATCGACATGGAAGATAGGGTTCGATGTGGCAAACATCCCTTATCCTGAACAACAGATATCCAGGTCGAATATTCATCAACCATCTGAAGCACCCGACATCCAAGATGGTACGATTCTGCCTTGGGTCTTCAGCATCCACTAAGGTAGTGTTGTAAGTACCGGAGAACTGAGGGAAGCAAGGAAAAAATTCCCAACATTTGTGAATTTTAAACTGCCTCGTTATGTCCGGCTCTCGATGTTTGCTCCATTTGCAATTCTCGAGATTTTGCAACAGAGGGACACTGAGATCTACCGTATCAGGAGCCTCCATTAAATCTGGTCGATGAAGTACCAACCAGGCCATTAAGTAAGTATAGGGCAGCTCCAGCTTCGGAACGGACAGGCTGGCGGAAGGTTTCTTTTTCTCCTGGGTAAATGCGGAGATTAGTTGCCGCAATCCACTATGAATATCGGCCACCATAGCGGGAAGCAAAGATAATTTGCGACCTGTAGCCAGCTGGACGGCCGGATACAACACTTCCATTGGCATCGCATCTGCGGATTGATGGGGAACTACACATCTCTTTAACCATAAGGCTAGAAAACCCGCCAGCAGAGCAGTAGGGCTAATCGGAACACCAGCTTGCCACAGATAAGAGCGGAACTTAGTGCCGTGCAAAAATCCATCTTCTGAGCGCGAAGTATAAGATTGCGCGTTGGTTTTCTCTAACAGACGGTTAATTTCATCCGTACTCAAGGGAGACAATCCGCACACATCTGCCGAACGGACATCCAGATTCTTGAAGAGATAATCAGCGAATTGTTTTAAACTGACTTGAGGAGACTTCTTTCTGGCTTTGGGCTCCATCTCGGCCATGGCTATATGATAATGACAGGTCAATTCCCATAGAGTGTCATAGGTCGCAGTCGAGCTATCTTTCATCTTAATCAGCTGATTGGTGGTCGGAAAGAACTCTTGATATGGGACATCGCCCATAGGCAAAGCAGACACTTGCATCATTTCATGCAGTGGTAGTCCAAGTTCCCCGTTCTTGGTAAAGAATGTATTGGTGTCCGGGTTGTAGATCTCGAACAAACAAAGGAAATGACTTACACTGCTCTGCAAGCCATGCATGGTGGCACGAATCGGGACATCCAACCCTAATCCTGCTAATTCTCGCCCAAAACGTTTCAACACATATTGGGTCATCCTGGTCCACCACCACTTGTTCCCAGAATAATGGACCCATCCATAACACCTGAAAGTCTCTCTGGGCAATCTTTTTCCTGCTGCCGCTAACCGGTTCTTCACAGTGTTGGCTTGCACTATCTTTTCGTTCTGAGGAATATTGTCTTGTCCTAAGACACCCGGATGAAGTCCTCTCACATGAGCTCTTTCACTGGAACCTGGAGTTGCTTCCTTTCCAATGAAACCACAATGAATGTGCTCGTGGTTTTCGGTTAATTTCCAGAACATCTCTCGTCCAACTGATAGGTTCCTGAACATTAACAGTGAATGATCCCGAGGGATAAAAGGCAGATATAAGAATGATGATCCACTCTGGTGCAACCATTGCGCAGGCTGGCAGAAAGCAATCTTCGGATCTTTTACCGAGTCACCAAATAAGAAATCTGGCTTCCTTATGCATTGATTCGAGTCTTGCTCCGAGATCAAGGGCGCATCTGTGATTAATCGTCGTAGAACACGACAACTACCTCGCTGGATTAATTCACTATCACTTCCGTTATAATCAGATTTAAACTGGGGAGAGAATTCAATTAACGGGATCCCCTCGTAATAAGAGTGGGTCACGCTACTCCGGCCAGTAATCACATCAGCAGTAAATGTGGTAGAAGGAAATCGGACTGATAAAAGAGGCATACACATAAATGGTGTAAGTGTCATCCTAAAATTTTAGAGAAAAGCGGTATATCTCATTCTATAAGATTATAGTCGTTATCTCATAACAGGTGTGACGATTTTCTATCCACCATATGTATAAAGGAGGTATGCGGGCATTATAACGGCATACCAAAACCTTTCAATACATATGGGATGATGTAAAATCGCCCCTGTGTATTATGAAGTGTGTTTTGTCAAAGCAAAACAAACACTTTTAAGCGTCGATCCCCTCAAAGGAGGATACCGGCTCTTCTCGAAGGTACCTCAAAGGATACAAACGAGGATCTGCAAGCAAATACAGGTGCATATATATATGGAATGGACGAAATACAATATTTAAATTCGTGAAAAGGTGAAAGAAATATACCTCCACGTGAGATCGCAGCAGGGGCAGCCTCCTCAGGGCTCTGAACAGTCGGTCGGATTCCCTTCCCTCGAGCTCTACGTGGCGACATGATGAGTATGTGATCTACATTGAAATCCAAGAGGAAGGTTAAGATTTTGAACATGAAATCGATATCATCAAATATGGCCGAAATAATGCATGCATAGTCACAGTTGAAGAGAGTCAAAATTTTGGAGAAAAGGGGAAGAACAAACCTTTGAAATCTGAGTGAAATCTTCCCAAACAAGAGCACTTCCCAATTCGGCAACAAAGAGGAGAAGAAATAGAAGAAAACTGGTTGAAAATCGCCAAAAAATCGCCTGAAAATCGCCAGAAAATCGACGTGAAAAAACCCTAAAACCCCTAAGTCCCGACTTATATAGCAGCCGGGCGAGACAGGAAACTCTGTCTCGCTGAGCGAGACAGACAACTCTGTCTCGCCGAGCGAGACAGAAAACACTGTCTCGCCCAGCGAGACAGAAAACTCTGTCTCGCCGAGCGAGACAGTAAACTTTTCTGTTTTGCACTATGGAACAGTGGAATACTCCAATGGGTACACGAGTCTAAACTGTATTCCCACCCTCAACAGGAAGTTTCTGGAGAATATTAATCTGAATATTCTTAAGGATAACCTGAGGAATTCTCAATGGATATACCAATTCAATGGTAAACGCTGAATTCACAAGAGCAAGTATCAACTTCAATTCAAGATCTCGACAACGGTCAAGCGATAAACGCGACGCCGGGAGAACGTTAGCTATTCTACGAAGAACTGGATAGACTAACAGCAGAAGAGGTTAAACATTGAAGCCATTTACAAGTCCTTTCATACGATCTATTCAGCCAAGCATTGAAGGGATCGTAAGTAAAATCTATCTTATCCAAAGTATCCCATGCTCCTCTATAAAAGAATGAGTCTGGAATACTTTGGAGGGGGTATCTGTAGGCGTCAAAAAATGCTAATAGATATCCCAAGCATAGAGAAGATCACTCAAAAATTCACAAGAAAGGATTTCATACTGTTTTGGAAAAATCAAAACAAGTATGAACTGTCTCGCCAGCGAGACAGTCTTTGCTGTCTCGCCAGCGAGACAGTGTTGAAATAGTCAAAACTACATTTGTAACTGCCCTACACGTGTCCATTAACTGCCAAGGGACGTGGGAAACATCATGGGCGAAAATCACGTGGATAACTGCCAAAATAACGGAGTTTGAAACGTGAGAGAACAGTTACAGCGAGAAACTGCCATTTTCCGAGACAGCATTTACTGTCTCGCTGAGCGAGACAGCAAATTTACTGTCTCGCGGGTCGAGACAGCAAACGCTGTCTCGCCCAGCGAGACAGTAAACACTGTCTCGCCGTACTGACTTCTTCGATTGTTAAGTTTTTGCAGTTACAGACCCTTGAGGCTATAAATACCCCCCTAGGGTCACTTCTGACGAGGATCGAGCATTTGTTAGAGCATTCCAGAGCAGAGAGAGCAGAGATTTGGGTTCTTTTCTTGCAACGCCTTGAAATTAAGCTTCGACTTGATTTTAAGAAGAACGACTATCTTACTTCGATAAGATATCGTTTCAATTTCTACTTCGATAACGAAGTTAGAATCATAAGCCCCCTCTTCACGATCTGTGAATCGGCGGTCCACGAACCAAAGCGTTCCCGGCACAGGCAAAGTCCCACGAAAACGAGAATTGATAGACGATTTTCGTGTTTGTTTCTCAAGAGTTGTAATTTTTGTTTTGTTGTGTAGAAAAGGTCTTATAAAAAGATTATTCTTTCGAATTTGTTGTAATCGAACAAAGTTATAATGAATTCCACAGCAGCGACTTTTGAACCAAACAATAGAGAAAAGATAATAAACATTATTATCCAAGTCAAAAAGGATTATTTGATACTGATAAGTGCATGAAGTGAGTCGACAAAGCGTACGAATCAACGGGACGGGAGAATCACGAAAAGACGATTCGATCGGGAGTTACGGTTCACCCATGAAACACGAAGTGTCACTCATGTCTCATCCACTCCATATGTGATTCACCCATGGAAAATTGTATATCTCTTCTCTATCTTTCTAATACATTTTGGATCACCTCATTCTGAGATAGGACGTGAAAGTTAGAGCCAAAATAACCGAGACGATTCAAGCTGTTTCACACCTGTAGGATATCAGTGATATCTCACAGATTTTGGCCATGATGTGATTCGAATATAATGAAACTCAAAAGATAAAAGTTGTAGATCTCTTTATCATCTTTCTAACTTATCTTGAATCACTTCATTCCGGGATCATATGAGAGAGTTAGAGACAAAACAACAAAGCGGTACTAGTCATGTCTCGGACAGCCGAGACACACGGCCAGCCAAGACACAATCTGTGTCTCGGGTAGGTGAGACACAGAAACTGTCTCAGGCCCTGAAATGTTATTTTTTGCTATTTTCACCTTTTTTCGATGTTAATTGTCCCGATTCTGATCCAAAGCCTCTCTAACTGATTTGAAGCTATCTTGGGACGTGGTTAAGTGGTTAAAATTGAAGATAAGAGGGAATTAGCCATTTTTATCCAAAAACCAAGTTCCCGAAGCTTATAAATACAGCTCTAGGGCCTTTATTTACATAGATACGGAATTCTCAAGCATCAGCGAAGCCCTGTCGAACTGAAGAGTGAGGAACACAAATTTTAAAGAGGAGAAAGAGATGTCGGCAAGTTATTCAGCCTAAAGAGGAAGAGTTCGAGAGATCTGCATATGTTCATCAATTTTCTTAAGATCGTACCTAGCTACGATTCTCGAGAAGAGTGATTATCTTACTTTGTCTCGATAGTTACTTCCGTTTCTTGTCTCCTTTGCAAGGCAACGAAACTTATATTTGGATCTGATCAGTTAGTGGTCCACGGATAAACCCCAGCATAGGCCAAGTTCCCACATAAGCAGCGGGTGTTAAACATTCGTTGTGTGTGTTTTAAAGAGAGTTGTAATCTTTTTATTTTTATTGTGTAAGGAGACTTATAAAATGTCTTTCTTGTTTGAGTTTATTGTAACGACTGAAGTTGTAATGAGTCCACTAATAAAAGAATCAACTTTCCACCAAAACAACAGATATCCAGGAGTGGATTAATACAAGTATTGTTTTCAACCACACTTGGGATATGGGTTATTTAAACATTATATTCATGTATGGATATCATTGATGAGCACCGCTCAGTAATACTAGGGATAGTGCGTCGATATACCATTATTACAGGCCATTGAGTCGGGTGTTAGGATGCTTGATCTAGTAGTCTGTCCACACGGAAGTGCGATGAGGCTTGTGAGCTGTATACCTAGGATGCCTGATTTGGTAGTCCGTCCTGCACGTTGATGTGATGAGACTAATAAGTCATGTACACTGTTAGGATGTCGATTTCGTAGTCCGTCCTACATAATAATGCGATGAATTATAAACTTTGTAAGTATTTGCATTATGATAATTATCTGATAGCATGAGTCTTGGTAGACGCCATTATGAACATGACTCATCGCTGAGTTATATATGATCGAGGTACTTTCCTCTTGTAAGTACGCGAGATTATATGCAGTTGTTTACATTATCTTTCAAAGGATAGTGAAAGATATTTTTTCTCAGATATTTGTGATAACTTTACTTCCTTGTATTGCTTTCCTTTAGTCCTAGTTTGGAATTGATAATTAGCGATTTACAATTTGAGACATATAGTATATACATGAGAGTTTCCTTGTTTGGATTATTTTGTTCGACGTACCAGTTTCGTGTTATGATTTTCTAATTATTAATTCTATTTAGATTGTTTATTTTTAGTTCGGTATTGATATTTAGTTATTTACAATTTGAGATATACGGTATATACATGAGAGTTTCCTTGTTTGGATAATTTTGCTCGACATACTACGTTTCGTGTTGTAGGTTTCTAAATATTAATTCCTTTTAGATATAGGGTAAATGATCTAGGTAGACTATGCTTAATATATAGAGCTTCCATCACATCTAGTAGCCCTTCTCCTGGGGGCGAATGGAGATGATCTTACTGTAGCGCTCTGACTCTCTTGTTGTTTCTCTTTTATTTTCTAATTTTTTCAGGCAGTAACTCAGAGTTTCAGAGAGCCGCAGGATGATGGACTTCCATCATAGTCGTCGTCACATGTTTTTAGTATATGAGACTCCACTATAGTTGATATTTTCTTTCGGACATTTAGAGTTTTGTATTTCATCTTGTAAAGGTTGTGTGCCTTAGTTTATTCTCAGTTGATTCATATTGAGATACTTCACATTTATTTTAGATTTTAGTTGTATTCAATTTATTCAGTTGAGACATGATTATATTTATTAGATATCTCTTTTCACATCATGTTTAATGCATTTATTTCCCTTATTTTGCTTGTTTTATACCTACACTTGTTGTTGATTCCACTAAAGAGATACTATTGTGATGGTCAAATATGTTGTTGTACAGTGTGGGTGCATGATAGGTTTGACATCTCTGGGTTTACCTTGGACTGTAGCCATGTGTGAAAATAGGGGTGTCACATAATATAATTCAGCAATGAATCGTATTCATAAATGGCTTCCGCCAAAGACTCAGGCTATCAGATATATCACAAACAATATCTTATAAGGTTTTATAACTCATTGCATTATCATGCGAAACAGACTACCAAATCAGGCATCCTAAATATGTACACGGCTGATTAGTCTCTTCGCATCACCGTGCAGGACGGACTACCACATCAGGTTTCCTAGAAGTACGGCTCTCTAGCCTCATCGCATCACCGTGCAGGATGGATTACCAAATCATGACTCAATGGCCTATACTAATGGCATATTGATGTATTATCTCAAGTAGTACTGAGCTGTGCTCATTAACGATATCCATGCATGCATACGTATTATAATTAATTATTATCTTAAACATGATCGAAATAATACATGTAATAATCCTATTTAGGATATCCATGTATGTGCCTCAACTCTATTCGTGTACGCCCATGGTTGCACGCGTGTATCGTCGTACGGATCGAATCCCGCGTTCATGATTAACCACGTAAGAAAAGTCATCACAAATAAAAAACAAGGTGTCGGTCGACTGCGCTAAAGCATCGGTCGACCGACGGCAAACGTGCACAAAATGCACTGTAAGAAGACCTCATCAGTCGACCGATTGATCCTTATCGGTCGACAGGCTAGAAAGGGTTTAAAAACACTGGCGACGCAATCGATTTTATTCTCAGATTTTGTGTATTGAAACTTTCTTAACAACATAAATTTGTTAGCATACAAGGTTAAACAAGATTTAACTTTCATGATTACTCAACAAGGATTAAATTAAACATGATTACATCTCTTAAAATTAAACAGTTAGGGTTTAGCATTCCAATTAACAAAGTTCTCAATTAACAACATATATATGTTTAATAACATGATTAATGAACATGACTAATTCTGATTATTATACTGTTGTAGATTCGTTTAAACAAGATCAAATCATCTAGATATCACATACTTAGGATTTAAGAATCCTAATTAACAAAAACACTCAATTAATTGTTAAACTAGGGTTTTAAACCAAATTAGAACATGATTTATAAATTAAAAATAACCCTAATGATCATGATCAACTATTCTTATTAAGAAGAGATTTAAATTACAGATCTTTTCATTGGTTTAAGATTTAATATCATAAACTAAGCTTTGTCACATCAGATTAAACTTTAAGCATCGGATTAATCAATTAATTTACTAAAAACATAATTTTTAAGTAAGGAAAATGTTTGGAGGAAGATGATCTTGCCTCAAACATCATGTTGAACTCCTGAACACGTACGTGCAAGATCCTTCTTTGCCAAGCTCGCACATCTCGCCTTCCTCTCAATAACCGTCTCAAGAAGTCACCCAAAAACTCACAGATTAGGGTTAGAGTTTGAGAGGCAAGGTGGCTGCTTATAAAACACATGAAAAGATGGATGAATGGGGTTTAAAATGAGTATGTATACTCTCGTACACAACTGGCTCGAAGCCAAACAAAACCGACCCGAAAACGAAACTTGGAGCTCTGGAAGCTCGTCTATCGATTGGCCGCTAGGCATCGATCTACCAGTTGGGTATCATCGGTCGACTGATCGGCCTATGTCGGTCGATCGACTAGAACACAGATTTTGTCTATGCATGGTTTTGTGATTGATTAGCTCCTGTACTCTTATATACACATTTATATACACACTTATATGTATTTTATTGATCTCAAACTGATTATCATCATACTTAATCATCAATAAATGATATTTATCATTATTTTACTCATTTATTAATATTTATTACTATATATCAAAAATTTTGGGGTTTTCACAACTGATGAAAAGATTAATAACAAACGCATAAGCTTAACAACTAACGAAAAAGATTAACAAATAACACATAAGCTTAAAAACTAACAAAAAAGTTTAACCAATCCATAAGCTTAACAACCAATACATAAGCTTAACAATTGATGAAAAAGCTTAACAATAAATGCATAAGCTTAACAACTAACTCATAATATTAATAAAGGTTAAACTTAACAATTGACTACAAGTTTATAACTATATTCAAATTAAGGTACATATCTAACATAAGAACCACCACTATAATATAACATATGAAGAAAAAAGGTCTACAATTATTTTCAAAACAAGCTACATTGTAAAGTTCGCAAAACAACCCACAATATGACGTCTAAGGGTCTCCTTTCAATTCCATCATTCATTCTCCGCTCATGAAAAAAAAATTCATCGTCGTAATCACGTTCACCATTCATTTTCTTTTGCTCTCTCCCTTTGATGAGTAATTGAGCAGCAACCTTTGCCCTAATGACTCGTGTCGTATAAGAATCTAGTGTAAGCTACAAAACATCATTCCCTTCTAGTACTGCCTTCATGAATAAGCACACGTAAATCCCACAATTGTACCTACAAACAAAAATAAAATAAAATATGGTAGTCTTTTGGGTAAAATTTATAGTATATTTTACAAAGTCTCTAATAGTTGAGGGTAGCTCTCTGAAATTCAACTACTTTGCAACTTGACAACAATTCTTTTACCCTCCTCTCTGTGTTTATACCCTCCACCAACATTCACAATGATCCTTACGTCCAGATTCCAAACCCAACAATGGCAAATCCGACACCACAACTAGAGAAAAGAATGGTAACTGACCTCTTGATACGAAATTTTTGTTAGCCACCATAGAGAAAATTAAACCTCACCCTAGTTTGAGAGGGGAAGAGGGGAAGATAGAGAATTTTTTCAAGAGGAAGAGAAGAATTATTAGTAGATTGGGTTAAGTTTTAGGGTTCTAACTTTAACAGAAGTGAGGATTGTGAGGGGGAGAGAGAAGTGATGAGAGAGTGGAGAACGAAAATCCAAAAAAGAGGTGATCACATGTATAGTTAGGGGTAGTTTGGGACTTTGTATATATTTTTGAGTGGCTATGGCTTGGCATTGTATTTATGGGGTTACACCCATAAAAAGGTTGATTTTGGGGATAAAAAGAATGTGGACTAAGTCTTGGGAGTGGGAGGAATAAAGTTTGTTTTTTGGGGGGCTAGAGGCAATTTTTGTATTAATATAATATATTAAAAATATGTTTAATGATATTAATTATTTAATTATTTCATATTTAGCTAATATAACTGGCACATATATTAGTAGTTAATATATGAATTCCAAAATTACCCCACTTATCTCAAATTGTTCCATTATGAGAGTTTGGATAAATTTTGGCCAAGGTCAATCTTTTTTCCATTTGAGTGGGATAATTTTATCCTATGTGAGATAATTATCCCACTAGTGCTCCAAAAAATCAATAACACCAAAAGTTATTGTCTCAATCCCATTATCGCAACGAATAACACTAAAAGGAATTGGCGCCGTGTCCCAGGAAGTATTGGTATGAGTCAATTATCCGCCTATATTACGCCCAACCGATACCCCGACCGCCCCGCCCCACGCCGTCCTTGCCCAACCCAAATAAGAATTAGGTCTCCATGTCTCTGTAATTAAGTGATATCTCCTACCTTAGATCAATTTCCTTCTTCAAAGAAAACTAGCACTCTTGAGCGATATACTTTCGTATTTTAATTTCCTATATGCTCTTTGAAAGTTATATAGAATGTTTCACTCACGTTCCAAATCCAAAATTTTGCTTGGGTGAAATATACCTAGGAGTATCGTGAGATTTCCCTCATCTGAGATTTTAGTCTTGCAAATCTATTTGTTTTCTCCATCTCAAGCCAGAAAATCTTTATAACCTTTTTTTTTGCTATTGTGTACATTTAGAGTATCATCTTATCTGTGCATTTAATGTCATAAAACTGTTGTGAGCTTTACTGCCTAGTTCTCACCTTGTATGTAGAGAACGATTTCTCGCTCGCGCTTTGTAAAAGTGATCCTATCATCTCAAAGAATAAGAGTAATAGAAGGTTGAAGTCTACTGCACATGTTTGTGTTTTGGCAAGGGTAAGTCATGTCTGCTCTAGCGTTGAGTGTGATAAAGAGTGAAATTCTAGCACACTGGAGGGTTGTGCATTTGTGGGAATTGCAATCTATTTTGACTACTGGAGGAAGTGCTTATAGTGGATTAGAAAATCTTAGCTGGGTTGCTTGGTAGTGGAGATAGCCTGGGAGGTGAACCACTATAGAATCCTTATGCGCAATGTAATCTGCTTGTTGCCTATCGCTTTACTTTTAGTTTTACATTCTTCGCTTGTCATACATAGTTCTTAGTTTCTGTTCAACGGTTCTATTGAGTCATCCACAGTGCATCTGCATACACTACTTATTATAACTGCTTATCTGACTTATTATGTTTCTTTTAGAAAGTAAAATAGAATTCTCCATAGTCTGTTTTTGAGTGCATTTGCACCAACTGCATATTTATGTGTCCATCTGCAAATTAAACATTTTGTTAGAAAGTTTCACTGAACTTTTTGTACGCTGTTCTACAGAACATTTCAAGTGTACCGCACTCATATCTGTCAATCTAATCATTTGTGTTCATCACTTTGTTAGGAAGTTCCATTGAACTTTCTTTACACTGGTTCACGTAGAAGTTCCAAATATATTACATTCATAAGTATGTTGATCTGTATGCATTGCATTGAACTGTTTGAAAGTTCCACAGAACTTTGCACACTATAATTCCACAGAACACAGATAGTGTGCTTGCATCTGTTCTCTTACTGCATTAGCATAGCATCTGCATTAAGTTTTTGTTTACCATATTCACCGCCCTCCAGGGGCTTATAGAAAATAATGGATGGATCCAAAGGGGATTGTTTGATTTATACTAGACTTAAAGGCTCTTCTTGTTAATATTTTGATTTCTATATTGGATATTTCATTTTGTTATATCATACCTTATGGAACTGTTTAAACTCAATTATAGCACACATTATGTGGATGTTTTAATTGAAGGCATTGTTCTTGAAACAAGTTGGTATCACTACTAGAAATATGGGTATTGACCACGGACATATAGCGATGGAAATTTTCGTCTCTATACTTTGACTTATAGCGACAGAAATTTCCGTCGCTATAATTCCGTTGATAAAAGTCTCTATACCGACGGAAAAGTTATTAACGGCGATGGACTATTCCTATCACCGTTAATTTCACGACAAAAAATTTCCGTCGGTAAAAATCTGGCATTAAAATGTATTTTAGCGACGGAATTTTCACGTTATGCGACGGAAATTCCGTCGCTAAAAAGTTAAAAAAAATTGTTGGGACTTGAGCATATCGCTAAAAAAATTTGGGCAAGCAGCCGCGCTATCTGTAAAAGAGGAGCATATAAAATACCCCTATGTAGAAAAATTGCCAACAGCCTTACACACCCCCCTTCGTCTCCTCATTTCCTCTTCTCAAACGCTCCATTCACTCCATCACTACATAAATTTTCTGGATGACTCTCCTCCTCCATTGTCCTCGTCGGCTCTCTCCCCCACCATTGCGTTCTCCTTTTCCCTCTCGTCGACAACTCCTAAGAGTAGCATGACCCCACCACCATCCTGACTAGCCACGCCTTCTAACCTATTTCACTTTCCATAACTTATCACCATCCACAAAAGAGAAGAAGAGAAAAATTTACACGAGTGGTGAAAAAATTTATTATTATAATTATGCAACTAAGTTATACAATTTGGAAAGCCTTCCAATTAAGAGTACCCTCCTCTCACCCAAGCGATGTTACAAAATTTTCACCACAAGACGACATCTCTCGTCATTTATCCCTCACCTACTACCCACCTTATTTATAGTAATCTTCAATGAATTGAGCCATTAGATTTGTCTTGAGCTACCCAAGCAAACCAATCTGCCACCCTTTGAATTTGCTTTTGTTCTTCCTAACCAATAAAGCCATTGATTTTCAAGAAAAAAAAACCAAAAAAAAAACACAAACAAATCCGGTCATAGCTTGAATTTCAAAATTAACATCCAACCTCTTCGCAGTCTCATACAAGGAAATCGGCCCAAGTCTTTGCTGTGATTTTCAAAAATTAATTGCAAAGTCCATATCTAAGCAGCCACAAAGCAGTCCCCGGTCTCAAATCAGTCGCCTTTATTTTTTTGGCCCATTCAACGATGAATTCAATGGCTCATTGGTATATTGATTTTCTAAGACCTGAAATGGAAGCACTGCAACCGAGTTGTCCTCCATGTGATTTAAGTCTGGTCATATTGATTGTTTTTCAAAATTAATTCAAGAAGCCCACATTCTGGCAGCAGTCCATAGCCATGAACCGGCCCATTGATGTTCCCAATTTGGATTTAAAATAGAAAATGGATGATGGTCCAAAGTCGTTCTTTGCAGGGCAACCACATCCGCATGCAGCATCCACCGCTAACACCGAGCGCCTTCGATGTTATCTAAGCAATTTTGTCTTCTGCTCTCTCAAATGCAAGTCCGGTCTCTACTTTTTTTATTCATTCTCTCTCTCTCAATCTCTTTCTCTGCTTCCTCTCTCTCGTCTAAGGTACCCTTTACGCTATATCGCCACGCCACCTCAAGTCTCTCTCCTCTCTTCCACCCACTACATCGCTCCATCTGGATCTCTACCATTTTTCTCAATCTCCATGCGAGCAGAGAGGCGCCCGACACTAGCCGATCGAACGCCGCCGGCGTCAGCTCATCGAGAGAGAGGCAGAGAGGAGAGATGTAGGAGGAGAGAGAAAGAGAGATTATTTTTTTGAATTTTTTAATTTTAATTAGAGTTTAATTTTTACAAAACAAAAAAATGTGAAAAAAACCCAAACTCAAATAAAAAATTTTCATCTTGATAAAATTATAATATAAAAAAAATTAGTACGGGTTATGGTTAGGGTTAGGGTTAGGGTTAGGGTTAGGTGAGGGTTAGGGTTAGGGTTAGGGTTGGGTGAGGGTTAGGGTTAGGGTTTGGATGAGGGTGAGGGTGTTGAGGGTGAGGGTGAGGGAGAGGGTTAGGGTTTTGGTGAGGGTTAGGGGTTGGTGAGGGTTAGGGTTAAGGTGAGGACGACGGAGAGGGCGAGGGCGGGGGTTATGGCGAGCGCGAGGGTTAGGTTAGGGTTATGGTGAGGGCGAGGGTTAAGGTTTGGTGAGGGTTAGTGGTTTGTGAGGTGAGGGTTAGGGTTATGGCGAGGGCGAGGGTTAGTGTTAGGTGAGGGTTGTGTCACATTGAGGGTTAGAGTGAGGGTTACGGTGAGGGTGAGGGTGAGGGTAAAGGTTAACATAACTATTATATCACTAATCACATAGAAATTGTACACACATACATATTTTTGAGCCGTAGAATTTCCCCGTCTAATAAATACTATATAAAATCTCTTTATTTACTTGTCACATACGCGTACGGGATGGTTGGCGGATACGAGACCATCGTGTTTGGTCTGACAACCTTTTCGTATGCGTATGTGACAGGGGGCTTATATATAAATATTTATTGGATCTGTCCAGTGTGGACGAGTTAGGTATGTAAACGTGATGTGTATATGTATTTACGTGTGTTCTTGTGTACTTTTATTTCGTCAGAGTTTTGGTGGCGCTTACTTGTTGTTCTCCATGTACAAATGTCAAAGGGATATGCAAGAGTATATCCTTCCCGCTATAGTGTACTCAGAGAATAGCGGGTTGGTGCTGCCGAAATTTTGACGAAATGAAAGTACACTTGACACACGTAAATACATATACATGCCACGTTTACATACCTAATGGGATAGAAGCCTTCCCCTGACAGCCGGTCACACACGCTTGTCCTACATTAAAACAAAATATGTAGGGATATGCTCACTTCCATTAATTTTTAAATTCTAGATGCGGACAGTTCCTGACAAATCGTTCATGAGCATACCACGTGATCGGAGGAATCTAGATGCCCGATACAAGGATGGGATAGAAGTTTTCTTTATCTACTCTGACACAAACCCTCTACGGTCGCTGAGCGGGTTGATTTTCTATCCTTATAAGAATTGTAGGAACGGTAAAATGCTCGTTAGGAGTGACGTAAGTTTCCATCTAACAATCCATGAATTTGATAGCTCTTATGTATTTTTGAGTCATCACGGTGAAGGCGTCCCGGTGATGCAATCAGAGGAAGAGTTCATTGAAGTCAGCAATATGACAGTTGACATGACTGATATGTTAGAAGATATTCTTGTCGTGTTGTCGGTTAGTGATGTCAACACTACTAATATGTTTTAAGTTGTAGATCGATTGATGAGACTTGTTGAAGAAAACGAGTCACCGTTATACGAGGGGTGTAAGGAGTTCACAAGGCTTTTTTTAATGTTGAAGCTTGTTCATATCCAAATACTTAGTGGGATGGTTGTTACACATTTCGAGATGTTATTAGATTTGCTGAGGAAAGTCTTACAGGTGGTGAGAAAAGCATCCCCGCAACCTATAAAAAAGCCCAAAAGATTGTTGATACGCTGGGGCTTGATTACAAGAAGATAGACGCATGTCCTAACGACTGCATCCTGTGCAATAAGGGAAATGAAGCTCTGGAGGAATGTCTGACATGTCATGTATCACGCTGGAAAGGAGAAGCTATGAACACATCCGAAGGCAGTGCATCCAATAAGCAAAGCAGAATCCCTGCGAAGGTTCTCTGATATTTTTCAATTATTCCTAGGTTGTAGAGGTTTTATATGTTTGTCGAGCTGGCTGAAAATATGTAATGGCACTCGACCGACCGTAAAGAGGACGGGAGACTAAGACATCCTGCTGACGGTGAGGCATAGAAGCACATTGATCGTATATACCCTGACTTTGATAAGGAGTCTTGGAATATTAGGTTGGGGCTTGCTAGCGACGGATTTAATCCGTTTGGATTAATGAGCTCCGCTTGGTCTACCTGGCCAGTGTTGTTGACACCGTATAACCTGCCACCGTCGATGTGCATGAAGCAACCGTACATGATACTGTCACTCTTGATCCCTAGAAGATATTCTCTTGGAAATGACATCGATGTTTTCCTTCAACCATTAATTGATGACCTGAAACTTCTCTGGGAAGAAGGTGTCAGCATTTATGATACTTATGGTAAGGAGTCTTTTTGTATGTGGGCAATAGTAATATGGACAATTAATGACTTCCCGGCATAAACTAACCTGTCTGGATGGTCGATGAAGGGTCAGATTACTTGTCTGGTTTGTATGTGATACTATGAGGAAAAATTCCTGAAGTATAGCCGTAAGTTCTGTTATTAGCAACACAGAAGATGGTTGCCTACAGGGCACAAGTTTAGAAAATTAGTAGGAAAGTTCGCGACAATCGAAAAAATAGACCGGCACCGCCAAGGCTAACCAGGGGAGAAATATTTGAGCTTCTACATCTTTTACCTAGAAAAATATGATACGGGTGTATCTTCTCTTTGGGAGCTTAGCGATCCTCATGGGAGCTTGAGGATAGATGATTCTCATGGTATCTTGAGAATAGAGTAGAGGAGTCGTGGACGAGGCCATTGGAAGCAACGAAGTCGAAAGGATTCATCAAAACTGCAGAAATTACAGTTGGACTATGTCCGGTCGACCGGCGTGGTCACGGCGGTCGACCGCATCGTGCACGGACCCCAACTGTGTCTCGGGACTGAGATCGGTCGACCGATGGTGGCACTGCGGTCGACCGGAGAACCCTGTAATCGATTTTCCAGATTTCGTCGTTCTGACCGGTCGACCGACTTGGGCACTGCGGTCGACCGCGTCGCGGATCCGGGCCTGGGTCTGTTTCCTGCTCCAGTTGGGATTTCTGTTTAGTATAAATAGAAACACGACTTTTCTAGGATTTAGAACTCAGTTTGTAATCAGAAAAGAGATCAGGGAGGTTGTTCTTTGATCTAGAGAGATTGTGAGAGAGAGATTTGTAAAATCCAATTGATTCTCATAATCTAGAGAAGGTATTTTCCTTCGCCCTAATTCAACTCTTGTGTTCTTCTGTCGTTCTTCTTCTTTACCCACTCTTGATAATTCCGCGATCAAGAGTGCTCGCACGGCAACTCGTATCAAGTTGGTATCAGAGAACCTAGATCCTGTGAAGGGGGAACCTGTGTATGGTCCTTACTCGCTCACAGTACAAGAAGCTTGGCGAGATCCTTATTTCTTTGGAGAGAGTCCAGAAATTAAGGAAGGAGAAGATGACTGAAGCAGATAATTCAGCGAGACTTGATGCCATGGAGAGACAGATTGAGACGATCGGGACGACTCTTACCCAACTCGTGGGTCTAATCAACGGAGGTGACAAAAAGGAGGAATCTTCTTCGAAGGGCAAGAAGAAACTCGTCGAATCCGACGAGGAACACGAGGAATCTGATTCAGAGGGGGAGACTGAGATTGTCAAGACTGCCGGACATCAAAGGAGTAAGAACAATTACCAAAACTTTCCGGGCACGCGTTGACGTGGTGGAAATCCTATTGCAAACAGGAGAGGAAAGCGGCGTCGTGGAACAAGTTCAAGGAACTACTTCGTAAACAGTTCTATCCAGTAGGGTTCCTTGAGGAGCGTTGGTACAAGTGGTATGGCTTGCGCCAAAAGTTTAATCAGACCGTTCAGGAGTATACGACGGAGTTCCAACAACAGGAGATGGTTCTAAACATCGCAACAGACGAGTATCCCATCTTTATGAAGTAGATGGCGGGTCTGAATGAATACATCCGGCAGGAGATGAAGCTGTTTTCAGTGGAGACAATCGCAGAGGCGAGCGTGAAGGCCATTGCCATTGAGGGCAGGCAGAAGAAGGGCAATGAGACAAAGGGGGATTCCAAACCATCGGGGAGCAAGACGGGTGGCTCTCAGTCTAAGGATGAGAAGAAGAAGGTTGACTCGGGGAAAGCAGGATTGACATGCAATCACTGCAAGCAGACAGGGCATGTGGCCGATCGTTGCTGGGATAAGTATCCTCATCTGAAGCCTAAAGGATTGAAGAAGAAGGAGGAGAAGAAGGCGTACGTGATAGCACAGGGTCCGAAGGAGGTTCCCGGGATGACCGAACCCAATAGCAGTCTCAACCTTATGGTGGGGAAGCAGGCTACCAAGGAAGATGACGACCCGAGGGAGCAGCTCTTTGTTCTGAAATTGCAGGTCAAGACCAGCTTAGTGGATGCTATTGTAGATCCAGGGAGTCAGAAAAATCTGATATCTGAGGCATTAGTACAGAAGCTGGGATTGAAGACGGTGAAGCATCCAAAGCCCTATCCATTAGGGTGGATTCAGAAGGAGGCGGGATTGAGTGTAGTGAACCAGTGTTCATTCAGATTTGCACTCCACGAGTCGTATATTGACGAGGTCACATGCGACGTGGTTCCGTTAGATGTTTGCCAAGTTATTTTGGGCAATCCTTATTTGTGGGATAGATACGCAGTATATGATCGGCGAGCCCAAAAGTACACGTTCAACAAGGATGGCGAGCAATTCATTTTTTGTTCAGCATCTCTTCCACAGGAGACGAGCTTGGTGACAGTGACTCAGGCTAAGAGGTTGGTGAATGCGGGCAGGAAGTTCGTTTTATTGTTCATTCGACCGTATGAAGAGCAGCTGAGTAGGATGTGCTTGTCCGCCTTGAGCAAGCTTCAGGAGGGAGATCTTGAAAGGTTAAAAGCAAAGTATGCGGACTTGTTTTCGGAGATCACGGGACTACCACCACGTCGAGGTGTAGAGCATGAGATTATGTTGACAGGGGAGAGTTCCTTACCTAACATAGGCCTATACCGCACATCAGTACTAGAGTCCGAGGAGATCAAGAAGCAAGTTCAGGAGCTCTTGGAGACAGGAGTGATTGTGCCAAGTTGTTCGCCTTGCGGGTCACCAGTGTTGTTGGTGCCCAAAAAGGATGGAGGCTGGCGCATGTGCGTAGATTATCGGGCACTCAACAAGATCACAATCAAGAATCGCTACCCATTACCGCGGATCGATGATCTTATGGACCAGTTGGAGGGAGCGAGGTTTTTCACGAAGCTGGATTTGAAGTCTGGTTACCATCAGGTGAGGATTCGGGAGGAAGACACTTGGAAGACTGCGTTCAAGACCAAGCAAGGCCTGTTCGAGTGGTTGGTGATGCCGTTTGGATTGTGCAATGCTCCGGCTACCTTTATGAGGCTTATGAATGATTTGTTGCGACCCTTTATAGAGGATTTTGTGATAGTTTACCTTGATGATATCTTGGTGTACAGCAGGACTTGGGAGGAGCATCTCGTTCATGTTGAGAAGGTATTTGAAGTGTTGCAGGACGGACAGCTGAAGCTCAACGGGAAAAAGTGCGAGTTCGGGAAGGACGAGTTGGTGTATCTCGGCTTCATCGTAGGGAAGGGCCAGCGGAGGATAGATCCAGGCAAGGTGGAGGTGATCACAAAGTGGCCGACGCCGAAGACAGTGACTGAGGTGAGGAGCTTCATGGGGGCTTGCCAGTATTTGCGCAAGTTCATTCGACATTTTTCGACTTATGCGGCACCGTTACATGGCCTCACAAAGGCTAAAGTTCAGTTTGAGTGGGGAAAGACGCATGAGGAGGCTTTTCAGTTGCTAAAAAGAAAGATCTCGGAGGCACCGGTGTTGGCATTGCCGAATTTGCAGCGGACTTTCAAGGTAGAGACCGACGCGTCTAATTATGCGATGGGCGCGGTGTTGATTCAGGATGGGAAACCGGTGGAATACCATTCTGAGAAGTTTTCGGGTGCTATTGCGAACTACCCAACCTACGACAAGGAGTTCTATGCACTATATCAAGCAATTAAGCATTGGAGGGTGTACTTGTTAGGGAAGGAGGTGGTCGTGCATTCGGATCATAAGCCGTTGGAGTTCTTACATGCCCAGACAAAGCTACAGCAGGCACGACACATGAAGTGGATGTCCTATTTGATGGCTTTCAACATCATTATTAGGTACAAGAAGGGGGCGACGAACAAGTTGGCCGATATGTTATCTCGCCCACCGATAAGGTCGTTGTTGGTGGCGACGCGTATTCAGCCCTTGGTTCCTTTTGAGTATGTTCAGTTGTATGCATCCAGTAGAGACTTCGGTAGTGTGTTTGAGCAGGCGAAGGCTGGTCGAAGGGGGGAGTATGCACTTGGAGATGATGGCTTATTGTATCGTGGGGCATCACTATGCATTCCGGAGGATGGTGATAGGTTGCAGTGGATTCGGGAAGCACATACCTCGCGTGTGCAAGGGCATTTTGGCATTCAGAAAACGCTTCTCAATCTACGGCGACATGTGTTTTGGCCACGGATGCTTGATGATGTGACCAAGTATGTTGGAGGGTGTAAGTTATGTTGTATTTCGAAGCCTTCTAACAGAAAGAGGGGATTGTACCTACCATTACCGGTTCCTTCTAGGCCGCGGGAGAGCATTTCTATGGATTTTCTAGGAGGGTTGCCGACTACGAAGCGATTAGGGTTTTTTTTTATTTTTTTGATTTCAAGCGTTTCAGCATCCTCTCCCCAACTCCGGCTCCAAGTCACCGCGGACGAGCTCGAGGTCGAAGGTACAGAGCTCTGTCGCTCTTTTTTTTAGGAATCAATCTATAATCCTTGAAAATTTGTTCTTTAATCCTGGAAAAACTTGTTCTTTTATCCTGGAAAATTTTGGTTGAAAGTACCAACTCCGGCCCCAAATTTGTTCTGAATTTGGCTTTTGATCTCTGTGCTTTTTGACTCTTAATATTATTAGTATTGTTGTAGAGCAGGGATATGAAACCCAAAAGCATTAACTCTGCATGTCCAATAAATTAGTTTGTTAGGTAGATTAACTCAAAAAAATTGAAAAGGGGAAAATGCAGTTTTTGGTTTAACAAAAGAGATGACCGTGAAGGATGTTTGTGTTCTTTTGGGTAATTATGTTGAAAAGGAACTTGACACTATACGAAGAAGCTATAGATGGACAACAACGGGTCCAATGCATTTTGAAAAGGAATCTGTGAAATATTGTTGTAGAGTAGTTAATATGCATCGCCACCAACAAAACATACACACCCAAAAAAAAAGGATGCAGGCTTTTGATCTCTGTGCTTTTTGAAAAGGAATGTGTGGAATATTGTTGTAGGGTAGTTAATAAGCATCGCCACCAACAAAACATACACATTGATGAACGTTGGTTATGATTTTATATAACAAATTCCTGTCTAGATAAGTTAATGAAGTGAGAGCACAATGGTATGTTCCAATTTAAGTGTTCAGTGCGTAGGATAAATAAGTTTGATTGAGCACAATGGTATTGGGTATTAATTTTATATAATTACTTTTTTAACTTTGCTTGCTAACTTTAGGTTGTAAAAATTTTGTTTACCCTCCAACCTGGGGTATTTTCAGGTTATCCATGGCTAGAAAAAGTTTTTATATTATGAAGAGAGGTCGACGATGTGGTATTTTTACTAATTAGGAAGAATGCAAATCTCAAGTAGATAAGTTCCCAAATGCCTCCTACAAAGGGTATGCAACATACGATGATACGGGTGTATCTTCTCTTCGGGAGCTTAGCGATCCTCATGGGAGCTTGAGGATAGATGATTCTCATGGTATCTTGAGAATAGAGTAGAGGAGTCGTGGACGAGGCCATTGGAAGCAACGAAGTCGAAAGGATTCATCAAAACTGCAGAAATTACAGTTGGACTCTGTCCGGTCGACCGGCGTGGTCACGACGGTCGACCGCATCGTGCACAGACCCCAACTGTGTCTCGGGACTGAGATCGGTCGACCGATGGTGGCACTGCGGTCGACCGGAGAACCCTGTAATCGATTTTCCAGATTTCGTCGTTCTGACCGGTCGACCGACTTGGGCACTGCGGTCGACCGCGTCGCGGATCCGGGCCTGGGTCTGTTTCCTGCTCCAGTTGGGATTTCTGTTTAGTATAAATAGAAACACGACTTTTCTAGGGTTTAGAACTCAGTTTGTAATCAGAAAAGAGATCAGGGAGGTTGTTCTTTGATCTAGAGAGATTGTGAGAGAGAGATTTGTAAAATCCAATTGATTCTCATAATCTAGAGAAGGTATTTTCCTTCGCCCTAATTCAACTCTTGTGTTCTTCTGTCGTTCTTTTTCTTTATCCACTCTTGATAATTCCGCGATCAAGAGTGCTCGCACGGCAACTCGTATCAAAATATTTAGAAAGAAAAGATTCAACAAAGAAAACCCATTTGGGGTTAGGAGAAAAATATTGAAGCAAAAATGGAAGGGAAAGGGAATATTTCTCAAGGGCAAATCGAAAGGAAATAAGCCTCACAATGTCCTGCCACATGGGTGTGTCTCTGAGGGCACTGAACTTCCGTATGGATGGTCAAAATTCAGCATATTTTATAAGCTACTGTATTAGAGAAGTTTAAAATTACATCACAACTTGGATGTCATGCACATCGAGAAGAACATATACAAGAATCTCTTGAACACTTTGTTGCAGGACGAGAAAAAATCGAAAAATGACTTAAGGGCACGTCAAGACCTAGCAGAATTGAACATCCGTCCTAAACTGTAAGCAATAGATAAGGGTGACGGAAAGTTTGAACTCCCAGCCTCCTGTGTCACACTGTCGAAGGATGAGTTCCACAATATGTGTTTATTTCTAAAGTCCGTGAAGACATCGGATGGTTAGGCTTCAAACATTTTAGCACATGTGCATATTGAGGACAAAAATATTTTGGGACTGAAGACACATGACCATCATATTCTATTACATCAACTTGTCCCGGTTGCGTTGCGACATGCTGAGAAGGAACTCGTGATGATAGTAATAGAATTCTGCGGTTTCTTCAAGCAGCTGTGCTCCAAGGTGATTGATGTCAGGGAAGAATTAGAGGGACGTGTTACCAATACACTGTGTAAAATGGAAATACTATTTCCACCCTTATTCTTCACGGTCATGGTGCATCTCACAATACATTTAGCATAAGAAGCCCGCATCACAGGACCAGTTCAATATCGCTGGATGTACCTTGTGGAGAGGTATTTATTATTAAAATATTCATTTAATATTTGTAAAATTACGTTTGTCAGTTCCATTCTGAAACAAATCATGAAACTATATGCTTGTATGTATTTGGGTTTCATAAAACAACTGATGCATAACCATGCACGTCTTGAAGGGTCGATCACAGAGAACTACATAAGTAACAAGAGTTTGAATTTCATCTCTCGTTACTTGCGGGGTTTGGAGACAAGGCTAAACCGTGCCCAACGAATAATTGATGGAACATTCTATAATGATCGTGGAGAGGACACTAGATTCCCCAGAATGGAGCTAGATCAAGCCCACACATATATCCTGACAATGATACTACATTTAACATATACGCAGCGTAAGTATTTAACTGTTTGAATTAGATCATATCAACTCATAATAATTATCTCATTTAACCGTTATAAATGCTTCTGTTCTAGGTTTCACATCCGATATGTCTAGACTACACTTAAAGGCAAAACAAAAAATAAGAGAGTTATGAACACACACTCTAGACAATTCCCTGCATGGCTGAAGGGTGAAGTAAGATCTTTTTGCATTTCTGATTCGTATAACAAATATATGTGCCTACCACCAGATATTTAAACTATTTGCTTCTTTTCTTAAAGGTTAACAAACATATTACGAATGGGGTTAACCTGTCTAAGAAAGTTTGTTTATATGCCAGAGGTCCTTCTAACGTGGTTAAGCATTATGGAAGCTACTATGTCAATGGCTTTAGGTTTAACACCGTCAGTCTTGAAGAGATACGACAAACGCAAAACACCGGTGTGTTCTGCTCTTTCTTGCAACTGTCATAAGCTAGTTCAAAAGATCTAAATCGATAAAAGGGGAAATCTATGCTACGGTCAGGTAGAAGATATCGTGGAGATTTTCTATGGGATTAATAAGGAAGTCAGTCATGTGATGTTTAAAGTTCATTGGTGTGAGCAGAAAGAGATGAAGGATGACTACGATTACACACTCGTTAATCTTAACAAATAAATATATCAGATTGAAAAGTACATGTTAGCTGCTCACACCAAACAGTGCTTTTAAGTCAAATATATAATAAAAAAATAACGAATGGGTTGTCCTTAAGAATCCGCCTAGAGCCTACATTCATGAAGCCGTGTCTGATGAAGATCACGATGAGGAGGTTATCTTGGCCGACAAAACAGTTGCTTAGTTTTCATTGATACAAAATAATAATCTGGCTGATGAAATTGCACTAGCGCTCTCTGATGTACCTATGATTATATGTGAGCCAATGCGTAAAGGTAAAAGTCCGCAGTGGAGTTGATAAAACTATAAGAACAGTCCTTTCGTCGGCACGTACACGATCGCAGGCTATCCGCACACGGTCGTAGAGTAGAACCTCAACGTCATCATAATAATGTAATATTTGGTTATGAATGTAAAAGAACATTCATTGAGTTTTATTATGATTTATACATGCTCGTAGTATTATAGTATCGGACATCAGTGTGTGTCGTGTATTATAGCATTACCTTTGTTTTATATGTTTGACTGGTTATCATGTATTAGTGTGTGTCATGTATTATAGTATTACCTTTATATTATCTGTTTGATTAGACATTATGTACACATGATTTTGTTGCCATGTGCTATTTTGTTAATTATTTGCATTATATACTTTTGTTGGATACTCATTATATTTTTCAAAGTATAGATGACAAAAGGATTACGTAAAAAAGTGCTTGAGAGACTTTTTAGTAGACATTCTGGAGGTGACGCACATGCCTCTACGTTAGGTATTTTTATTTATTTGTTATATATGTACATTTCTATAAACTATTAATGTGAGCCTAACATTTTTTCAACATTTCCTACACAGGACGCAGAGATGCTACACAGGACTCGTCGCCACAGGACACAGGACGCGAAGATGCTTCACATGACGCAGAGACGCTCCACATGATGCAGAGACGCTCGTTGATCCTACACAGCATGCGGAGATACCGTCGCCGCCACCGCTGCATACAATTGTATTGGAGGAGCGGAGATATAAGCCGTATAGCGCAGTTGTAGAAGCTGCGGTACTACCGCCAGATTCTATTACGGATCAGTGAGTCCATAGCCCGACCAAAGTGAAGGGGGATTGGGATTCTTATTATTCTTTGCGACCTACCGCGCAGCATAGGTACGAACAAGTAAGGCGTAGATACCTTGAGCTGAAAGGTATGAATACTTTTTTTTATAGTTTATCGGTTATTATTTTAAATTTTAATAGCAAATATGGACTGATTCATTGTTCACCCGATTCATTGTTTCGCAGGTACTGGGCGACCTCTAAGGCGCGACTGCAGAGCTACTAGGGAATAGAGCCTCGTCTCTAATAATCATCGGTGGGCCGTGATCCGATGGGAAAACGGAGTGCCTGTCGGGACCTTTGCCAATGCTTTCAACAATTTCCTTACCGCTTTAGCTAGGAGACATGATTTCTTCAACATTTTTTTAACGTGGAAGTCTTAGCGGATTGATGCGCTGGTGGCTTGTTAGAGATATATATGTGTGAAGAAAAAATATTTTGTTCAAATAACAAAAGTCTGGGAGCGCTTCTGGCATCTTGATGAGCGCGTAGATGGAGTAGATTTTTTTTCACTTTACGATTACGGGGACACGACTGAAATTCAGGTATTATTGAAGTATAGATTTTTATTTATTGTTTGAATTTCTATATTGTTTTGATTTGATATTATTTTGAAGGCTCAAGCTGAAATAGCAAGGAGGAACAGCAACGCGCCCCGCAGTTACGAGCATCACAGGGACTCCAGGTCCTTCAACCATCATTATCATCAATTAGAGTTTGAGGTATATAATATATTAGATTTTAAGTTGTCAATTTGAGTATAATTTATGTGTTATGGGTTAATGCTATATTTGAATAAAATAGGGAAGGGGAGATCTCAGACATTTTGCAGATCGTATTCTGACTTCCTGGAGCCTGAATTACGCCGATGAAAAGAAGAAAGTGAAGAATAAGGATCTGGCTGTAAGTATCAGTTCATTTATATATTCAATTTCATAACAATGCATCATTAGTAAGCTGACTTGCCCAGGTTATTTTGATATATCGCATGAGAATTTACATTCTAAGGTACAGGAGCAAATATCTCAGTCTCAGGTCGGTTCTAACACTCTTGCTCGGCTAAGTAGAGAGGAGGACTCCATCATCGAGACGGTCATTGGACCGAGTAGGAAAAAATACCGGTAGAGAGGATCAGAGCATCGGCCGCATGAGTATAGTAGCACCTACGAGTCTGCAGCAGCACCATCAACACCAGGAAGCAGTTCATATCAAGACTAGATGGAGCAGCGGTTGAAAGCGATTGAAGATTGGCAGTCACAGTAAATAACATATCAGCGGATTACGGAGGAAGAACGGAGGCGTCGGAAGCAGAGAGAATTAGAGTTCACACAGTTCATATCAACTCTGCCTCAGGAGGCTCAGGAGGCATATAGGAGATGGTTTATGGTGGATTAGATAATATATATACTTTATTTTTTTTAATTAAATAAATTAAATATATAATTCTTACTTAGTTATGAATTTTCTTCATGACTAAATGATATCATACACACTGATACAAATTGTTACACACAAACCATAACTCTAACCCTAACACAAAGACCAAAATATATACTTATAATAGTTTTATGTGATGGTGGTGTTGATGGGGCGTGCGTGCGTAGTGGTGGTGGTATTGGTTGGTGGGTTGGTTGGTTGGTTGTTGTTGTTGTGTTGTGGTGGTTGTACACAAACCATAACTCTAACCCTAACACAAAGACCAAAATATATACTTATAATAGTTTTATGTGATGGTGGTGTTGATGGGGCGTGCGTGCGTAGTGGTGGTGGTATTGGTTGGTGGGTTGGTTGGTTGGTTGTAGTTGTTGTGTTGTGGTGGTTGT